>NW_028270180.1:70024124-70327155 GCF_037043375.1 Chiloscyllium plagiosum | reverse complement strand
AGAAACGTCATTTGCTCCCAAACTGGGCCTGGATTAAAGTGGTTAATTGGACTCTCTGTGCACGCGCCATCTTACTGTGGGGAGAGGCTGTTCACCTGCACGAGTGTGGAGGAGATTTGATGTGAAATCCAACCTACTGAAACAACAGCAAGTTCACAAGTGAACAAAGTGCCTCGTTTTTACTGTGTTTCATCGTGTGTCAAAGTCTCAACCAAAGGTTTTGGTTTGAAGTCCAGCTTACTGTGGAGCTGTTCCAAAGAGTTTAATGTATAGGAAAGGATTAGAAGGATACGGGGCAATGGCAGGGAGATGGGGTTAGTCTGGATGCACATTTTGGTCGGAATGGGCCACTTTGGACCAAAGGGTCTGCCTCTGTGCTTTAGGACTCTATGACTCCAACAACCATTGCTTGTCTCCCACTGAATGTCATATTGTACTTTCCCAATTCACTGGAGTGAACTTGACCCTCCACCCTGTAGGCTTCCCTGATGTTTGACAACCATGATCAACATTCGATATTATATGCAGATGCCGTGTAAAATGCAACATATTAATGTCAAATTTCCTGAGAACAAGATTATTAATTTGTCCTTCTGAGCACACATCACCAAATCCAAAATAACATTGTCTCTAATTTGGATTACAACATACTCTTCCAGCTACCTGATACACACTTCTGTAATTTATTTTTCACAGCATTAGCAGTCACTTAGTTTACGCAGTTTAGATGTAACATGAGATAATTCAGTATTACTGCAGCACCAACAATACCAATTTTCCACAGCATAAGATATACAAAATTTGCACGCCAATTTTGCACGGCAGAACACTCCAATGCTTGTTTCTCATTGCTACGATCCTCCCAAACCGATTCCGTGGGATCTGAGGGACATGTCGGTAGCATTATTAGCGACAGACTTAGAGAAGACGTTCATTGAGGCTCACCTCGACGCTGAGATGATTTGAAGAAATGTCCACGAAGTTTTTTATCCTCGTTCTACCAGGATAAGTATCACCGTATTCTCTCTGCTACCTCACACTCACTGTGTATCTGGTATAGCACCTACCCCCGAACAAGGCTTGCGCTCTATCTCCAAATAAAGTTCATGTACTTCCAATCACTGTTGAATTCAGCACCTTCCTTCCATCATTGTGTCTGTCGCCTATGCAATACACCCACACCAATAACACCTTATGGATTCTGCACTGTGGACTGACTCCCTCCAGACACCTCACCATTCAGCAACACTCCCCCCGCACCACCACCTTCAACATTACGAACAGCTCATTCCCCACTTCCCTTTCTCCCATTCCAGGATAAACAGCCTGGAACAAGACAGAAAGGGCCAAGCCGGGTGGTGGAGTGTCCGATATCCGTTCCCATTCCTCCCCTCTCCCCGCCATGTTGGTCGGACCTCTGCACGAGCCAGAGAGGACCGAGTGAATCGTATGGAGATTCTGTAATATCCACCTCCTACCAACTGAGTAAGAAGCAATGTTTTGTGGAGAGCAATTCTCACTTTAACCGCTCTGTCTTTTCCGCTATTTCTTTCCCTCCCAAAACAACAAATATCTCATTGCAGAAAGATGGAGACACAGAAATACTTAGAGACATATGTAAACACCACAATATACTAACATTCACAGCACATGCAATGAGATGGACCCGCACACATGTAGAGGCATACAGAGACATACACAGTCACACACAAACAGATAAAATGCAGAGGCTAATACACGGAGGAACAAATGTATACACACAAATACACAGACACACAAACACATGAACAAACACACACATGCAGATACACAGAAACGCAGGCACTTGTGTCTATAAACGAGAGATAGATAGGTTTTTGATGAATAAGGGTACCAAGGGTTACCGAGAGATGTCACTAGAATGATGTTGAGAAACCTCTAAGCCAATATTAAATGACATTCAGATTCGATGCGCCGAATTGCCTAATTCTGCTCCTTTTTTTTTAATGCTCGTGTGGTGTTATGCTATGTGGTATTCTCTTCCTGGGACAGGAGCAGAGAATGAGTTTAATACATATTTGATTGGAAAGAGTCAGTGGTAATATTGGACAGGTTTAGGGTGCTGTATAAGTCTATTCCTAATTACTCTGTCCTTCTGTTTCAAAAAAGGTGACAATTTGTTGTTCGTTTAACACAGTTTTAAAATCATGGGTCCTGCAATGAAATAAGGATGTTCCTTACCCTTTCGTGTTGTGCTGTCTGTGGTGCCCTTTTCCTCAGGGAGCAGTAAAGACGCGGTTTTTTTAAGATATTCAAGGCTGACCTCGAGTGATCTTTCCTGGACAGGAGAGTCAATGTTTATGGGGAACAGACCAGAGATAGATGGTCAGAACATTCGGATCAGCCATGAGCATTCTGAATGGTGCAGCCGAATGGCCAACTTCTGCTCCGATCCATTAAGTTAGTCTGCAGATATAGCAAGTGGTATGAAATGATGTTGTTGCTGGGAAAGGGTAGCGGGTTTAATCGTAGCAATGTTTTACTGCATCTGGACAGCGAGACTGCAGATACAGGAGGTCAGAGTCGAAAAGTGTTGCCCTGGAAAAACACAGCAGGTCAGGCACGATCCGAGGAGCAGGAAAGTCAATGTTTTGGGCATAAGCCCTTCATCAGGAATGTGCCCGAAACATGCCTCTCCTTCTCCCTGTACACACGTTCCTGGGAGGCCTTTTGATAAGAAGCATTATCAGTTTAGGTATTGGATGCGAAATATTTTGAACTATACACGATTTTGTGAAAAATTCGCTGGATACATATTTTATCTTGTTAGGGTGTTTGAAACTGCAGAATAAATGTTAAGAATAAAATGTGTTGATTGATAAAAATGCATAGGTGTGTACTGCACCTTTTATAGAGAGTAAAAGTTGGCAAGGACTTAACAAAGTCAGAGCGTGCTGATTTTTTTTAAAAAGGTAACATTTGACTGAAAGAAACAGTTGAGCTGAGTGCTATGGTATACAACAAATTCGATTTAGGCCAATCAGTTTAACTTACGCCCCAAGAAACCAAAATCCACACGAATTTGAATTTTAATGCTATAAAATCAATGAGACATTCTGGTGTTTTGTGGTATAAAATTGGGCATTTTGAACAGTTAGCCAGGGCGGCAAAAAGCACTAATAAATGCAGACTGCCTGCAGAATCGCTCTTTGAAAGGTACCTGTTTCTATGAAATCTGTGCAGTAGAAGACCAAAGAAAAGACCAGGGAAAACCTACAGATGAAGATTCACAGGAAAATCGACATAACTCGCTGAGGGTTTTGAAATTCATTTTTTTTTTGTAAATATTAATCGGGTGGTTTTATTGGATCAGTACATTGCTGTAGAGTAGGAAGTCGATAAACTGATCAGACCAGGATGAGTACAGTGTAGAAAGTTCTTGTTTAATATTCTCTTTTTTTTCTTGGAGTTAAAGAATAAACTATTCTTGCTTTCTATAGATAGTGGGATTTGGTCGTTCTTTGTCACTCACACTTTTACAGACTATGAGGCGAGGTGATTCTTTTCTGTGTGTCTGGTTTAAATTAGCAGAAGGGCTTCGCATTCTGTCGTAACATTGATTTTAACGCAGATATAATGAAGACATCAACCGATTTCTTAAAATTATGCAGACACATGTAAACATGCCATGAAATTATGCAGCTGGGATTTTGTTTTTTTTTTTGCTCAGAAAAGGCACTGTGTACAACAGCAGTAATGATGCACTTGTATATAGGATCTTATCATCCATTGCAGAGAATTTTCAAGGAAATCACACGTGGTCCTTTTTGGTGTTCAGTTGGCATTATTGCATATTTTAACACAGGGAGTGATGAAAATGTTACCTGCCACAGAAGCAGCAGCCTAATGCCCCCCTCTCTCATTTTCTTCCACCTGACAAGAGAAAAATATCCTGCGTCATCTTTAACAATCGTGTAGGTTTCCTGATGAAAACTTATTTGGCATCTTTCCACTATCTGACGTAAAGTGAATTGAAAAAAATCTAACTGTTCCAGGGAGATAGCCCATTACCAGCCGCTTGTGTGAGCGGAAGAACTTCAGAGGACCGAATAACATTTGGGACATTCTGTCATCTTTCCATTTGTTTAGAGTTTAGTTATTAAAGAACTCTGGAAAGCTTTCATTTTTTTTTGTTTTGTCTTAAAATGTGTGTGTTCATGTGTGCATGCAGCTGCACGTTTGTGTGTTTGTCACATTTTTTCTAGAAGATGAGCCAGGCTGACACTTATATCATTGGCCTTATCACTAAACTTTGAAATTTATTGTAACCAGTGGAGGAGTGTGACTGCAAAAGGAATCAGTGACCCTGTAACATTGGTTGGAACACGAATGAGAAATTCTGAAAGAGCTGTAAAAGTGGGAATTCCCTTTCCCAGAAGTATGTGATGTCTAGGTGTTTGTATTGAACAGAGAAATGAATGAATGGAAATGGTACATACAGAAAAGTGCTGCTAAGACCACAACCAGATCAGCTACGAACTTACTACCTGGTACAGCAGTGGCAAAGTGGTTAATGACCCACTCCTGCTCCTCACTCAAATGTTCCAATGTTCTATTCAGCCCCGCACAGGAGCAGATGGAGGCCACTTGCGCCAAATACCTGGTTCACAGTAACATAGGATATCATTCAGTTCCTCCAGACTGACACACACAGCTTGGTGTGGGTTGGAAAATGTTATTGGGTAATACAAGCTAGGTTCGAAAGACACCTCTGGTATCTTTACAGAGTGTTTCCGCTCTACAACCTCTGGTTCATTTGTTGGTCATCAATGTTTTTCCCCCATCATTCGATCAGAAGTGAAGATATTCTGTAGAAATCACATACAGCTTCAAAACCTGGGCAACATTCAAGCTCATGTTGTTAACGTGTAAGTAACATTCATGTGACAGTACTGCTAGACCCTGAACACTTGCACAGGATAAAAAGAGGAGTTCTTTCAGCATGTTAAACAGGTTTCACAAGAATGTGAGAAAGCCATTCAGCCCATCGAAACTATTGGATAAGCAGTGTCACAACCAGTTCACTCTCTCCTGCCTATTACACCTGAAGAGATTTTTTTTTTAAAAATGCAAATATTGGAAAGCAGGCGGCTGGAAGACCACACCAAGCAAAGCAGCATCAGGAAGTGGAGAAGTCAACACCTTGGGTGTAACATTTCTTCAGGAGTGGGGATGGACGTAAGGAGGTTTACAGATAAAGAAGCGGCGTGGGGAGGAGGAGGTGGTGTGGTGAGGTGGGATAGATCAACACTGGTAGAGGGTAACACTGGATCAGTCGATTGGAGGAATGAATCCCGTTAGAAGCTGGAAGAAGGGTGGATCCGAGGAACGGAAGGGAGGTGGACGTGCTGGGAAGGAAGGGGTAGGTGATGGGATGGGAGTGGGAGGGACTGGGAAGTGAGTCAGAAGATTGGAAAGGAGGTTATTTGAAATTGGAGAACTCAGTGATCTCGAGACACTGACACTTCAAAAGAAGAGGCCATTCAGCCACTCCAAACTGTGATACTGAAACAGGAGGATGTCTTTGATGCTGCAACATGACAAACTAATGAAGTAGAGATTGCACAGACAGACTGCTCCATGTTGTTCCTCCTAGCTCCATTGCTAATGGTACACAAATGTTAAGTTAACATGGTTTGCTGATCGTGAGGAGGGAAAGTGAATGATTTGCACCAAGTTCCAAGGAGGCATCTTCCCTCTCCGAGATGTATGGACGAGTCTAGACCATTCAAAACATTCGGAAGCAAACAGCCCAGAGCATAACTTTGAAATTTGTTTCATTAAGTGTACGATGAAAATTACCTCATGTAATTTAGCTACGTTGACGACTGGATTCTAAAATAGACAAAAACTTTATTCACAAAAGTACACAATGAAACACAAAGAACAGAATAAAGAACACCTACAGATCTCAACTTATCTAGCTAGACTTAATTATGCTGTTCCGAATGCATATAACAGTCCCAATAAGCAAACCCCCTTTGAAAACCAGTATAAATGGAACACATGCTTACAGGGTGAAGATGAACGGAAGAAAAGAGAGACTTTCCACACAGCTCCCTGTTGAACTTTCCAGTTCAAGACTCAATTGAAAACTGCTCAGCTCCGCTCAGCTCAGATAGTTCAGCTAAAAGAGCGCATCACTCCCCTTTCATTATACAGGTCACTTCTAAAATATGACCATCCAGGCGCGTCCGGGCGATGTTGAGTACCTCCAACCATGATGGGTGGGAGAATAGAACTGGCATTGAATGACAGGGACACCATGAGGTGGGGTGGGTAGTTAGTGAGGTGAGTTCGATAAGATAACACCAGAAAACTAGTTCGGCCTCGTGCAGACAATTCCTCTGTCACACTCATTGAAAAAGACACTGAGACAAATTATTGTTAGATTCAGCCCAATAAGTAGAAGACTCTGCTGTTCCCACTCCCAGTTGCAAAGCTGCAGAACAAATGCTCATCCAAAACTCCATCATATGAATTTGCAGCAATATCCCGTTCACCCATCATTCCTGGGAATACTGGCTAAAGTTGCAAGATGCTGTTGAAATATCTTTACTTCAACATTCTGAAACCAGTGATTATCCATGGAATTGGCTCTCAATCTCCCTTTCTCGTTTTCCCAAAGTCCTTTTGTTTTTATGGTATTTGAACTTATTTCCCTACCATCTCTCTCTGGCAGGGATTCTTACACCCAGATCACCGCTTTGTCATGGCACAATGGAGATATGGAGCTGTAAATGGATGGGAGCTGCACATCCTGTCACTTCCAGTATGAGCTGCAAGTTTTCCCATACTGGGCAGGGATCTAATACAGTGTTACTGAACAATGTACTGGGGTGGGGAACACAGCTCTACATGCTGAGAGAGTAACTGCTCCTGGTTCACAGATCAATGCACTGGGGTGATGTACACAGCTCTCCATGCTGGGAGGGTAACTGCTCCTGGTTTACAGATTGATTCACTGCTATTCACTGTACAGCTCCCCATACTGAACAGATACCTTATCCACGTTTATAGAACAAGCCCACCTGTTTGCGCTGCACATTACCCCATGCTGGACTAACCGTTTTGTCCAGATTTCTGAATCAATGTGCTGGTGTGGTGTGTACTGCTCCCCATGTTGGACCGATAGCTAATGGATTAGTCAGAGCTGCACAGTATTGCATCATGGGCAGATTGCTGGGTTGTACTGAGACTGGTCTGCACAGTGCTCCGTGCTGAGCAGATATCTCATTATGGAGTCTGGGCTGGATCTGTGAGGTGGATTGTGTATCTGATATAATTACTGATAGAACTGTCACTCCTCCAGCTCAACGCATTCCGCTGCCAACCCCGTGTTTCTGCAACTTATTGTTCATGAGTAATTATCCAATTAAAACGTGAATATCTGCCCTTCTTGTCATGGCCCCAATAGATGCCTCTCGCAATATATGAAGAAGGTAGTCGACTCGAACATGTTCTTATTTTAACCGTAATTGTGTGGTGTTGTACTTCAGATGCAATTCGTTTGATCAAAATATTCAACATTAAGCAAAACACAATTTATTCAAATACTGTAGACAAAATACAACAAAAACAAGAGGAACTTGGAAAAACTTAATTTATTGGAAAACTCAACAGATTAATGGGTTACTTAATTAATAAACAGTAACTGCTGCAATATTGTAACATCCTGGAAACACACACTTCCCAACAAAACAAATTCAGGAAACATATTGTCTCACATGCAGTTCTCCAATCCAGGAGGAACGAACAACAAGAGACAATTCTGTGGGAAATCTCAGGGAGAGAGCATAGCAGCCTGGAGAGATGTAATGCCTTCCAACCCTGGTGAGACCTCAGCAATATATGGCGAAATGTAAAACTAAGAATCCTGGCTCCATGAGAGTTTGACCATTATTCTGCACAACCAGGCCGCGGCTGCAAAGACCACAATGAATGTACTGTATCTACACTATCTATGCCACAGTAGTAGCGTCTCAAAAATGCCTAACCCTACCTAATTCCCGCAATGCTGTTAAGATATATTGTCAAAGTTAAATTTAATAATCAAAGCCAAAGGATGCAGCAGGCCTGGTGATCAGACACAGATGGCCTCGGGAGTCCAACACTTCCTACCCTGCCAAAACACAGTAGAAACATCGAGCTTGTGAAGAGAAAGCATCATCCCTCTCCCCCAAATTTAACTTTAAAAATGTAGATGTGCCATTCCCCCACTAGTCAGCGAAGTCAACATCCCACACACAACAAGTTATGTCAGGGTTGTGGCGAAAGGGGTTAACTGAAGCTGTTTGTTCTGTGACTGTAATTGATGTCAGTCTCCATGGATCTTAACTGTGGCACTGGAGGTTTTCCTCTTCTATTAATAAGGAGCTTCCTTCAACCTGATATCTCTTAGTATCAGCGGCAACGTCATCCTCCAGATGATTGGATCAGCAGCTACAGAGAATAGGAGAGGAAGACAATCTTAGAACAAGAGACGGGAATGTTCCAACAATGAATCAGAATCTGAGAACATAAGACTGGAATGTTGCAACAATGGATCAGAATCTGAATGTTTTAGACTGGAATGTTCCAACAATGGATAGGAGCTTATCAAATGGTCTTTACTGGCTTTCACTGGATTGGGCATGGTTAGAGTTGTGGATACGAGCCATATTGCTGATTATTCAAGCTGGGTATTATCCAATCCTCGCTATTATTGGTGTTCCTGGTAAGCCTATCTCTGTCAATTCTATAAACAATGGTAAGGTTATTGCTATATCAGTTATTTATATTTAGCATATGCATAAACTGTTATCTTTAGTTTAAGTCACAAACTCCACTTCATTTCCATCAATTTCAGACTCCTCACTCATAAATATCTAAGAAGTACGAATATTGTTCAGATCCGTGCGTCTTCCTTTTACCCTGAATGTTTCTCTATATTTTCTCTGCCATCAACCCTGTCCACACCCACCTCCATAATAACCCAGTCTCCACCTCTGCCTCAGTGCTGTTGTTGAATTAGCCGTTATCTGTCCCTTTGTTCACTTCAGCTTTTACGGCTCCAGTTCTCTTCTGACCTCTCCTCCAATTGCAAATATTTTGAACACATACTTGTTCTTGTCTCTCCAGCTGTTTCATAGTTGGGACCCCATATCAGAGTAATAATCACAGTGGCCAGTGTAATAATCAGAGAGGCACAGGTTATAACCTTAAAGGCATTGTTTCAAATCCTATCCCGGCTAATGACAGAACTTAAATTTGAATGACAAAAAATTAATGAAATCTCATTTTACTAACGGCAACCATAAACCATCAGAACTTCTTTCATTATTTCACTTATAGTCTTTGGTAAAGAAACTAAGTTTGACTTCAACCCCACGACCACATGGTTGGCTCCATATTGTCTTGCCAAATGACGTCACGGTCAAGAGCAGCTAGTGATGGACAACAAATGCTGCCCTTGCCAGTCATGCTGTCATCCCGTGAAACAGCAGCATTAACGGTGAAATAAACCAATGAACTGTGGATGTTCGAGATTTGAAATAAACTTCTCCAGCGTCTGAAGATGTTGGAGAATCTCAGCAAATATGGCAGTCTCTGTCACGAGAAGAACAGATAAAGTTTCAAGTCCAGTGACCCTACAGTAACACTGAAAGCAACTGAGAAATAATATCATTTTTATCAGGCTGGATGAGTGAGGGGGAAATTAGTTGAATGGATGGGAAAATGTCCAACAAAAGAGAGAGAGAGAGAGAGAGAGAAATGAAAAGCAAAGGGACTGCTGATAATGAAGTAGAAGGAAAATAAAAAGGGAATTTCTTCTAACATAACCCTTTTCCCATATTCCTGAATATTACGTCAATCTAGATATGCCCCTGTTTCAAGTGAGTTACATTCCCACACTCGCTCTTCTCTGAGTGTGGTGGTCAACTACATCGGAAATGCTGATGATGCCGTTACAGTTGCTGAGATACAGAGAAACGTAATGTTACATTGTCAACTGCTTCTTTGGTGAACGGAAATTATTCTGTGTGTCTGCCAGAGATGTAAAGGCTTTCTCAGCCAGGAAGAGAAACATTTTCAACATGGAATGGATGCACTGTGTGTGTGAGGATTTGACTTGCACCTGTCAGTAAAGGCAGGTTCTTGGTTGTTTTTCTTGGGTGTGTATTATCAGCTGCTGCATCTACTCAGAGAGACCAAGCGTATGGTGACCACACTCTGGACACTGCATTTATAGATTGTTTCGGTCCATGGGAAACAAATGGAGGCGAGACTACACAGAAGGAAATCTGCGAGGGGCTGGACATTGTATTATCCTCCCTGGGATTTCCAGGAATATTTTTCTAAGCTGAACCAATTCCAAACATAAAATGTGGACCTTTCAAAAATGAGGTGGTCACTGAGCTGCGTCCCCTCCATCAGTATAACCTGAGCCTCACACCAGGGACAGAACTGTACTGACACTCACCATGAAGTGAACTGGATTAATTCTGGAACTTTCCAGGCAGGAGTTATTAACATATACATCATCTCCAAAGTGCAGTCCTCCGAAATATTCACTGGCTGTCAGAAGCCATCTGCCCGCTGAGAGGAAGACATTGAGTGTATGTCCCTGAGGAAGGTACAGAAGCAAACTCCCAGATACACTAGGGAACAGCAGGACTGCAGAAAATGAGGAACTGCACGAAACTAGAATTAATGAAGAGTATGTTTTTGAAAATCTAATCGAATTGAAGGTTGGTAAGGTGCGGGTTCTGCTGAGCTATATCCCAGAATATCGAGGAGGTGGCAATAGAGCTAGCGAAAGAATTACTGATTATTCTTCAAAGCTGGTTACATACGAGAAAGGATCCTGTAGACTGGAAAGCAGCTATTGTAAATCTAAACATTTAAAACAGGACGGAGAGGACAAACAGAAAACTAAATAGCTTGATGTCAACTGTGAGAAAAACGTTGGAACCTTTTTATAGAATGTGGCAACTGGACACTTGGAAAATAATGATATGATTTGATAGATTTGGCCTAGATTCAGTAAAGGGAAATGATCTTTGATAAACCTGCTAGAGTCTGTCGACTCTGTCTGTTGTGTCTTTGACAATTGAGAACCAGCGGGAGTGGAGTAATTAAATTATCAGATGAAGTTTGACATTGTTGTGCAGGTTGGTGGAGAATGTTAGAGTCCATGGGTAGGTAAGGGTGGAATGTACACCCTTTGTATTAAAAATTGGATAATGGACAAAATGAACAGAATAGTATTTTTTTTCTCTGGATGGAAGGCTTAGGGGGTCTCAGAAGGATGAGTTCTTGTGCAATAGCTGTGCACAAGAAATAAAAATGATTCAGATGTTAACAACAAATAACATTATTGACATTTAACTTTACTAAATGTTGAGAGGTTGGGAAGGGCTGTTGTTGAAAAGGACCTGGATGTCTTTAGTCATAATTCACTAACAGCATTCTTACGAGGCAGGAAGTAATTATAACCGGAAAGGATATGTGGTCCGTCATGGAAAATTATTAAAGTACCAGAATAAATGTATCTTACTCAATGATAGTGTTCTGTTGAGCCAGTATTTAGGATATTGTGTATAGCTGAGTCTGCTTTATAAATAATGATCTCCATGTCACCGAGACAGTGCAAAGGAGTTTCATCAGACTGAACCCTGGCATGATGTTACCATAAGGAGAGAATGTAGTGACTATCTGTTTAATCTGCAGCGCTGTAAGAGAATAAGAACTTGAAACTTGATGATTATGGACGGACCCTCATTAAGTGTCAAGCAGCCATTGATAAGGTAAGAAACTCCGTACTTTCTTTAGGATGGTCGATTCCTGATAGTTTATGTGCCTGTGCAAAGACATCATTTCGATTGGCAGTAAGGTACAGGCTCTGAATGAACTCTGAACACTTTCATGTACAGTTACTGTGTGACTCTGCAATCAATGTTACGTTGTGCACAGTCCTGTCTCAAGCCATAAATACCTTCATTGTGCAAGAGTTAGCCATTCACCACCAGCTTCTGACTTCGAGAGAGAACATGGGTCTGCTCTCTCAGCGATAGAAGATGACTTTGAAACTGGTTACAAAATTGTCTTCCTTCTTACTCCCAGGAAACCATGTTAATGTCACACATATGTACGAGGAGTAATATAGCCACGAGGTACAAAGTGGAGCAGGCTATCTGTTCAGTCCCTGCTCCATTTGTTTGTGATCTTGGACCATCTCTGAAACCTTCCTGTTCCTGGGTTAGTGACGTTAATGCTGAATGACCCCTTCCTGTTCCTTTGTAAATGACTCCGTGTGTAAATTTGTCTCTTTCTGACGCTGTGTAAGTGACGTGTAGTGTTGGACAGAGAGCTTGTCTTCCTGTGTAACAGGGAGAAAGTGAGGACTGCAGATGCTGGAGACCCAACCATTTCTTTCAGAACAAATTGGGCCACTAGATTTGAAGATGTGTATATACGTTCCCGTATACTTTTAAAATACAACTTGCAATATCTTCACAATATTCCCGAAGAAGGGCTTATGCCCGAAACATCGATTCTCCTGCTCCTGCTGCCTGACCTGCTGCACTTTTCCAGCAACACATTTTTCAGCTTCCTATATAACAGGCAGAGGTACGGAATGGGCTCTCTCTTTTTTTTACAATAGTTTTGATGGACTGAATGACTTTCCCACATTCTTATGAAGCCAAATTGAGGTGCAGAGTGAACTCCTTCGTTTACTGTCGAAACGAGCAGTGTCTGGCAGCGCTGTTACATAAATGTTAACGGCAGTTAAACAGCACAGGCTTGAATCCTGTCCAGATCTTGTTGCGCATGGACACAGACTGATTTAGAACCTGAGGGATGGCGAAGTGTTCTTCATATTGTGCAACCTATAGTGAATATCACCACTTCTGATCGGTGTCAACTCGATGGGCTGAATGGCCTGATTCCACACTGCAGGGAAACTGGAGAGGCCTGGGCTGAGGAAGCTACATTGAGGATCTCCTGCAGTGATGTCCCACAGCTGAGATGATTGATGCCCAATGATGACGAAGACTTCACTTGTGCTGTGAATGACTCCAAACAGCGGAGAGGTTGCAATGGATTCTGATGAAATGCAATTTTGCTTAGGGTCCTTCATGTTATCCTCAGTTAAATACTGCCCTGATACCGGGGCCAGTCGCACTTAGCTAAGCCCTTGTATTCACCTCTCTCACTCATATTAATAGGTCATCGTATATAAGCAGAGCAATGGTTTCATCAAACAGAGGGTTGTGAATGTCAGGAATTGTCTATTCGAGAGAGTCAGGGGATCTAGATCACTGAATGATCTCTGAATGGTCTTCCCTGTTTCTGTGCATCAGATGATACAGTAAGTGGCCTCCAACTGCTCCTGTCTAGCAGGTTGGAGGGGCTGAATGGAACAATGGAGCATTACACTCAAGAACAAGATTAGGTCATTCGACACTATTAAACTGCTCCACCAGGCACTAGGATTGTGGAATAACAGGTTGTGGTCTCAGTTCCACTTTCCTCTCTGTATTCCATTATCCACAACTCATTCTCTGTCAAATATTAATGAACTCAGTTTGAATAAATGTGAACAAAGAGGCACCACATACCGCTGGGGAAGAGAATTCCCACTCAAATACCCTTTTAGCATTTCTCCTCATCTCTCTTACAATGTCATATAGCAGGGAACCCTGTCCACTTAAACCAGACATCCCAATCTGATCTCAACCCATTCGTCAGCATTAGGCCCATATCCCTGTGAAGCCTTCCTAATAATATGCACAGCGTGATGCCTTTTAAATGTTGGATGAAACTTTGGATGAAATAAATTAAAATGAAATCCACAATCTGGATGAAAATATTGTCCCTTTACTGTCTTTCTCCCCTCATCTTAAGCCTTTGTCCTATAGGTTTGTAGTCCCCGATCCTTGGAAAATGACATTGGCTATTCAGACTGTCCATGCCGCTCATGATTTTATAAACGTCCATGATGTCACGCATCGGACTCCGATGCTCCAGAGTAAACAAGCACCAGTTTGTCCAGCCTCCCCCATACCTCAAAACCCCCACTCCCGGCAATAGCCTTATAAATCTTTTCTGCACCCTTTGAAGTTTATTAACATACTTCCTGTGGCTGATCGAACTGAATTAAATACAGTATTCTAAATCTAGCCTCACCAACATCCTGCCCAGTCACAACATGATCTCCCAACTCGCACACCCAATGCACTGACCAATAAAGGCAAGCATACCAAACCCCTTCTTCACCACCCTGTCTACCTGCGACTCTGCATTTATGAATCTTTGAGCCTGCACAGTTTTGTTCATCAATACTCCGCAGACCCCTACCATTAATTGCGTATGTTCTGACCTATTTTACTTGACCAAAATGCAACACTTCACATTTATCTAAATTTAACTCCATCTGTCACTCCTTGGCCCATTGGAACCTCCGATTGACGTCCCATTGTACTCTGAGGTAAACCTTGCTGGCCACTGCATCTCCAATTTTAATGTCATCTGTAAACACAATAAACAGGCAAATATTCACCTTCAAATCATTGATATAAATAATGAAAAGTAGTGGATTCAGCACTGTTCCTTGTGGCACAACACTGGACATAGGCCTCCAGTCTGAAAAGCAGTCCTCTACCACCCTCAGCCTCATATCTTCACTCTAATTTTGAAGTCATTTGGCTAGCTTATCTTGGATCTATTTATGACCTAACCTTACTAACTTGTCTGCTATGCGGAATCCTGTCGAATGCCTTGCTGAAGTCTATATGGACAGGATCTACCACATTGCCATCACCAATCTACTTTGTCAACTCTTCACAACACGCAATGAATTTTGTTAGAAATGATTTCCCATGAACAAAGCCATGTTAATTATCCTTACTCATTTGTTACTTTTGCAAATACATGTAAATACTACGCCTCTCAATGCTCTCCAACAACATGGCCACCACTGACGTCAGTCTCTCAGGTCTGTAGTACAGGACATTATTCCCTTTCCTCGTCCCATACTTCCGCTGCCCACTGCAAATATTAGTGTAACCAGTTTGGTGAAATGATCAATAATATAGGTCTCAGACTGGGTCAGGGTTAAGAACAAGTCAGCAGGATTCTTTAATCTGGTAAAAGTAGCAAGTTTATGACCCAGACAAAGTTGCTCAAACTTCGATGGCAAGATAAATGACAATCAGTTTGGATATTGCAAATCGGTACGCCAATGTTTTCCTTTCGAAAAATACTGACACATTGCACACATTTGATGACAAACTGAAAAATAAAATCTCTGCAGAACGTTAACTTTAAAGAACTTTGCCCAAATATTAGTTGAACTCATGACAAAAGGAAACACGAGTGATTATCCCAAACATCATTCAGCTTTTGGAGCTATTCTGCTCTTACATGCTGCTGGTAATGGGATTACTTCCTGGAACAGGTTGGTTTAGCTGAATTCCCTTTACTTCAGGCAGTGCAGCGATTCCAGTGAATCCTCGTCAGGAATCCTCCAGCAGTGGTGAAAACGACTGGGGAGTTCTCAGCTCACACACATTGTTGGGAGGAGGAACACGGAGAGAGTGGGAGCGACAGGCTGTTCCTTCTCAAGAAGATTATAATTTCTCCCTCTCTGAGTTGAATCACACAATAACGTTATCCGGCACCAAACTGGACCAAATGAGGTCACTTTGAACAGTGTCTGAACTGTACGACTCCATCACATTCCCTGTTCCATGTAGGTACATCATTGTTGCTGTTGGACACCCAGCCATTTCTGTCGGAGCAAATAGCACTACTAGAATTGAAGATGTGTTTATATGTTCCTGTATACTTTTAAAATACAACTTGAAATATCTTCACAATATCTGCATTTCAATGAATGCATCTTATTCTTAAATTAGCTCCCCAGTCTTATTCTCCCAGAGAAGATAAAATATTCATCAGGTATTCACTAGCTCAAAATCTTATGTGGTCAATAAAAAAACATTTCTCATTCTCAGTCCTAAACTCCTAATCGTACAGAACATAATGCCTTCATCGCAAGAGCAAGTAAAGAGAAACATCTTTGAAAAGTTTCAAAAGCAATTTGTTTTTTCACTTCAGTGGAATTACAGCCTTGCACAGTACATCAGATATGGTCTGAGCAACGGCCTGTACAGATGCAGTAAATCATCCTTAAGATCAGACCCAATGCTCTTTGCACGAAAAAGTATCATTTCATTTAATTTTCAAATCACGTGCTGCATGTACAGACTAATTTGATGTGATTGATGTACCAGGACACACGAATCCCTTTGTACCACGGAGTTCTGCAATCTGCCTCCAGTTATATAATTTACGGTTGTTTTATTCGTCCTCAAAAACACAGACTTCCCGTCACCCACATTGTACAGTTTTTTTGGTGAAGCTTTACTCACTGCCCTGCCCCGTCTGTATCCCATTGCAGACGCTCTGCCCTCCCCTGTCTATATCCCATTGCAGACGCTCTGCCTCCACATGAAACCTTATTGAATGACTATCCTGCTGTATGAGCAAACTGAGCTTCAATCCATTTAGCCCCTTCTTCCAAACCATTAATCTGGATTGTAAACTGTTGTTGACCTCACACTGATTCCTGAGGAATTCCACTAGTTATAGCTTTCCAACCTGAAAATAAGTCATTATCTCGACACGGTATTTCGGGGTAGCGGACCAGGGCTCTCCTGTTCCTGTTTAACAGCCTAGAAAGGTTGTGTGGCCTCGTGCTATACTGTGGAGCTGATTGTTGATTTGTTTCTGATCTCAGCGATCCTCCACTCGGGCCATTTGTTGTCAGATGATCAGGTGGAGTTCGTACTGTCAATGATCCTGATCCCTGAGAGTTTAAAAGATGAGCACAGAATATAGATTAACATTTGCGGTGATCGCTACCCGATGAAAAATGCTGTCTTTCTTTTGCAACGATATAACCATCTGCAGTGTCAGTCATGTGCTCAATTTTAACGTGCAGACACTGAGGAGGGTGGATGAGTTCCTATTAGTCTGATGAAAATGGGACCCTTTAACAACACAACCAATAATCTTCATAATTAATTTCATTTTTGGCTGTTGTGTTGAAAAATTGCTGCAGTTACTACACATTAAAATAAGCGATTGTCTTTGACAGATGACCGTATAGAGGTTTATAAAGTCATGAGGGGCATGGATATGGTAAATAGTCAAGGTATTTTCCCTGGGGTAAGGGAGTCCAGAACTAGAGGGCATACGTTTACGGTGAGTGCAGAAATACACAAAAGTGACCTAACAGGCAACGTTTTCATGCAGAGGGTGGTACATGTATGGAATGAGCTGCCAGAGGAAGTGGTGGACGCTGGTACAATTGCAACATTTAAAAGGCATCTGCATGGGTATATGAATAGGAGAGGTCTTGGAGGGATATGGCAGGTGGGACTAGATTGGGTTGAGATATGCGGTCAGCTGGACCGAAAGGTCTGTTTCCGTGCTGCACATCTCTTGGACTCGATGACTCTATGGCCTAGTCTTCACTGTTCCGTGGGGATGAGAATACCACAGACAGCACAACCCTAAGAAGATAGGAACATCCTTATCTCAATCATAAATGGGGAAACCTCTAAATTTAAAAGTATATGAACCTCACAGCAAGTCAGCTTCCCATTTTAAAAATGAGGGCACAACCTATAGGAAATACATAGACCATTCAGCCCCTCAAACCAATCCCACATTCCCATTGACTCTGTTCAGTGAAGTGTTTATCAAAATGGGCCTCCACTGTTGTCTAGGTTAGACATGTCAGATAGCGTAACCATACAGCGTATGAAATTGGTGCAGAACTGGACTGTTTGGTCCAGCAAGTCTGATCTGCTATTCAATCATGGCTGACATGTTTCTCAATAAAATTATCCTGTCTTCTCACTGTAACCTTAATCCCCTTATCAATCAAAATGTATCTATCGCTGTCTTAAAGGCAGACTGTGTCTGTGTCTCTATGTCTGTATGTGTATATGTGTTTCAGCTTATTGGCAGGAGGCAGAGGGTAGTGGAGGCAAGTTGTCTTTTGGACTGGAGACCTGTTATCAGTGGCGTTCCACAGGGATTGGTGCTGGATCCACTTTTGGTTGTCATATCAGTGGCATTGATGAGAATTATGCAATGTATGGTGAGCAAGTTTACAGATGACACCAAGTTTAGTTATATAGTGGAAGGTGAAGAAGATCATATAAGATTGCAAAGAGATGATTTTTAATTGGATCAATGAATCATAGAAATGTACAGCACAGAAACGGACACTTTGGTCAAATTCATTCTTGCCAACCAGATGTCATAAATTATCTTAGTTTCATTTTCCAGCATTTGTACCATATCCCTCTAAACCATTCCAATTCATGTCCCCATCCAGATGCGTTTTAAATGTCGTAATTTGTACCATCCTTCACCACTTCGTCTGGAGCTCGTTGCATACACATACCACCCTTTGTGTGAAAATGTTCCCCTTCGGTACTCTTTATATCTTGTCCATCTCACCTTTGTACTATGTCCACTAGTTTTGGGCTTCCCTACACTGGGGTAAAGACCCTGAATAATCACCCTATCTATGGTCTTCATCACTTTATAAACATCTAGAAGGTGCAAATGTGACTCCAATTAACACAAATGGCTGTGTTTTCAGTAAACCTGGGCCTAAATTCTGAAATTCAATATTGACTCCTTTTCCTTCTTCATCACATCCCAATTCTAAAATAATTTTAATAACTTGCTCAGCCACATTATGAAACACCCTGTGGGAGTTTTATCTTGACTCTTGGCCTCAGAGGTAGGGACGCTACCACCATTTGGCAATAATCCCAAAAGCTGCAACATTATTCTCCTGTGTGTTTTTTCATCAGCCTGATTTGAAATACTGTGACAAACCTCCGTGACAGGCAGGACTTGAATCCAGACATTCTGCTCCAGAGTGAGCGACTTTACTACGCAAGTTCAGGTATTGGAATCTAACCCAGAGCTCTGGCTCAGAGGTATGGGCGTTACCCACGACACAAGACTTAAACCATGCCCAGAATTTGAGTCACATTTTAAATGTCAGCTTTCAGCTCTGTGTGGATTCACTAAAATTTGGTTAACTTTACTGAATTACACATTTGAAAGAATCACATCGTTAATCAGATGAAAGGTACTCAACTCATCTATAATTAAACTGGAGAGGGTTCAGAAAAGATTTACCAGGCTGTTGTTGGGAATGGAGTGTATAAGTTATAAGGACAGGCTGGATGGACTGGGACCTGTTCCACTGCAGCGTAGAAGTTTGAGACAGTATCAACCTTATTGAAGTTTATAAAACAATGTGGGGTATAGATAATGTTGAAAGGCACGTGCCATTTCCTTAGGGTGGTGGATTTAAAGAGAATGGTGTAATTTTAAGATGACATCAGAACGTTTTACAGATGACGTAGTTTCATAGAGCTGTCCAGCATGGAAACAGACCCTTCTATTCAACTTGACACTGCCAAATAGACGTCCTATATTAATGTAGTTCCATTTGCCTGCATATGGCCCACATCCCCCTAAACTTCCTATTCATGTGTCCATCCAGATGCCTTTTAAATGTTGTAATTGTCCCAGCCTGCACAACCTCCTCTGGCAGCTCGTTACATATAAAGCACCCTCTCTTTGAAAATGATGCCCCTTAGATCGCTTTTAAGTCTTTCCCCTCTGACATTCAACCTATGTCCACTAGCTTTGGAAAGTGCTATTCTGGGCAAAAGATCTTGGCTATTGACACTGTCCATTCCACTTGTGAGTGTATAAATCTCTATGATTAACTCTCAACCGCTGACGCTCCAGGGAAAATAGCCCCAACATATCCAGCCTCTCCATAAATCTCAAAACATCCAAACCTGGCAATGTCTATGCAAATCTTTTCTGAATCCTTTCAGGTTTCACAAATCCTTCCTCAAAAAGCGAGACCGTGATTGCATGAAGTATTCAATAATGGCCTAACCAATGTCCTGCACAGCCGCAATATGACATTCCAACACTTACATTCAATGCACTGTCGAACAACAGCGAATCTGAGACTGTAACATGACACACATCTGGAGCAGAAGTTACGGAGAGGGGAAACCTGGAAAGAGGGATTAGGAGTGGGGTCACTTCCTGACCCAGCCTGGATTTCCAACTACATTTCCGAAACTACACCTAACTATCTGAGTGGCCTCGATCTGCTCCTGTGAAGCAGGTGTGTTTGTGTGGTTGTGTCTGTGTGGGTGTAGGATTTCTGTGAGTATGTGTGTGTGTGTCTGTGTGCTGCTTTATGTGTGTCTGCGTGTGTGTCTGTTTCTGCGAGTGTGTGTGCATTTGTGTGTGTATCTGTGTTTGACTGCGTGCGTGTGTGTCTGCATAGGTGTGTGTCTGTTCCTGTGAGTGTGTGTGATTGTCTGTGTCTATGTCTGAATCTATGTGCGTGCGTGTGTCTGCGTCTGTGTGTGCCTATTTTTGTGAGAGTATGTCTGTGTCAGTGTGTGTCTGTGCCTGTGTGTGTGTCTATGTATGTGTATGTGTGTTTGTGTGTATGTGTATCTGTGTGTCTGTCTGTGTTTGGATGGTGCTGTGAGCTGCTGCCCTCCCTCTGTCCCTCCCAAACTGAATCTCTGATGATTTTCACCTTCCACTCCCACATGTACAGTGGTGTGGGGAGGCCAGCAGAGATTGACAGCAACAGAAAGCTCAGCAGGTCTGGCAGCATCTGTGGACAAAAATAAAAGGACCCTTCCTCAGATCTCCTGTCGGGGGATATTACATCACTTTAAGTACACACAGATGTACACACACTAATACAGAGACATAGAGACACTCACTAATACACAGAAACAAGTATAGACATGAAGTGTCTTTCAGTATTTCTCTTGCTCCACAGTGACCTTGTCAATATTTTACGTACTCTGTCTGGTGTGCGTCAGTATTTAAGTCTGTCCTCAGGGAGTGTGTTAGTGTTGCACTTGCTCACAATTGTGAGTGAGTCAGTATTTCTGCGTGGAGTGTGACTGTAGGACAATTTCAATGTTTGCAGATATCAAACCTGGACGAATTATAAAGTGTGTGGAGGACAGTGTGGAACTCTAACAGGACGGTGACACATCGGTGTAGTTTTCAGGTTTATGGCAGATCAGGAACAAATCAGAGCAGTGTGCGGAGATGCACTTTGGTAGGAATAACTCTGAAAGTTAATATAAAGCATTTTGTACTATTATAAAGTGGGTGTAGGAGCAGAGGACACTGGGTGTATATGAGCACAGATTATTGAAGATGTCAGGACAAGTGGGGAGAGTAGAAAATATCACAGGTTAGATTCAGTATCTGAGCTGTTTACAGGAGGAGGTGGAGGAGGGATGCCTCCGTGCTCCCTTCCTTGGAGGTGGTGGTGATGATGTGTTGTGAGCCCACCCTCCTGCCCACCGAGACCGTGGGGATTCCATTTGTACCAGCTCGACACAAAAGGGAGATTGTCTCAGGGGCACGGCTTTTAAGTTGTGCCGGGGGAAATGGAGATGCCAGTGGATTTAAAGTGAGAATTGCCCTTCACTGAACATTGCTCCTTACTCGGTCGGTGGGACATGGATGTTTCAGAATCTCCACACGTGGGGTACGTGTCCTCTCCGGCTCCTACCAGGGTCCTCCCCACATGGCTGGTGGAGGGGGGTGAGGGAACGGATATCGGGCACTCCAGCACCCGGCTTGGCCCTTTCTGTCCCATTCCAGTCTGTTTCTCCTGGAATGGGAGAAAGCGAGGGAGGGAGGGTGGGGGTGGGTGGCCCTTTTGTTTGTGCTGGTATAGGTGGGGATCATAGTGAAGTATCCGGACGGAGTCAGTGCACAATGTTGTAACTATGCCGTGTTATTGGTGTGGGGTTAAAGTGGAGGGGGAGAGAGAGAGAGAAAGAAAGACTGCATGCAGTAGTGAGAGTGGTGGAGCATGAGCCTTGTTCGGGGGTCGGTGCCATAACAGATATGCAGTGAGTGTGAGGGAGCAGAGAGCACACAGTGATACTTATCCTGACAGAACGGGGAAGGTTATTGATGCTTGTCCTGTATTGCTGGACATTTCGTCAGACCACAGATACTACACTGAGCTGGGTGGTGAGCTCAGACCATGCTGGGTGGCCCACTCTGGGAAGAGAATTGCACCAGCCCATTCAACAAGGCTTCCGTGTCTCTGTTGACAAACCGTGGTGTAATTGCCCGTTATCTGCGATGCTCGGGGTAAACTGTGCAGGGCAACTTCAAACGGAGAAAGCGCAACCGTGTGCCCATTGGCCTTTTGAAGATGGCACCAGTGCCAGGGATCACGAAATATTTAGGGTCATGCGGGTATTGATGAGTACCTCCAACCATGAAGGAAATCGAGCTGGCATTGAATGCGAGGGACGCCATGGGATGGAGTAGGTAGTCAATGAGCTGGGTTTGATGGGATATCACCAGGAAACTAGCTCAGTCTCATACAGACAATCCTTCTGCCATACTCAGTGAAAATGTCACTGTAACAAATTATTGTTAGATTCAGCCCAATGTGTCGAAGACTCTGCTGACCTACTCACAGTTACAAAGCTGCAGAACAACTGTTCATCCAATACTCTCCATCATCTGAACTCACACCAATATCCCATTCACACATAATTCCTGGAAACACTGGCTCATGTTGCAGGATACTGTTGAAAAGCCTTCATTTCAGCATTCTGGATTCTGTGAACACATCCTTCCATGACATTGTCTCAATTTCGTTCTCACTGTCTGTTCCCTAAAGCCTTCACATTTGTTGATACTTAAATTGATTCCCCGCCATCTCTCTCTGGCAGTGATTTTCACACCCACAGCACCCCTGTGTCATGCCACAATGTAGATATGGAGCTGTAAATGAAAGGGAGCTGCACATCCTGTCACTTACAGCATGGGCTGCAAGTTTCCCGACGCTGGGCAGTGATCTAACACAATGTTACTGAACAATGCGCTGGGATGGTGGACTCAGTTCCACACCCTGGTCGCATATCTCATCTGGGTTTATGGATCAATGCACGACTGTGGTCTGCGTACCTTTCCACACTGGGTAGATTGTCATTGTATTGCACAGTACACCAGTCCGGTTTGCACAGTGCTCACTGCTGAACACATATCTTATCTGGGTTTATAAACAATGCACTACTATAGTGTGCACAGTGTTCCGCTCTGGACTGATTGCAGGGTGGTGTTCAGCAACACATTAGCCTGGGCTGCGCAGTGCTCCTTTCCAAACAGATATCTCCTCTGGGTTTATGGTGTCTGGTCTGGTTCGGTGAGGTGGATTGAGAATATGCCTTTATTTTGTTCGCAATCATGTGATTGGACCCTCCAAATTCTGACTCCTCCGGCCAGTCCCATTCTTCAGTCTACCTCCATCGTTTGCCAACATGTTGTCGATGAGTAATTGTCCAGTTTTAATGTGAACAACTGTTCTCTCTATTTCTCTGGTCTTTGGCATTGCTCACCCTGGAGCATCGGGATTCACCGCAATAAACCTCAGTAAGGTCACTCCTCAGGAACAACACTCCAGGGAACATAGGCCCTGCCCATTCATACTCTCCGTGTAGCTCAAAATCACTCGCTACCAGCACCCTACCCAACACTGTCAATATACTTGGAAAACTTTTCTGCACGCTTTCAACTTTAAAAACATCTTGCCTACAGCAGTGAGAACAGAATTAAAAGCAGTGTTACAGAAGTGGCTGAATCTAATGCGTAGGCGAAAGTGAGTATTGCGGATGCAGGAGATTAGAGTCGGGAGTTTAGTGCTGGAAAAGCACAGCAGGTCAGGCAGCATCCGAGGAGAAAGGAAAACCGATGTTTCGGGCAAAAAACCTGATTCGTGATTAAGGACTTTTACCCAAAAGGTCGAAATTTCCTGCTCCTCGGATGCTGCCTGACCCACTGTGCTTTCAGAGCACCACTTTCTGCACCCAGTGTATATTCCACATGCCTCCTTCTTCAAAGACAGCAATTTCTCCCCCCACGTGGTCGACGATGCAATCCAAAGCATCTCATCCACTTCCCGTAACTCTGCCTTCAAATTTTGGCACTCCAAACCCAATAGGGAAAGAACACTCTGTTCCTCAACTTCCATCCCACCAAATCTCCAGATACAATGCATTATTGTCCCCCATTTGCACCACCTACAAACAGATCCCACCACCAGGAATATATTTCCCTCCCCACCCCGATCTGCGTTCGATAAATAACATTCCCGGCGCGAATCACTTGTCAGGTCCACGCCACCCAACAACCCACACTCCACACCTGGCACCTTCGCATGCAACCACAAGAGTTGGAAAACCTGCACCCTCACCTCCCCCTCACCTCCGTCCGAGACTTCAAAGGATCCTTCCACATTCTTCGGAGTTTTACCTGCATTTCCACACACGTCACCTACAGTATCCGTTGCTCCTGATATCTCCTCTACATTAGGGAGACAGGACGCCAACGTGTGGAACACTTCAGAGAACATCTCTGGGACACCCGCACCAAACAACTCCACTTCCCCGTGGCTGAAAACTTTGACTCCCGCTTCCACTCCACCATGGACATGCTGGCCCTCGGCCTCTTCCACCGCCAAAACCTTAACCACCCGACTCTTGGAGGAAGAAAGACACGTCTTCTGCCTTTGGACCTTGGAACCACATGGGATCAATGTGGATTTCACAAGTTCTGTCATTTACCTTCCCTCCAACTTATCCCAGTTCCAATCTTCCAACTCAGTACCGCCGGATGACCTGCCCTACCTGTCCATCTTCCTTTCTACCTATCCGCTTCACCCTTCTCTCTCACATATCACCTGCAACCCCAACTTCATAAACATTTCACATTCTCAGCTATCTTCCCCCAACCCCACCTATTTCCCATTTATCTCCCAGCACCCTTGGGCCACAAGCCTCATTCCGATGAAGGGCTTACACAAGAAATGTCAATGCTCCTCTGATGCTGCCTGACCTGCTGTGCTTTTCCAGTACCACCTTCTCTACTCTGATCTCCAGCGTTAGCAATCCTCACTTTCTCTCCTGAGTTAATTTGTTCAGAAATTTCCCCACCAGACATTTCTTGCAGCTAATCTGTTATCTTATCCCTGTAGCTTTATAAACAGAGTAGGACATATACAGCCCTGCAGTGCTCTGATAAAACTCCCACATTCAAGGGAAAAGTCAGAAAAAATTGAAAGATTTATAGTCCGGCCATCTGTAACCCTCATCCATTCCATCGAGACCGAGTAAATAATCCCTTTTATTATGATATGGAATGTAATGTAAGAAAGGGTTTAACTTTCCCGGTTTGTTTGGTGACTGTGATTAATGTCAGTCGCCATATATTCTAATTATTGCAGTGGAAAGTTTCCATCTCTTAATGATATATGGGCTTCGTTCAATGTGTTATCCCATAGTATGAGTGGGATAATCACCGACAGCACTAACAGGGATCAGCAGCTCCAGATGGAGAAGGGGAGGAGAGATCATAATCTGAGAACGTTAGAGTTGAATGTTACAACAATGGATAAGAATCTGAGAACATTAAACTGGAATGTTCCATCAATGGATCAGAATCTGAGAATATTAGACTGGAATATTCCAAAAATGGATCAGAATGTGAGGACATTAGACCGCAATGTTCCAACAATGTATCAAAATCTGAGAACGTTGGACTGGAATGTTACAACAATGGACAGGGATTTATCCGATTACGCTGGTTTCTTTCTACATATTATGATTGGTTGTCATTTAATTTGCAGACCTATTATGCTCTTCTCATTATTCAATGTTTTTATTATCCTCTCCTGACTACCGTTTGCGTCCCTGGTAAGCCTCACCATCCAGATATTTTTCTATAAACCAGTTATGACTGCATTACTGTTATTTCATGTAGTCTTCACTCCTTGCCACTATTATTGTTCATGTTGAGACCCTGAATCCACACATTCACTCTGCATATCACGACTAATGGCACCAGTGAACTTGTTCAATTACTGTCTTCCTTCTTGATTCAGACTGTTACTCAAGGGTCTCTATGTTAACCTACTCACTTTCAGATGTGAAACATTGTCTCACTGCCCTTGTTATTTAAGTATTGGCAACGTGGAGGTCATTGTCCTCTATTATGTTTACAAACTCTGTTTCCTTCCTGGAACTCCATCCCATCCGTGGTAAATATATTTGTGGGAACTGGGCATTGCTGGCTGGCCAGCATTAATAGCCCATTCCTAGTTGCCCATGAGAAGGTGATGGTGAGCTGGCCTCTTGAACCGCTGCAGTCCACTTGCAGTGTGAGGGAGGGAATTCCAGGATTCTGACCCAACGACTGAGAAGGAACAGCGGTATATTTCCAAGCCAGGGTAGTGAACGGCTTGGAGGGGAACATGTAGGTGGTCATTGAAACAGACGGATCTCAAGTTTGGTGACCCCTTTGGCCATGAGCTTATTTCTGACATCATGCCCTGATCATTATTAACTTTATCTATTCGCTGCTCCAGATTGTAATTCACTGGCTTAACCCATCTGCTGTGTGAACGTTCAGCTGTGTAACACAGACTTAATGATGACAATAATCTGCTGCTGACACTGTCGGGTTGAAACCTGCAGAAACAAAACTGATTCGAACTCACACCAAAATTTCATCCATCTGATATTCCTGTGCATGCTGAGCTATATCGCTATGGTGTCTGGGAATGTATTTATTTTAATATTCACAAGCTCTTTAACTCATCTGTCCATGAAACTTCCCTCGGTCTCTCTGTGTCGATTATCCCAATCCCTGCCAGTGGGTCATAGTAAACCTGGTTTCCTTTAAGTGTATTTTTTCTCATGCAATTATTTTCACATGCAACCACCCCAACAACCCCCCCCCCCCCCCAAACACACACCTTATACTGGTCATATGGAGATAGAAATCTTTCCCTGATGTGTGTATTTGGTGTGTGTATCGTTCCTATATGATAGTAAAAGTTTTCAATACTCCTCATGCTGGGCACACAATCCAGTTTACCGAGTAGTACACGAGCATGGCCTGCACACCTCTTCGTATTAGTCTGTCATCTTCTCCCAGTTTGAAGTGTTATGTGAAGGAGATTGCTGTTCGGAAAATACCTTTACTCAATATGAAAGATGGTCTGTGCATGTCCAGCGAACGTCTGACGTCTGTGTTTGTCCCTCTGAGTTCATTGTGTAGTCAGTAACACGAGGAAGCCGCTAGAGTATTATTGTAAAGGACCAGGTATCTCACATCTCTGACAATGCTCGCCCTTAAAAAAAGGCTATTGTCTCGTTTTCTTTAAAGAGTTATTTTAAAAGCCGAACTGCGTACTGCAAACAGCTGAAGTAAATAACTTAGAAGGCTTTTCAGGCTTATTAAAAAAATACATATTGATAACAATGGCCAGCTCTCACGGACCTGGCTTTCCAGTTTTTCTGAGCTATAACAGTCACCAGGTGCTTGCAATCGGAGATAGGTTGGATTCTTTCAGTAAATGATCCCTCACTGCAATTCTCTCTGAAATCTGTCTTGATGCTGTTTCCTCCTGGATTGGAGAACTGCGTGCAAGACTGATTGGCCTTGGATGTGTCTTTTTGCCAAGAATGAGTTTATGGGGTGTTAGTACATTGGAACAATTCATCAGTAGATGGTACTGTATCTATTAATCTGTTAAGGTTTCCAGTAGTTGAGTTATTCTAAACTCCTCTTCTATATATTTTTATTAGAGTGTTTAAATAAATTGTGTTTTGCTTAAAGTTGAGTGGTTTAACCAACCGCATCACATCTGGAACACCCATTTCACATCTGCCTTTACTATAAAGTAGTGGGGCGGCACGGTAGCTCAATGGTTAGCACTGCTGACTCACAGAACCAGGGAGTCAGTATTAATTCCTGCTTTCGAATGTGTGGAGTTTAAACATTCTCCCTGTGTCTGCATGGGTTTCCTTTGGGTGCTCTGGTGTCCTCCCACAATCCAAGGATGTGCAGGTCAGGTGAATTGGCCATGCTAAATTGCCTATCGTGCTAGGTGCATTAGTCAGGGTTAAATATGTGTAGGGGAATGGGGTTGGGTGGTTTGGTCTTTGGTGTGGACGTGTTGGGCCGCAGGGCCTTTTTCCATTCTGTTAATAACCTAACCGAAGACAAGGTTGGCGACCAGGCATTCTGCTCTGGTTCATAGCAATCTGAGGACACTTGCCCGGTTCGAAATCGATAATTCCAGATCGGGTTCAGGATTAGAATCCCTACAGAGTGGAAGCACGCCTTTTGGCCCAACAAGTCCACACCAACCAGACGCATTCTCCTCCCCTATTACACCATATTTACACCTGACTAGTGTGACTAACCTACACATCGCTGAACAGTACGGGAATTTTAACTTCGCCATTTCGCCTAGCCTGCATATGTTTGGGCTGTGGCAGGAAAATGGAGCACCTGGAGAACACGCAGGGAAGGCGAGAATGTGCAGAGGGAGATTGTTGGGCTCAAACGCAGCGTCTTGTAATTGTTAGTTTCTTTTGGTCTGGGTATTGAATTCGGTTGCTTTGTACAGTGCTTTGTGTAGTAATGGCTACTTCTGCCTGTAAGACTCCTCTGGGTGTGGAAAAATGAAGTTGTAGATTTTACAAAAGGTGAGGAAGACAAAGCTGGCAGAGAAGCTTGAGTTGGGTTTGTGTTTGTCAGTGAGAAAAGGAGATATAATTACAGCTGTAGTTTGGCATTCAATTTTTGGTGTAAACAACATCAGAAACTTTGGAAATACTTAGAATCCAATTGCAAATGAGGCAGCTTCAACACGAAAAGGAATTGAAACAGTTAGAAATAAGATTAAAAGTAGAATTTAAAGAAACGGAAAGGAAGAAGAAAGACAGAAAAATGAAGATGAAAAGCAGATAGCGAAAGAGTTTCAACTTCAAACGTTAGCAATTTGATAGGAAAGTCGACTTACCTGGGTGGAGATGAAGGGAGACGGTAGGCTGGATGAGGAGGATAGTGAGGATGAGAAACTCTATAGTAGCCAAAGGACTGATGGGGATCGGTTTAAATATGTACAGGCATTGTCGAAATTTGGTGAAACGGATGTAGAAGTCTTTTCAATTTCATTTGAGAAAGTGGCTATACGGATGCAATGGCCACTGACCATGTGGGTTTACTTAATCCAACCAAAGCTGGTCGGTATAAGGTGTGAGGTATTTGCATTCCTATCGGAAGAGATATCTGGAGATTATGAGGAGGTGAAGAAAGACATCTGAAGTTCCTATGAGCTTGGGCCAGAAACAGCAGACAGTGTTTTAGAATGTAAGTTAGCGTCCCTGGTGAAACGTACATTGAGTTTGAAAGGATTAAACAAAGTAATTTTGAAAGCTGAGTGAGGGTATTAAAAACAGAGCAATCTATGAGATTCCTAGGGAGATTCTTACTTTGGAGGAGTTCAAAAACTCACTTCCAGCAGTCGTGAGATTCGTGGGGAAGAGCAGAGAGTTAAAATGGCATGATTATAATCTGAAATGGCTGATGATTATCAGTTGATCCATAAATCAAAGTTTGGCTTCCGGGAGGGCTTGAAAAGAATGTGCATGATCTTAAAATATATATCTGTGTGTAAGGTTTAGTGGCGTCGGCCAGGAGTAGCAAGTAAACAGGTTACAGCTTTAAGAGTTACAGAAACATGTAAATCCTTTCAGCTGAGACATGATGAGATATGTCATTGAGAAGGACTATGATGGAGATGAGAAGTGCTCCATTATGTTTGGAGTTTCCTGTGACAACGTCAGTTGTGACATATTTGACAACTGGGAAGGAGGCCTTGAGTTTGGTGTTGACGTTACAACATTTCAGCATTTAAGTTGCCAATAGCGTGTCAAGACAAATATATATACTGATCATAACGCCTGAACGTTTTTGGACAAATTTAAGGAGAAAATTTCCAGTCTGATCAGACAGAGGTTATTATTGTTGCCATTCAATTTGGAAGTTGTACAGGTGACAGGACGAGAACCCCTACTTGCTGACAAGTTGTCGAGACTAAGATGAAGAAAATCAGAGGCGATCTGTGGCAGAAGTAAATTGACTGAAATAGAATATAGTTTTAAATGTTTGCATGCTTTGTGGCAATGTAATATGTTTGTATTGCAGTCTACTGAAACAGTAAGAATAAACGGTTTAAAATGAGGCTATCTTTGAAAATTGATGTTTTATTTTTCATTTTAGAAGAGTTATTTTCTCTTGTTCTTTTTTGAATAAAGGTTTTAAAGGCAGAGATCCTGTACTGCCACCTGAAAACAGCTTAAGTAAATAACTGAGAAGGCCTTTAGGTTTTATGAAAACGTTAGTAACAATGGAAGGGCAGTGGCCACCTCTCCCAGACAAGGTTTTCTCGTTTTGTTTTTAGCTGCAGCATTCAGAAACTGCTTGGGATCCCAGAAGGGTTGGAAGTTCCAATACATGATCCCCAGCTGCTATTCTCTCTGAAAACTCTCTTAAAGTTGCTTCCTCCTGGATTGGAGAACTGCACATAAGATTCTGTGTTTGAATTTACCTTTTTGCCAAGGGATGTGTTTTTGGGATGTCCCTGTATTAGCGCAGTTAATTAATAGAAGGCACTGTATCTAATGGTAACATAGGTGTTCCAGTAGAGAAGCTATCCCAAATTGTTCTTCCCTTTGATTGTGTCTTAATTGGAGCTTTTAAATGGATTACATTTTGCTTAATGTTGAGTGGAGTGACCAGTTGCAACACATCTGGAAGACACAGTTAAATCTACATTTAAAATAAGGGAAAGTTAGGATCGAGGCTGCCTGCTTAAAATATTTTGACGGGGACTGGTCAGGGCCATAACACTTGTAGCTGAGGGGCTTCCAACTGTCTCCTGCCTTTGCAAAGTTAGTGACAGTGTTGAGAATGGTTTTCTGGAGGTTGTGCTGTGAGCTGCCTCAGACATTCAAAGAGACCTAAGGATTTGGTGACCTAACTCTGGATGGAGCATGGGGACTGTAGTTACAACATCTGGGTCTGGAACATGAAAAGCAAATGGAGCAGAGGCTGGAGAGAGGGGAAGCTCTGAAACCACGGTGTTAATGTGTCTGGGGAAAGGGACCTACTGGATCCACCCCGTGTTTTCCAGGAACAGCTTGCAGAGTGTGAGGGGACCCTGATTGAATAAGGAACTGGTCACAGAGTGGTGTCAACTTCTTCAACACGACCTGCAGCTTTACACCATGGGGAGGACGGTGCTGCCGGTGACTGTTTCATTGAGCCTCTATGATCTGGAACTTTCCAGGCCGGAGTGGGTGAAATGTGCATTATCTCCCGGCGGCACGGTGGTTAGCAGTGCTGCCTCATAACGCCAGAGACGCGGGTTCAATTCCCGCCTCAGGTGAATAGCTGTGTGGCGTTTGCACATCCTTCGCGTGTCTGGGTGGGTTTGCTCCGGTTTCCTCCCACAGTCCAAAAATGTGCAGGTTAGGTGAATTGGCCATGCTAAATTACCCGTAGCGTGAGTTGAAGGGGTAAATATACGGGAATGGGTCTGAGTGGGTGGCGGGTCAGTGTGGACTTGTTGGGCTGAAGGGCCTGTTTGCACACTGTAAGTAATTTAATCTCAACATCAATGTCACCATTTGGTGATGGTGGGTATATATTGTGGATGAGGTGAATGTTTTCTCTCTCAGCAGAAAGTTGCCAGGTGTATCCATGCTTTCTTAGTATTGCAGGATTCCCAATGATGTACATGTCTCTGTGGGCTTCCCATGTTAATGAGGAGAGCTCGAGGAACTGAAGGAGCTCTCACTCCATTAATGTTACAGAGTGTCCATGCACAGTACATCATGTTGGTGAATACTCACTGTCCTGGCAGCAGCCACTGCATCTTATTTCAGAAGCAGTCAGCCATCCCCATCGTCTTTGGATCTCCATTCGGAAAGAAATAATAGGCTCTCGGCCTTTGATAGACGTCTCAAAACAACCTCCCACTCACCACTCCCACCGCCAACCAACCACATCAAAATATCCCGGGCGTTCTGAGAGTAGTAGGACCACTGGGAATGTCAGGAAGGAGACCATCAGGGAGATCGAGCAACACTTCCCATGTCTGAATGGGTTAGAGTACACCCTCCAGAACACACTGTATCTCTATATTGAGTAATCCATTTCCATTTCAGTAACATACTGCCTTCCATTCTTCCAGAAAAAAGCTGGCAGGTTATACATTCCGTTATATTCCACTTGGCAAAGTATTATTCATTGGCTTTACCTACCCATATCAATTTGCAGACTCTCCACATTCTCTTGATAGTTTAATGTCTTGTTTACCTCAGTGTCAATACCAAACTTAGTAGCAATACATCTGTTCTACCGTCCTGATCATTGATATCGATTGTAAACAGTTGAGGACCCAGCACTGGTCACTGTGTTACTCCACTGGTTACGTTCTGTCAAACTGGTTAAGACTGATTTATCTGGAGTCCCTGCTTCCTGATAGATAACCAGTCCTCCCCCGTTCCTGTGGAGCACAGTCGAAGGATTGAATAAGAACGAGGAACAAATCCAGCCCCTCAAGTCTGTTCCGCCATTGAATACAATCATGGCTGATGTAATCGCCGGCTCAGGTCCATTCCCCTGCCTGCTCTCCAAATTCCTTCATTTACTCAATGTCCAATCATCCCCTGCACACTGGGACAGAGAGCTACACAGATTCACAACCCATTGAGAGAAGTAAGTTTCCCTCACGCCTGTTTTAAATCTGCTCTGCCTAACCCTAAAACTATGATCTCCTGTTCTAGTTTGTCCCAGATGAGGAAATTTCCACTCCACACCGACATTGTCAATCACCTTTAACATCCTCCAGGCCTCAATGAGGCCTCCTCTCATTCTTCTGAACCTAGAGTGCTTCGGCCAGATCTGCACGAACTCGCTTCAAAAGACAAATTCATCTCTGGAATCAATCTAAAGTAATTATTCTGAACTGCCTTCTTTGTAACAACATCCCTCCTGCTGTCAGGGCAACAAACATGAACACAGTATGTCAGTTACAGTCTCCATAATACCTTGCAGAATTGCAATAATTCTTCCCTCCCTTTATAATCTATTCTTTTACAAGTAAATTCTGAAATTGCACTTGCTTTTCTTATTCCCTGCTGTACCTGCATGCGGGTTTTCTGTGATCTGCACAAGGACACCCAGATGCCTCTGCAAGTTTCTCTGAAGTTTCTCTCCATTTCCATAACATGTTGGATTCCTCTGATCAAAATGGTTAATCCCATATTATCCACGTTAAGTTTTAGCCGCCAGATGTTGGCACATTCATCTAAACTGTTCATGCCCATTTGCAATTTTTCGACAACTTCATTATATCAACCTACTTTTCCACTTGGTAAAAACAATATCTGCAGATGCTGGAAACCAGATTCTGGATCAGTGGTGCTGGAAGAGCACAGCAATTCAGGCAGCATCCAACGTGCAGCGAAATCGACGTTTCGGGCAAAAGCCCTTCATCAGGAATAAAGGCAGAGAGCCTGAAGCGTGGAGAGATAAGCTAGGGGAGCGTGGGGTGGGGAGAGAGTAGCATAGAGTACAATGGGTGAGTGGGGGAGGAGATGAAGGTGATAGGTCAGGGAGGAGAGGGTGGAGTGGATAGGTGGGAAAGGAACTGGGCAGGTCGGACAAGTCCGGACAAGTCAAGGGGACAGTGCTGAACTGGAAGTTTGAAACTCGGATAAGGCGGGGCAAGGGGAAATGAGGAAGCTGTTGAAGTCCACATTGATGCCTTCGGGTTGAAGTGTTCCGAGACGGAAGATGAGGCGTTCTTCCTCCAGGCGTCTGGTGGTGAGGGAGCGGCGGTGAAGGAGGCCCAGGACCTCCATGTCCTCGGAAGAGTGGGAGGGGGAGTTGAAATGTTTGGCCATGGGGCGGTTTGGTTGATTGGTGCGGGTGTCTCGGAGATGTTCCCTAAAGCGCTCTGCTAGGAGGCGCCCAGTCACCCCAATGTAGAGGAGACCGCATCGGGAGCAACGGATAAAATAAATGATATTAGTGGATGTGCAGATAAAACTTTGATGGATGTGGAAGGCTCCTTTAGGGCCTTGGATAGAGGTGAGGGAGAAGGTGCAGGCTCAGGTTTTACAGTTCCTGCGGTGGCAGGGGAAAGTGCCAGGATGGGAGGGTGGGTCATAGGGTGGCGTGGACCTGACCAGGTAGTCACGGAGGGCACGGTCTTTGCTGAAGGCGGAAAGGGGTGGGGAGGGAAATATATCCCTGGTGGTGGGGTCTGTTTGGAGGTGGCGGAAATGTCGGCGGATGATTTGGTTTATGCGGAGGTTTGTCGGGTGGAAGGTGAGCACCAGGGGCGTTCTGTCCTTGTTACGGTTGGAGGGGTGGTGCCTGAGGGCGGAGGTGCGGGATGTGGACGAAATGCGTTGGAGGGGTTCTTTAACCACGTGGGAAGGGAAATTGCGGTCTCTAAAGAAGGAAGCCATCTGGTGTATTCTACGGTGGAACTGGTCCTCCTAGGAGCAGATACGGCGGAGGCGGAGGAATTGGGAATACGGATGGCATTTTTGCAAGAGATAGGGTGGGAAGAGATGTAATCCAGGTAGCTGTGGGAGTCGGTGTCAAGTGTCAGTGTCAAGTCGGTCGTCACTAATGGAGATGGGGAGGTCCAGGAAGGGGAGGGAGGTGTCAGAGATGGTGCAGGTAAATTTAAGGTCAGGGTGGAATGTGTTGGTGAAATTAATGAATTGCCCAACTCCTCGTGGGAGCACGAGGTGGCGCCAATGCAGTCATCAATGTAGCGGAGGAAGAGGTGGGGAGTGGTGCCGGTGTAATTACGGAAGATCAACTGTTCTACGTAGCCAACAAAGAGACAGGCATAGCTGGGGCCCATACGTGTGCCCATGGCTACCCCTTTGGTTTCCACTTGTTTTAGTGTCAGCTGAAAATGTGGCTGTAGTGTTTTCTCTCCTCTCACCCAAGTAATACAATGGATGGTAAATTGTTGGGTCATGTGGTCTGAACTCTATGGAATCCCAAAAGTTGCCAAACACTAACGAAACAACTATTCCATGTCTCTGCATTTTGTTGGCTCACCAGCCCTCTATCCAGGCGAATTACCTCCTCCCAAACCCATGTCCTATTTTACAGCTTAATATTTTGTGCAGCGTTTAATCAATGCCTTTCCAAAGTCCAGGTACTTTACTTTTCCAGGATCCCCATTGTCTACTTTGCATGTTACACCTTTAAAGAATTCGAGCAAACAAAGAATCACCTTTAAAAAATGCTGATTCTGATGTATACTGGTTTTACTTTGCAAATCCCTTGTTATTAATTAATTAATAATGGAGTCTCACAATTTCCCTTAATTCCCAACAGAATGCTCACGACCTTTTATTGACAAGTGAAGATGATTATCGTAATTCCTAACTTTTCAATACACTCTACGTTCCCTTTCCCGTGTTCCTCTGTAACAGGTTCAAAGCTTTAAAAGATATGCTCCAATCGCTGTGTAATACACATGACTGTCTGAATGGATTCACTCAGTTCCTGGTTCATACGCTCAATGGGCTGAATGTTCCCATGGTGTTCCTACATTATAGTCTCGATGGCCGGAATGTCCTGATTTACAGATTCAAGATCTGCTTCTCCTCCTCCTGATAATATGTCAGAAGCGTGAGAGATTGTGGAATCTTCCTGTTGCTGTGCAACATTTTGAGGGGCTCAAAGGTCTCTTCATATTCCTTCAAAACAGGCTCAAGATACTGAACAATCACCTCCTACATCCCTGAAATGGGATTGAAGGAGAGATTTGTCTCCTCCTCTTCCCGTACAACAGACTCATGGTTGAATTACCTCCAACTTTCCATAACATGTCTCAAATAATTTGATCTCCTTCTTTAATTCTCGTGCTGAATGGCCTCCTGTTATTCTAGTGTACCAATCTCTTCCAGTTCCTGTGTCAGAGACTTGAGGAGGCTGAATAGACTGATCCTGTTGCTGCATAAAAGTATACTGGTGCCTCATGGCCCTCTCCGCGTGCAGTGTTATAGACTCGAGGGGCGGATTGGCCTCCTCCTGTTACTGTATATCAGGATTCAGGGGCTGAATAACCTCGTCCTGTTCTGGTGTAACAGGATAGAAGTCCTGAATACCCTTCTGCTGTTCCGGTGTTACAGGCTGGATAAGTGGAATTGGCTATGTAATTGATTTCTGTTGCTGACTCTTTCTGGTGTTCTATTCAAAAATAAGGCGACTTTTCATTATTGTGAACTCTACTGCGTATTGGATCAACCTGATGATCCTTTCCATATAAGTTAACCCCTTCATTGCAGGAATCAGATGGAGGAAGCATTTCTGATCTGCTTCCAATATAGCAATATCCTTTCTTCAGTGAGGAGACGAAGTCTGTGCACACTACTCTAGATGGAATCTGATTATGATCCTGTACAGTAATGGCAACACTTTACCAGTCTGCTGTAAGGTTCCCAGCCAGGTTAGAGCACGCCCAGCTGTCTGGTGGAATGCATAGCATTGTTGAAAGATCATTGCCCTTCTCTACCCAACCAGCATAACGGGAGATCTGGTGAAAATGTCATAATAACATTTGAGAAGAATGAATAATGTGATGAGATTATCTCAACGTCCAAATAGCCTTCACCAAATATCCCACCTGAATCTACCATTGATCTCCCAAGAGGCCACATCGCTCAGATTCCACACAATCTAGTAAAGTGAAGCTTAGAAACAGCAAGGAGAACCAAAGATTAATGGAAGTTATATGTCAAAGTGAAAGTTGCAATACAAATGTTGGGTATGTTATATAACAGGAAATAAGATACCCAGCTTTGTTGGTACTGCAATAATACCAAACAGTTTCAAGCTACATCTAAACTGTGGTAACCCACGTGAATAATAATACAGAGAAAATGGATTTCATTAACGTATTTGAGATGGTTCCCTTTTTTTTTAGATATTTTTATTAGAAATTTAACATTTTTACAAGTTTACAAAAATAAACAAAACTCTCAGATATAAACATTGATATACAATTAGCTCAAATATACAATAGCCAAAATTTGACAACAAAAAAAACAAAACAAAACAACAAAAAAAAAACCCAAAAAAAAAAACAACAAAAAAAAACAAACAGACAAAACTCAACTATCTACTAATCTAACCTACAACTAACCAGGGTGTATATTTAAGTCTCTTACATGCTCGGGATGTGTTAACATCAGATATAATAAAACCCGTATTCGTGCGGGATTCCTCCCCCGAGGGGCCGCGGACCAGCCAGGTTCATAGTCTCAATTAAATAAAAGCCCTTGTTAGGATAGCCGAAATATCTGTATTTATGTAATTCAAAAAGGGCTGCCATATTTTATAAAATAATTCGGTCTTTCGGTGCACCATATTTGTAAGGAAGTCAAGGGGAATACATTCCATAATTAGTCTGTGCCAATTTGAAAGTCCAGGGGGGCCCTCCGCCACCCAGTTCATCAAAATATTTTTCCTTGCACAGAAAGAAAGAATAGAAAATAGTCTCTTCCCGTACGTGTCCAGGGAGGGAAAGTTCGAAAAGCCCAAGAGGAGAGATACGGGGTCCACTTTTATTTCCGTTCCTAAAATTTCTGTCAGGGTACTTGCTACTTTAGTCCAATATCCACGGATCTTATGACAGATCCATAAGCAATGTACAAGAGTGCCCACCTCTATTTTGCATTTAGGACACATTGGAGATGCTCCTGCCTTAAATTTTGCCAATCGAACCGGTGCTATATGGGCCCTATGAAGTATCTTCAGCTGGATAGCCTGGGTTCTGTTACAAATAGTAATTCTATTAGCATTTTCCCAGATATCATTCCACGTTTCTGTGGAGATTTCTAGTCCCAGATCCTGATCCCATGTTTTAAGCAGATTATCCATATCTCCCGATACTTCATCATGTAGCAAATGATAAATATTACTGACGGAAGATACCCCCCCTGGTCGTAGGACACTACATTCTCTATCGGATTTATAAAGACTATCTAATAACGTAGTCTTCTTCTGTATAAAATCTCGAATTTGGAAGTATCGAAAGAGGTCTCCATTGGGTAATCCGAATTTCTGACGCAGCTGTCCGAAAGACATCAGGACCCCATCTTTAAATAAATCCCCAAGACATGAGATACCCCTGGCTCTCCAGAGTTTAAAAGTGGCATCTGTTAACCCCGGTTGGAATCCCCATTCTCCCACTATCGGTGCATAGGGGGATGTTTTATGTGAATTACCCTCATTTTGCCGCATTATATTCCAAGCCTTGATTGTATTCAGTATTATAGGGTTTTTACAGTGATCTGTAATGATTTTCCTCTTGTCTGAGAATAAAAGGTTGATAAGTGGGTATTTTACTTGAGAAGCCTCGATGTCCAACCAGATTGATTGTGGATCAGACAAGACCCAATCAGCTATATAACTTAATAGGGAACTTAATTGATATTTCCTAAAATCTGGGAAGTCCAATCCACCCCTTGCCTGTGGAAGCTGTAGCTTCTTCAGCTTAATGAGGGGTCGCCTATGGTTCCAGATAAAGGAACTCAGCCAGCCGTATAATTTACATAAAGCTGTCCTCGGCAGCATCACCGGAAGCATTCTCATAGGATATAGGAGACGGGGCAGGATATTCATTTTGATTAATGCTATTCTACCCAGCCAGGAAATTGGCAGGTCTCCCCATCGCTGGAGGTCCTGCCTTATCCTTTCCAATAAATACACAAAATTAGCCTTATACAACTGACCAAATACTGGAGCAATAAAAATGCCTAAATATAAGAAACCCTCCAGGGACCAGCGAAAGGGAAAAAGGGAACCGTCCGCTAAGCGGGGTATCACAGCAAGGCCACCCATTGGCATAGCTTCCGATTTTGAAAAATTAATTTTATAGCCTGAGAATGCACTAAATGTATTAATAACTTGGATTAAGCGAGGTATGGACATCAAAGGGTTACTGAGGAATAGAAGAACATCATCTGCATAAAGGGTAATTTTATGTTTACCTGTACCAATCCTTGGGGCCACTATGTTAGGATCAGCTCGTATAGCTTCTGCTAGTGGTTCAATTATTAGCGTGAATAACAATGGCGAGAGGGGACATCCCTGACGGCAGCCCCTACCCACACTGAAGCTATCCGAGCCTAATCCATTGGTAACCACAACTGCTTTGGGATCACTATACAATGTTGAGATCCATTTGGTAAACACCTGTCCAACACCAAACCTCTCCAATGTGTAAAACAAATATGACCATTCGACCCTATCAAATGCCTTTTCCGCGTCTAATGAAACCACTACTCCTGGTATCTTTCCCTGATGACAAGCTTGAATCATATTCAGAGCCCTTCTAACATTATTGGATGATCTATGGCCCTTAATAAACCCCGTCTGATCCTCCTTTATAATATATGGCAGTATCCTTTCTAATCTCAGTGCTAACGTTTTAGAGAGGATTTTAAAATCTACATTTAGCAAGGATATTGGTCTGTATGATGTACAATCTTCTGGGTCCTTTCCTTTTTTGAGGATAAGAGAGATATTTGCCTCTTTCAGCGAAGGCGGGAGACAGCCCTGACTATATGCATAGTTATACATGTCCATAAGTGGACCAACCAGTATTTCTGTAAATTCTTTATAGAATTCAGCTTGAAAGCCATCTGGGCCCGGCGTCTTACCATTTTGAAGGTGCCTAATTGCATCAACTATTTCTTGGGCTGTAAGAGGAGCATTTAGGACCGATACTTGTTCCGGAGTTAGGTCTGGAAAAGTCAAATTTTTAAAAAATGACTGCATCCTCTTCGCCCTATCTTCACAATCCTGTGATTTATATAACTCAGAATAGAATTTTCTAAAGGTCGCATTAATCTTTTTATGATCATGAGTCAAAATACCCGTACTTTCCTTAATAGACATAATCGTCTGAGGGGCCTTTTTTTTCTTTGCAAGAAATGCTAAGTATCTACCCGGTTTGTCGCCATATTCATATAATCTTTGCTTTGCAAATAATATTTCCCTCTTAGCCGTTTGAGTAAGTGTAGTATTTAGAGCTGTCCTAAGAGCTGTAATCCTTTGCAATTTAATAATAGAGGGTCTATCAGTGTATGCTGTTTCAGCCGCTTTTAAGCGGGCTTCAAGCAAACGCTGTTGTTCTCCTTTTAATTTCTTCTGGGTCGCTGAGTAGGAGATGATCAAGCCTCGCGTGTAAGCTTTGATGGTCTCCCACATCATTGACGGGTTGCTAGCTGTACCTGAATTAATTTCTAAAAAAGTTTTAAATTCTTGAGAGAAGTACTTTACAAATTTACTATCTTTCATTAAGAAGGGGTCCATACGCCAATGCCGAGGGGATGTCCCACTGTTCCTCGCCTTAGTTTCCATATATACAGCAGCGTGGTCAGAAATTGCTATATTACCTATTTTACAGGATGATATGGAATTTAAAAAAATTGAGGGGGCAAAAAACATATCAATTCTGGTATGACATTTATGTGGATTAGAGTAGAAAGAAAAATCTCTACCCTGTGGATGAAGACATCTCCATACATCTACTAATCCTAATTCTTTGTTCAGATCCATCAATTGTCTAGATCTGGGAGATACTCCTGCAGTACTCTTGGGAATCCTGTCTATTTCCGGATCCATAATACAATTAAAGTCTCCCCCTATAATTATATGACGGGCATCAAAAGCCATCAATTTTGAGAAGGCTTCTGTTATAAATTTAAAGGGGTGTGCCGGGGGGCAGTACAAATTTAAAATCCCATATTCCTCTCCATTTATGAGAGCTTTAATCAAGATATATCGTCCAGATTCGTCTTTTATCTGCTTTAGGATTTTGAAAGGGAAATTCTTCCGAACAAGAATAACAACTCCCCTGCTTTTTGAGCTAAAAGAAGAAAAAAAGGCCTGATCAAATCCGCCCTGTCGTAATTTCAAGTGTTCTTTATCTGACAGATGCGTCTCCTGTAGGAGAGCTATATCAACTCTTTCCTTCTTAAGATTTGATAATATTTTCTTCCTTTTAAGTGGCGAATTACTCCCTTTGACATTCCAGGTGCACCACTTAACCGATTGATCAACCATAATCCTCTGGGCCAATCCGAGACCCCTCGGGAGGGGGAACCCTATCCAGAACATCCCGAGCATGGAACATGTAAAATTTACAAAAATAAACCCTCTTTAATACACCCACAACAATACAGTAAAAAACTATTTCTAAATAAAAAAAATATAAAACGTATCTAAGTGGAGACTTTCCCCCTTGTTCCCAGGGGGCATCACTTCCTCTCCAAAAATCCCTCATATCCTCTCCCAACTAATGCCCCACCCTTGACCCAGGCACTCCTCAATAAAGTGAGGAAAATTCAAATATAATACAAAGCTAGAGTTAACAGTGAGCACCCCACCCCCACCCCTACCAACACCTGGGTATATTTGGTAATGTTAATACCATATATAAACATATAACTATAAAATTACCAGTTCAACAAATAATAATTAAATATGATAATACAAAATAACGAAGGGAAAAACAACCCCGCTCCTAAAGACAGAGGTAAAATCGAATAAGGTAACCACCTCCCCCCACCAACATTAACCAAATCCCCCAACTTATATATACATATATATACATACACATACATATATATATATATATATATATATATATATACATACATACACACACATATACATACACCCCTCATATATACATAAAATAATAACAGAAAACAACTCCAAGGGGGGGGGGGGGGGAGAAAATCAAATCCCTCTCCCCACCCCCCATAATAATATTAAGCAATAAGGTAAGAAAAGAAAAGGGAGGGGATATAAACCAAAACGGGGGGGGAAGGCAGACCAACATCCATTATGTCCTACAGTTTATCTAAGAGAGTCCAAGAATTCCTTAGCCTTTTCTGGTGATCCAAAGTTATATACAGAACCTTCATGGTTAAAGCGTAACATCGCTGGGTAGCGTAAGGAGTACTGTACATTTAAGTCCCTTAAACGCTTCTTCGCCTCGTCGAATGCTTTCCTCTTTCGAACCAGAGCCGGGGAAAAGTCCTGAAATAGCATGATCTTGGATCCTTTGTAGATCATAGCTTGGGGGTATTTTCCGAGATTTCTAGAGGCTTCTAGGAGTATCTGCCTCTCCTTGTAGCTCTGCAGCCGGAACAGGACCGGGCGTGGGCGCTGGTTCGAGCCAGGCCCGCGTATTGCTACCCGATAGGCCCATTCCACCCTTACCTGGCCTGATCTAGCTTGCAGATTTAAAAGTTGTGGCAGCCACTGCTCCAGGAATGCTGTAAGCTGGCCTTCCTCTTCCTGCTCGGGAAGGCCCAGCAAACGAATATTTTTTCGACGACCTCGATGATCGAGGTCGTCAATATGATTTTCCAAGGTCCGGACTCGCTGCTCGAGAGTCCGGACCTGATCCACGGCCGATTGAGCGGTTGTCTCGGAGGTCGCGGCCTTTAACTCCGCCCCTCCGACTCGGCGTTGAATTTCTTCAATTTCACGGTCGTGCTTCTTCAGCGCGGCCGACAATGACTCCCAACGGTTCCTGGGTTCGACGATAAAGGCATCGATCTTCGAGTCAAGCTTGGAAAGCATTTCTGCGAGGCTTGCTACTGTAGGTAAGTCCCCCGGGGCGGCTGTGGACGCCTCAGCTGCAGCTGGAGAGTGTGGGGGAGGGGTTCCTGCTTGCTGAGAGCTGCGGGTTCCCTTCCCTTTAGTCATTTTAACTTAGGATAAAGTTGCTTAAATGTAGCTTAAATGTAATATTAAACCACTAATTCAGTTACTAAACTATTATAAATGATTTATAAATGATTTGGTGAGCTTGGTAGGGGGTAGGTGACCCACTGTGCCCAAGTCTTGGGAGGAGCACTATAGACTCAGTCTTACTGGGTCGCCGCCATCTTGGATCCCCCAGATGGTTCCCTTTAACAGTATGTTGATCACTGGAGTAGAGGTGAGGCTGTTTTGAAATTGATGCTATGTGAACAGAAGAGCCAATTGAAAACCCTGTTGAAAAGGAGGTTTCGGGAATAGTAATAACAACATATTAAATTTTATATGACGGCTGAATACAAAACAGTTGTTTTTGAAATTGTAGTTATCAACCTAAGTCATGCAATTCACGAAAGTATGAGGCGCAAATCAGTTGCAGTGAATTGGAGAAGTACATGAAAAAGATTTACTGGAAGACAGACAATGGTTGTTGTTTAAATAAACACTTTAAAATGTACAATGCACACATGTCCACCACAGTTCAAACAGCAAAGGGGTAAGCTGATTGAACAATAGTTCACAAAAGAAGTTAAAGATTGCATTAGATCAAAGGAAGCAGCTCAGAAAAATTTCAGATATTGTTGTAAGTCATGGATTCAGAGAAATTTGAGGACCAATGAACTGATAATGAAATTAAAAAAAAGAATCAAACTAAAAAGAAACATTAGGATGACCAAACGTTTCTCTCGATACTTGGTGGGAAAGTGAAGGCAAGGGCATGTGTGGAATGGGGAATATTCACACAAGATAATTTCTTCCAGAGAACTTGGAAATTACAGAGAAACTAAACAGTTACTTCCATGCCAATCTTATTAGAGACAAGATTAACTGATGGTGAAACTCAATTTGTGTTCTCCAGTGATTGCCAAAATTAAAGGAGATCGCAGTGAAGCTTAGAAAGTTCACACAGAGAGACGGATTGACAAAGGGGGATGGAGAAGTGTTGCCAGGCAAGGTTAGGGAGAGTCCCAAAATGTTGTCCACGTTTATCAATCAGAACAAAATAACCAGGACACAACTAGGGCCCATTAGAGACCAAGGGAGCACTCTGTGTGCGAAGCTGGAAAACATTGATCGATTGTTACATTAGGGCTCCATATCTGTTTTACTTGGAGAAGGAGGATGCAGGGACAGAATTCAAAAAGACGGGTTGGGAAGCTCTTGAACAGACTGATATAAGATGGGAGCAGGGATTGGAGGCTTTGGCTGGTATAAAATTGGACTGGTTGCCATGTCTGGATAAGTTGCATTGCAGGCTGCTGTTTAGACAAAGGAGAAAAGGCGCTGACACAAATTTTTAAGTCGAATCTGGCTACAGGGAAGTTGGAGTTGCCAGATGACTGGAGAACAACGTATATGGTCCCACGTTACAGAAATGATGGTGCAAATAGCCTGACTGTTAATCAGTCAGTATTAAATCCGTGTTAGGGCAAGTACTGGAGAAGATATGAAAGGAAAAAAAATATCTTTATTTGCAGAGGCAAGGTTTGATCAGGGGCAGTCAGCATGACATCATAGGAGGGAAGTCATACCAAGTGAACGTTATTGTTTGTTTTCGAGCATGTTGTTCTTATGGTTTTTCAGCAAGACCTTTGACAAAGCCCCATATGTGAAACTGATTTAAAAAAAGTCATGATACTAAGGGTAACTTAGTGAGTTATATCAAACATTGCCTTATTCGCAGGAGACTGAGGGTGGTGGAGGAAGGCTATTTGTGTGACTGGAGACCAGTGTCCCCTGATGTACCACAGGGATCAGTGCAGAGGATCTTATTATTTGTGGTATTCATAAATGATCTAGATGTGAATGTGTTAGCGGGGGAGTGTGGTGAGGGAGTGTGCTAATTAAGTTTGGCCGGGTGGCAGTGAGGAGGAAGGCCTTATGTTACAGGAAGATACAGATGGAATGGTCAGATGGTCAGATGGAATATAACCCTGATAAACATGTGTTGAAGAAATGGGGGTATACAATGAATTGCAGCACACTAAGAAGCTGAGAGGGCGTTCCTCCACAGATCCCTGAATGTGACGGCACAGGGTAATAGGTTAGGGAAAAAAATGAGGACTGCAGATATTTGGGATCAGAATCAAGAAGTGGAGTTCTGGTAAAGCACAGTCGGTCATGCAGCATCCAAGGAGCAGGCGAGTCAATGTTTCGAGCATAAGCTTTTTATCCGGATTGGTGGCTACATTCCTGATGAAAAGCATATTCTCAAAAAGTCAACTTACCTGCTTCTCAGAAGCTGGATGATCTGCTGTGCTTTTCCAGCAATATACTTTTTGACTGAGGTTAATACGTTAGTTAACAAGGCAGAGGGAACCGTAGGCAGACCCTTCATTCACCGACGTATAGATTGTCAGAGATATGCAAGTCTATGGTTAGGCCATGTTGGAACACTGTACGTAGTTCTGGGAGCCATATTGCAGGAAGGATGTGATTGTAGTGGAGGGGTGCAGAGGGGATTCACCGGGATGCTCCCTGGGATGGAGCATATCAGCTATGGAGAGAGGCTGGATAAGCTCGGGTTGGTTACATTGGAGCAGAGAAGGCTGAGGGAGAGGTGATTCACAAGAAAAAGATTACGAGGGGGATTTCCAGAAATATTTTTGCTGAAGTCCCAAACCCAGTGTTCAAAATCATATCTTATGGGATTGTGGCAAATACTTGGACATGGTTACAGAATGGGACAGCTGGCAGGAAAGTGTGAGTAAAAGTTTTTGATTTTGATTTTATGACCAGGTGTATTTTCCAGGATAAATACAATAAAATACAGTGAAATGCTTTCACTTGTTGCCACAAAGTGGTGCAATTTTGGATAATTGAAGACAATGGAATAAACAGAGGATACAGCCTGAAGAGAATTTATGGGTTGTGAGACAGCTCCTCATCATCGACCACCCTTACAACCCAACCTTTCATGACAGCTTCAACCCCATCTACACCAGACCCCAGCAACATCGAAGTTGCTGAGTCTCAGGCACCATCTTTGCCACTGGACAGATACTCCTCCATCACCAGTTCATTGTCTCCTCTGCCAGGCCATTCCAATGTCAGAGCCATTGTCTCTTACTGCTGGGCCCACCTCATCGATGTTACCATCATGGCCTTCCACTATCCGCTTCACACAACCAGTGCAGGACCCAACCAAAAACAAGTCTCCAATCTTCAGGCATCGCCTTTTGCTGCTGGGCCCTATCTCACTCAGGTTGACTCTGCTGATATTTCAGCTGCCAATTCCAGGTCATGTGCTTGCTCCAGAAAAGTAAGTAAGGGCTCACTCTCCTCCGCATTGGGCTTAGCTTGAATTCCAAACCCTGGGTCCAGCTTGAGGTCAGTAAATTACAAAAAGAAAGGAGGAGGAGAAAATAAGAAATAGAAAGCAGGTCAGCAAAGGAGCCCCTGGACCGGAAAAAACAGGAATAAAATGATCCTTTTATTGGAGATAAAGGTTCGTGGAGTATCTCAAGATTATGTCCGTGGGTCTCAGCTATTCGCAAACACCTCAAACATTTGGTTGATGGAATCAATTGCAACATATCTCACTCTGCTCTAGGAGAAATGCATTGAGGCGATTCTCGTGCCATGATAAGAACGCAGGAGGCTCACTGCGTTGAATGACCTTCTCCTTTCCCAATGTTTCTACGTAGTCTGTAGATAAGCACTATCAATGTTGTCACAAGCTCTCAGATGTTAGGAAGGAGGTCTCTGCAGGGTTACCAGGCCTGTATTTCCCTTTTCTGATGCAGAAGCTGATGCCGGGTGTTCTGACCAGCTTTATCCTTTAAGAGCAGTTTGACACAATTGAGTGTTTTGCTTGGCCATTTCAGAGACCATTGAAGAGTATATCACATATCTGCGTGTCTGGAGTCACTTTAAGGCCAGACCAGGAAAACACGGGAGATTCACTTCCTGAAAGTACATTGGAGAAACAATTTGGTGTTTATAATTGACATTGGCTTCAAAGTCATTATTACTGACTCAAGATTTTAGGTCTCGATATTTTATTAATTGTTATTAACTTCCACCAGCTGCCAGAGCATTAGCCTGGTCTGGATTAGAAATCCAGTGACATTTCCATCTCCATATAGTAACCTATCGCAAACCACACTGAGCAGTTTATTTCTGTGCTGCGAGACAACTCTGTCAAAAAGAACTGCCAAAAATTTCCATAATTCAATTATGGAATTGAGGGGGTGATGTTGGTCATACTGTAATTATTCTCCTCTTAAGGGACTTGTCATAGTTGAGTTATTTTCCACATTGCCATATAAATGTCAGAGTTGGAACTGGAATGAAACAGCTTCCCCAGGGACACGGCTTGTTGTATATTGCCTTTGTCATATCTACTGTGTTCAGATGTTTCTTCATGTCACATAGAGCGAATCAGATCGTTTGAAAACTGCCACCTGGAATTTTGTTGGCATCCTGACGAGGTGAGGTAGATCATTGACTCAATACTTCTGGCTGAGTATGTCGCAGATAAATACATGCTTGTCTTTTGCACTGATGTGCAGGGCTGTTCCATTATTAAGGAGGGGGACATGTGTTGGCTCCTCTCCTGCAGTGAGTCGTTTAATCCATTAATGGCTGGATCTGGCAGGATAGTAGAGCTTCGAAATGATCTGTTGGTCTTGCAATCATTCCGCCCTCCCTATCAGATGGTAGTCCTGCTGTTTGGAATGTAAACAGTCAAGTGTGGTAGCTCTATGGTTTGCCATCAGTTTTAGGTACATATAGTTCTGCCCTGGCATGTTCACCACACTCGTCGCTGGAGCTTATTGGTAATGGTAGACTGAGGGATAATCCCAGGCAAAAAGTTACAGATTATGTTTGAATATAATTTTGCTTCTGTTGCTGTTGTGGTCCACAGCATCACATGGAACACGCAGTTTGAGCTGCAATATTTCCAATACAGTCTCTCCATGATGTCACACTTACAATTTGTCTCATTGCCCAACACCCTTTAACATAATCATCTGAATCTTTTCCTTTCCAGTGTGTGCTCCCTTCTGTGTTGAGAGTGAATGCGTGTCCCTCTGTTTCTCTCCCTGACTAACAGTTAGAACTCTGTAGTTTCAGTGATGCCAGCTTTACGTCATTTCAGAGACACGGAAATTGTTCATCTTGTGTTATCTTTCACTTCCCAGCATATGGCGCTCAAGGGTGAACAAGGCGTTCGAACGTGGTGAAAAGCAGAAATTGCTATAGAAATTAAGCAGATGTGGCAGCATCTGCGGAGAGAGAGAAACACAGTTAGCCTTTCAAGTCCAGTGTGACTCCTTTTCAGAACAGAAAAGGATTGGAAAATGGGCTTTTAAATCCCTTGACCGAGGTAAAGGAGGGGTGACGGGAAACAAGATGGTGTGGAGGAGCAATGCCACTGACAAATTGACTTTTATTTCTGGTAAAAGAGAATCAAATGTAAAATGAGTATTAATTAGATTGTGAAGGGGGGAAATGGGTTCCTTAATTAAGTGCAAGACAAACGATTCACAAAGTTCATTGGGAGACCAAGAGAAAGAATGTGTGAAGAATGGAGAACAGCCATAATGCGGTCAGGCTGTGGAAGTATGGAATTGAATAAAAACTCCTTCAGGATAGAAAGAACCAAGGTCTAAAGTGAGGTGTTACTCGAGGTTGCGTTGTGTTTCATTAGAGCATTACAGCAGCCCAGGACTGAAATGTTAGCATGAGAGCAAGGTACGTTATTAAAATGGGAAGCAATGAGAAAGTCAGGGTTATTCCCACAGACATAGCGGGAGGCCAGAGTTAATAAACTTGGAAATGGATAAACACAGCAGACCAGACAGATTCAGAGGTGCAGCAAAGGCAATATTTTGATCTTGGACCTTTCGTCAGGACTGGTGAGGGGGAGGTGAGCCCAGAAATGGAGTGATGGGATATGGAAATGCGGCGGGTAGGTATGATGATGGTAGGTACATGCAGGTATGATGTTGCTGTGATGGGTCAGTGGGAAGGATGGAGCAGATATAGGCGGGTTTGGTCAGGGAAAAGGGACAAGGGATAAGGCTGTGGGTGGAGGGCTTTTGAAGCGGCTTCAGTCAATATTGAGGCCATTGGGCTGTCAGTTTCAAAGGCAAACTCTCAGGTGATGTTAATCTGACGGTGAACAGGCTAAGGATGGTCATGTCGCCGGACGAGTGGGAGTGGAAATTAAAATGAATGGAAACTGGAAAGTCGAGTTGGTTGTTTCGTGCAGAGCACTAATGCTCCACACAGACCCTGATCCTGGCCCACCGAGCTCGTCTCCAACTCCCAACGTGAACTCCTCTATGTTGTGGAGACCAAAGGGAGACTCAGGGACATATTCATGGAGTATCTGCTCTCTGCACGCTTTAACAAACTCAGCATTCCCGTTGCCATCCATTTCAATCACTCCCCTCCCCTTGCTAATCCGGCAACAGGTCCATCTTTGGCCTCCTCCACTGTCAGAGTGAAGCCAAAAAGAAACTGGAGAACACAACTTGATAGTTCAGCTGGAGACCTTACAGCTTAATGGTCTGAATATTTACTTCACTGGCTTCAAAGTCTCTCTACCCACAGCCTTACCCCATGTCCCCTTCCCTGGCCTGACCAAAGCTGTCCAGCTTCCCATTCGTATATCTGTTGCACCCTTCCCGCTGACCACTCACAATAATTTTCTGCCTGCATCTCCCTATCGCCATTCCCCCTACCCTTCCCCCAGCCCGACGGCCCTCCCTCTATTTACTTCCCAGCTCCCCTTCCCTCACCCCAATCCTGATGAAGTCTTTCAGCCTGAAACGTTGGCTTTCCTGTTCCTAGGATGCTGGCTCACTTGCTTTGCTTTTTCAGCTTCAAAAATATTGGCGATATAGTTGAGACCTTATCAGCAACAGATTTTATTGTGCTTTTTATGCATTCCTTTTTGTCTGTTTTCTGACAAGCTTATCTCAACATTCTCACTGTAGGATCTATGAAACATTCTTTTTGTCACTAATGCTCCTGCCTGCTTCGAACTGATTTCCTTTGTTTTAACCGTACTTTTATCTTTGCTGTTCGCACTGGCATTGTAAACGTAACTCTTGTTATGCTGTAGCTTAATCACACCCTTTCCAATATAGTTCACAACTTCCTTGTTCTTATACTCCACCCATATTTTCAGAAACCCAAAGATTCAATAAGTCCTTCTATAATTTCCTGTCTTCTGTTTCCCTCTCGCCTTAAACGGGGAGGTTACATTTACCAGACCTCCCTCACTCCAAAGTTTCCTGAAAGATCACCAGCAATGCCTCCACAATTACAATTCTTTAGAACTACGAGCTGTTGTCCAACTGGTCTCGCTGATTGATTCAACTTCACCTTCCCAGCACCTCCTCTTTACTGAGGTCAGTATACTCACCTCTATCCCCTGACTGCCTTGAAGTTCTGGCATTTTGCTGGTGTCTTCCACCGTGAAGACTGATGTAAAGTATCTATTCAATTCCTCTGCCATTCCATTGCTTTCCATAACTACTCAAGCCTCATTTTCAACAGTCCTTTGTTTGTTTTTTATTCCCTGTCTTCCTTGTTAAAAATCTAAAAATCGCTTTCATTATTCTTTTACACGATTCAGAAGCGTAATGTTATATTTCACCCCCTCCTCCCATTTGCTGTTATTTGTTATCCATGCTCGAATTTGTAGACTTCGTAATCCTTTGGATTCACAATAATCTTCACCACATTGTGTGCATTTTCTTTTGTTTTTATGCTTTCACTGAGTTCGTTATCACTCACGGCTGACTTGTCTTCTGCTGAATATTGTTCTTCTTACTTGGCATGAATATCTGATGTGCTGCTGAATTATCTCTAGAAACTCCTGTCATTGCTGTTTCACCATCTTCCCGTGCTCAGCTTCCTTCCAATTAACTCTGGCCAACTGCTCCCTCATGTCTTGTAGTTACATTACTCAATTATAAGACATCACATCTAAAAGTGGGCAATAGGTGTAAACAGAAGGAGGGAAGTCTGAGGCATGGGACAGAAAGAACGATTGGACGATTTATTAATTAGATTAAAAGAGAAATCGAGAGACAGAGAGAAAGAATTTCGACATGGAGACATAAAAATAGAGAAGTCTACATGACTGATAGATATAGATGTACTTCTGTATTTGGATTGACAATTCCTGTGTGTTGTGGTCCTTTGTACAGTGTATGTGCAACAGAATAATAAGTTGAAATGTTGGTCTGATGCCAGAACTTTTATCTCCAGCAATATGACAGGCAACAGTTGCTGACAGAACCCAGCAGGCCAATGTATATGTTTCCAGGTAGAAAATTAATTAACTGAAATAAATTGGAACACGAGAAGCAAGAATTTATAACATACATCCTGATAAGAATTAGAGATTATGTCTGGGAATGCAAGGAAGAGGCAGGCGGCAGAGTGTACGTTGAAAGAAGGGGAACATAACATCTCAGCTGAAGACGAAATGACATGTTAACATTTTATAAATTTTGTACATCACATGCATATTTTTTGTTAACTATGTCTCTCTTGTTCATTCTGAATATGGTGCACACACACACACACACAGAGACACCCACACACACTAACACACACAGACACCCACACACACAGACGCATACCCACACACAGAGACACACATACAGACACCCACACACACTCTCACACACAGAGACACACATACAGACACCCACACACACTCTCACACACACAGACACACACACTTACTCACACAAACACAGACACACACGCATTCACACAGACAGACAGACACAAAGGCACACACACATTCACACACTCACACACACACACACACACAGACACACTCTCTCTCTCACTCACACACACACACACAGAAACACACACTCTCTCTCTCACACACACACACTGATCAATCGTTGTTCGGCCATTCCATTTCAAATTATCCTGTTTTATTTACATTATCACTTGCAATTCCTTCTTCCAAATATATTCTGTTTCTTTCCCTACATTTGATTTTATTCTGTCTGTCAAGAAGACATTGGGGACAGGGGTGATGTCACTTTACTCCTCTTCAGTCTCCACAGTCACTGTGTTCTATTCCTTTCTGTTTCTTAGCCCATTAAAAATACATACTGAGTCTAACCCTTGATCCAGATAAATAGGTCACTTTTTTTTTAGATTACCTGCAGTATGGAAACAGGCCCTTCGGCCCAACAAGTCCACATCGACCCTCCGAAGAGTAACCATTCCCCTACCCTCTATTCATCTCTGACACTATGGGCAGTTTAGTATGGCCAATTCACCTAACCTGCATATCTTTGGACTGTGGGAGGAAACCGTAGCACCAGGAGGAAACCCACGCAGACACGGGGACAATGTGCAAACGCCACACAGACAGTTGTCCAAGGTTATTCAGTAAACAAAGCATTTACTTTTGTGCTAAGGCTACAGAAAATCTAAAAAAGAAAAGGCATACAAAATGTGCAATAAGATGTTTGTACCTTTGCAAGCAAATTATTGAATTACATTGCTTAAACGATAATTAACTGATATAAGATATGAGAGCATAATCCAGCGAAATCTGTAGCACAGCGAGAGAATAACAAGCAATTACATTTAAACTTGCCGATTATGGACTAAAATTTATTATGTCCAGAAAAAAGATGGTGATTTTGTGAGAAATTGCATTTTCCCCATGATATATAATTCCCAGTAGTTCAAGTACCAGTGTGGAGACCCCATGCTGTTTGAGAGGGAGCTCCAGGCTCTGAATGAATTCTCACCGTCTCAATGTGCAGTTGGTGCGTGTCTCTGCACTCTTCATAAATCTATCAGCAGCATTCATGACTTACTCCTGAAATAGTTCGCCATTCCCACCAGCTTCTAACCACTATAGGAGTACAGTAATGTCTTCTCGGAGATAGAAGGCATTTCCTTGACACTTTACACAAGCCATTCACTTTTCCCCCTCACGTTCAGCAAACCAAGTTAAAGTGACACATGTGTACCACGACTAAAGGAACCAGGAGGAACAACATAGAGCAGTCTATCTGGGTAGACTCTGCTTCACTATTTGTTATGTTGGGGCATCAAAGACATCTTCCTATTTCTGTATACGTGGTTTGATATGCTGAATGGCCACCTCCTGGTCATCTGGAAGCAGCTCAAGGACCTGACCTGGCGAATCCGGTTCCTGTTTAACATCTCGATGTGCTGACTACACTCCTTCCCTCCTTGTGTAATAGGCAGGAGGGTCTGAATTGGCTATCCATATTCTTGTCCAATAGTTTGAATGGTTTGAATGGCGTCCTTGTATTCTGTTGAAACGACGTTTCGGGCTGAAGCTTATGCTCAGAAATGGCGATTCTCCTGCTCCTCGAATACTGCCTGACCAGTGTGCTTTTACAGCGCTACACTCTCGAGTCTTCAGTCAGTGAATGGTCTCCTCTGTTTCTGTGCACCAGGTTATCAGAATAAATGAACGCCAAACGCTCCTGTCTTGCAGTTTTGAGGAACTGAATGGAACATAGGGACGTAGGGCTGAGGAGTAGCAGTGTGTCATTAGACACATTAAGCCCTCTCAACTAGACAGTAATATCGTGCCTGACCTGGATGTGTTCTCAACCCCACTTCCACATCTGTAGTTCATTGTCCTTTACTGTCCAATATCTAACTACCATTGCTTTGACTAAATGCAAACACACAGGCACCACAAACTTCTGGGGAAGAACATTCCCATGCAAACAACCTTTTGTGAAATTATCCTCTTCCGTGTTCAGACTGGGGTTGGACGGATCACTGTTTCATTTTCTAGTCCCGTTCCTCCATTGATCATGATAAATTTTAAATGTAACTAGGTTGGTGATATGACCAATTATATAGGTCTCAGACTAGGTCAGATTCTTTGCTGGGAACAAGTCAGTTCGATATCTTACATTTGCAAAAATAAATCACCAAAGCAAAGTTACTCAAAACTAAGATGAAAAAATACACGGCAAACAGTTGGGACAAATATGTACATTAATATTTAATGTACTTACACACAGACACATACACTCAGACACACGAAGTGTCACACACACAAGTGCACACAGACACATGCATACACATGCCTATAGACAAGCAGGGAAAAAAAACTCTGCAAAATATCAGCTTGAAAGATCTTTGTCCAAGCAATAGTTAACCTCAAGACAAAAGTAAAATAATTAAATGTTATTCTGCCTCCGAGGTTGTTCTGCTCACACAAGCAGGATTTATTCCTGGAATTGTCGGATTGGCTGAATTAACTTTGATTTTAGGCAGTGGGGAGATGCCAATGATTCCTCAACAGTAATCCTACATGAATGGTAACGATGACTGAACGGTTTTCACTCTCATACATTGCTGCGAGAAGGAACAAGGAAAGAGAGGGAGCAATAAGCAGTGGCATCTCCAGCATGTTGCACTTTATCCATATCTCAACAGAAATATATAGTAATGTTATCTGATCATGAAACTAGACCACGTGAGGCCTCCTTGAACATTCTCAGAACTGTATGACTTCGTCCCTGTTCTCTGCTCCATGTACGAGTTTTAATGAAGATACGTTTGTATGTGTCCTCATATTTTTGTCCAATAAAATCATTTCTTCATAGTATTTGTTTTCTTATACTAAGAAAAGAGTATATAACATATGCATGTTGTTTTCTTAAATTTGAATCCTCAGTTCTAAATTCCCATACCAGAGAAAATGTCCATCGGCTATGCACCAGATGCACTCTCCTCAATATCTTACGCGGTTAAATACGAACGCCTCTCATTCTCAACCCTGAAGTGCTCTTGCTTCATAGAGGTTTCTAACATCATGAGGAGCAAGGAAATAGTGAAGATCCAAGAACATTTTCCTAGCTTAGGGCAGTCCAAAACTAGTGCACATAGATTGAAGGTGAGGGGAGAAAGATTTACAAAGGACAAAAGTGGTAACTTTTCTCAGAGTGTATGGAATGAACTTCCAGAGGAAACATTGGAGGCTGGGACAGCTACAGTATTTAAAGCCATTTTCGTGAAGCCATTTGAGTGAACACGAAGGTTTTATAGGATATGGGCCAAGTGCTGGAAAATGGAACTTGATTAATTTAGTACACCTGGTCAGCAGGACATGGTGCATCGAGGGGTCTGTTTCCGTGCTGTATGACAGAATAAGGCCTTATTTCTAGGAGCAAGTACAGTGCAAAATCTTCACAAATCTTCTAAAGCGATTGAGTATATTTATTTTTCAGTTTATGGAATCATCACAGCCCACAATACATCAGATGTTGACTCAAAAATCCCCTGTACAGATGCAGTAAAACATCCTGATAGCTTTTTCATGAAGTAATCATTCAATATACCTACCTAATTACTTGCTGCATCTGCACACTAACCCCGTGTGATGTATGTACCAGGGTGAACAAATGCCTTTGTACAACTGAGTTTTGTGATCTCTCTTCTTTGAATTAATTTACTGTTGTTTTACCCTTCTACCACAGCACAAACATCGGTAGCCCATGTAATCCAGTTTCTGCTGAAGGTCTGCACACTTACCTTCCCTGTATATATCACATTCCAGACTCTCTACCTCCACTTGACAACTTATCGAATGACTATGTTACTGGTTGAGCCAATTGAGTTCCATCCAATCAGTTCCCACACGCAAATCATTGACAGATTCTACACAGCTTTTGATGTTGCACTGATCTCTGAGGCACTTCACCAAGTTAAAGATTTCCAACCCGAAAATAAACATTTCTCCGGACTGTCTATTTTTTGATAGTTACACAGGGCTCCCCTGTTCCTGTGTAGCAACCTAGAAAGTAGGTGTGACCTCGGCTTGTGCTGCGTAATGTACTGAAATGGCTGAAAAACTTCATCCTAATCCTTTGTAAATCATTAGAGGGGCAGAAAGGTCTCCTCGTGTCTCATTGAATCGATCCTGAATGGCTGAATGCGATCTTCCTCACTTTCTGTAACAGCATCGAGGGGTTGAGTGAGTGAAGAATACATGAAGCAAGAGCAGCAGGTGGCCATTCAGCCCCTCGAGCCTGCTGCACAATTCAGAATGTTCATTGTTGATGTGATTATAACTAAGCATCCCTTTCCTGTCTGTTCCCAATAAACATTGATTCTCTTGTTCATCAAACATCTATATAACTCCGCCTTGAGTGTTTTCATTAACCCAGTCTTCACTGCTCCTTGGGCATGAGAAGACCACAGCCCACACAATCCTAAAGAGAAAGGAACATCCCTTTCCCAGTCTGAAATATGAATGCCCTTATTCTCAAAATGATTTCCCCTCAAACCAATCATCATTCTTTTGACACAAGGACGCAACGGTTAGGAACAGATATAGACCATTCAGCCCCTCAAACTTCCCCAAATTTCCATTAACCCTCGACAATCAAACACTGACCAGATTAACCTCCAGTGAAGTTAAAGGAATTCCAGGTACAATATGTTTATCCTACTCTAAGATTAAACTAAATTACAGAGCCTTCATCCTATTATCATCTATGTGCCTATCCAAGAGTTACTTGAATATCCCTAATGTAGCTGATACTACTACCACTGCTGCATTCCACGCACCTATCACTACCTGTGTAAACGACCTGCCTCTGACACCTCTGCAAAACCTTCCTCCAATCGCATTAAAATTACGTTTTCCTTTCGTTAGCCATTTTCACCCTATGAAAAAGACTCTACTTATCCATTCTATCTGTGCCTCTCATCATCTTGCACACCTCTGTCAAGTCACCGTTCATTCTTCTTTACTCTAATGAGAAAAGCTAAAGCTACCTCAAACCTTCTTCATAAGACATGCCCTACAGGACAGGCAGCATTCTGGGAACTCCCGTCTGCACCCTCTCTAAAGCTTCCACATCCTTCCTTTAATGGGGAGAACAGAACTCAACACAATATTCCAAGTGTGGTCTAACCAGGCCTCTATGGAGCTGCAGCATAACCTCGCAGCTCTTACCTCAACCCCCCAGCTTATGAAAGCGAACACATCATACACATTCTTAACAGCCCTATCACCTTGAGGGCTTTGGCAACTTTGAGGAATCTATAGACGTTGACGCCAAGATCCCTTTGTTCCTCCACACTGCCAAGAATCCTACCTTTAACCCTGTAATCTGCATTCAAATTTAACCTTTGAAAACGACTCTCTCCTGAAAATGGGAAAATGGACCAGAATCAGGCCACTTAGTCCATTGGATCTGCTGTGCCATTGGATTAAAGCCGAAATGTTTCTCACCTACATTCTCCTGCCTTCACCAAATGATCATTGATTCCCGAATTAATGAAAATCTTATTCAACTTATCTTGAAGAAACTATGTGCAGGGATGTGTGTGTGTTAGTTGTTGTGTGTCCATATCTGAATGTATATGTGTTGTATGTTTAACGTGTCTGTGTATGTTTGTGTGTATCTCCGTGAGACGAGGTCTTGCCGTTTTTTGGGGAAAATTCATTGAAATTGAGATCAACCCATCACCACCCCCCACACACCTCTACATGTGTCACTGTTAAGTTTATAGTTATGCAATGCCACCTTCTGCTCGCCTCCCCATGCCTTTGCACTAGTGTCAGTTTTTTATTGTTTCTTTCAGAGTGCATTAAATTCTGTCAATTTCTCACATTGCATGGCTGTTTGGTTTTTCAAATAACGTCTTTGGAAGCACAGAGCAGTTTCGTCTGATACCTAGCGAGATCGTTCCTGAGATATTATCACCACCACTGTGTCAGTTTCAGGACTTTTTAATCTTTTCTCATTTATAATTTGTAGGAGTATATTGTAAAACATTTCAAGACAATGAACATGCAATATATTCATTGCATCGACTTACAAATCGTTCCGTCGACATTATTTGGATGCATTTGCGGTGGAAATACTCTTTAATTTATGCACTCTGTGTCAAGAATAATCTTCAAAGACAAATAACTCCCACATTGCAGAGCGAGCATAGATATTACTTTACATGAACATTCTCCACTCTGAGGGTCTTCAGAACAATTACAATCCTCCATATACCAAACTGTGTGTGTGCGTGTGTGCGTGTGTGCAGATGGTTCTGTCACTTTGGATATCGCTATGAGATGCCTCCCTCCCCCTCCCTCCCAGACTGAATTCCCTGATGGTTGTCACCCTGTGGTGCTGTCAACGCAGAGGAGTGTGAAGGCCAGCAGAGAGGGACATTGCGTCACTTTAAACATAGGACAGGCTGACAGATCTGCTGTGCACATGGACACACAGATACACACAGAGACGAATACAGTCACGCAGACAAAACGCAGAGATGAAAACAGACACGCAAATACACAAAGAGACAAATGCAGACACACAGAGATGAATACAGATGCACAGGCGCACAGAGAGACGAATACCGACGTGCAGCGACACACATAAACAAATACAGGCACACAGATATACACAGAGACAAATACAGACAGGCAGATACACAACGGAGATGAATACAGGCACACAGATACACATAGAGACGAATACAGACACGCAGATACAGAGATGAATACAGGCACACGGAAACACATAGAGACGAATACAGACACGCAGGTACAGAGATGAATACAGGCACACGGACACACACAGCGACAAATATAGACACGCAGATACACACAAAGACGAATAGACTCACACAGATGCCCATCGGGATGAATGCAGACACAAGGATAACACAGAGATGAACACAGACACACAGATATACACAGAGACAAACACAGACCCGCAGATACACACAGAGACGAATCCAGACACACAGATACTCACACATGAATACAGGCATGCAGATACAGATATGAATACAGGCATGCAGATAGATATAGAGACGAATACACACATGCAGATACAGGCATGACTGCAGGTACGCAGATGCACACAGAGACGGATGCAGACTCGAAAATGCACACAGAGACACGCAGATAGACAGAGAGACGGATAGAGACACAGATACACGCAAGATGAATACAGACATGCAGATACATACAGAGACAAACACAAACAAGCAGAAACACACAGAGACGAATAGAGTCACATAGATGCCCACAGAGTCGATTACAGACATACAGATACACACAGTGTTGAAAACAGACACACAGATACACACAGAGAGAAACACAGCCTCGCAGATGCACATAGAGACACACAGATACACACAGAGATTAATTTAATGACACAAACAGATGAATACAGACACGCAGATGCACATGGAGATGAATGCAGACACACAGATGCACACAGAAACGAATACAGACACACAGAAAGACAAATATAGACGCGCAGATACACAGCAAGACAAACATAGACATGCGGTTACACACAGAGACGAATAAAGTCACACAATAACAACACAGACGAATACAGATACACGTATACACATAGAGTTGGACACAGATAAACCAATATACAGAGACAAAAACAGATGCGCTGATACACACAGAGATACGCAGATACACACAGAGACGAATAGAGACACGCAGATACACACAGAGGTGAATATAGACAGTCAGATACATGCATACGAATACAGACATGCAGCTGCACACAGATACAAATACAGGCACGCAGATACGCACAGAGACAAATACAGACATGCAGATACGCACAGAGACAAATACATACATGGATATACACACAGCGATGAATGCAGAAACACAGATACACACAGTGACAAAATCAGACATGTAGAGACACGCAGAAATAAATATAGATGCACAGACACACATGGAGACTGATGCAATAGCACATATACTAATACAGGCACACATAGACAAATACCGATACATAGATTCACACGCACACACAGATACCCAGTCATCACTCACTCTACACCCACTGCCACATTGACATTTATATCAACATCAGGAATCTGCCAGTGTTTATTTTTTCACGTGGTGACTTTCTCAATATTTCACTCACTCTGTGTGGCTTGTGTCAATCTTTCTGCTGTTCCATAAGTAATTTTCTGCATCGCTCTATATCTTCCAACTCTTTCCTTTAATGGGGTGACCAGAACACGGTATTACTAGTGTGGTGTTCTGACACGGCGATGAACATTTCTGCTAATGAACCAAACATGCAGAAAAGCTCACCTCACTCATAATCCGTTAAAGTCGAGTGACAGAGAGCTTGCGAATTCCACTACTTAACAGGAAATAATATCAATGTATTCCTTAATTCTAAAAGTGAACATTGAACAACAACAGTTATGCCCAACTCGAAACTTCCCTTTCTCTGAACTGTTTGTTATATTCCTCCACCTTTAACAATATCCTCTTCCAATTAAAGAACAACTATTAAAATTACACAAACCAGACAGTGGCTGTAGTCTCCAATGCCCTCCTTCTTTCCACTGAATATCTCCCTGGGTCATGTTCTGTCTTTTAATGCAAGGATATTTCGTTCAAAAATGTATCTTACACAGAGAATGTTGTTCATGGCAGACTCTCACGCTGGCAGTTTACTCTCTGTCTAACTTTCAAAATGCGCGCCTCTTTATTCCCTCAACATCAGCTCATCTCCTTGGTTTGATGTTGGAAAAACAATAAATTTAAAATTGAATGGGTTTAGTATAGTGGGACATTATTTAAACTTGGTTGTTTAAATTCGAATAGTTGTTAAAAGAGCAACCAAAGCTCAACATATCTGTTTCACAGCTAATTGTCACATAGTTTCAGTACAGTAAACTCTGAAAATATTAGCTAGACATATGACAAGTGCTTACAAGCTCTCAATGCAGAACAGCATTCAACTTCATCACAGTGGGTTAAACAGTGGGATTATAGAGCTGCAGCAAAACCTCACAGCTCTGAAACTGATCTCCCCGGCTGTGAAAGCCAACTCGTCATACGCCTTCTAAACAACAGCACCAACCTGGATGGCAACTTTGAGGATCTATAGACATGGATCCCAAGATCCCGCTGTTCCAGATTTATCTCGATCTGTCACTCATCAGCTCAGTTCTGTCAATGTCCTGTTGCTACCTACAACAGCCCTCCATACTAACCACCAACTCCACTAAAGTTCGTGACATCGGCGAACCTATGAACCCACCCTTCCAATTCATCATCTAACGCTCTTATTTAAAAAATCACAAAGAGCAGAGGTCCCAGAACAGATCACCAAGTTAGTCACCAAGCTCCAGGCTGCATTTGTTCCACCTACCACCACCTTCTGTCTTCTGTGGACCAGCCAATTCTGCATTCAGACAACCTGATCTCCCTGTAAGCCATGCCTCCTTATTTTGTGAATGAGCTTACCGTGGAGAACTTTATCAAACGCCTTGTTGTAATCCATATATACCACAGCCACTGCTCTAATTCATCAACGTATTTTGTCACATCCTTAAGGAATTCAATAAGATCTATGAGGCATGACCTGCTCCTCACAAAGCCATGCTGACTGTCTCTCATCATTTATAATTTTCCAAGTATTCATAAATCCTGTCTCTCAAATCCTCTCCAATACTTTGCCCGTCACTGGTGTAAGACTGGTTAGCCAATATTTCCCAGGATTATCCCTATTCCCTTTCTTGAACCAGGCATTAACTTTTGCCAGCCTCCTGTCAACTGGCACGACTCCAGTGGACAGTGAGGATGCAAAGATAATCGCAAAATGCGCAGCAATCTCTTCTCACTTCCTATAGTATCCTAGGGCATATCCTGTTTGGCCAAATAAATTTATCTATCCGTGTGTTTCTCACATTTTTCAACACATCCTCCTGTTCTAGCATAATCGCCTGTTTCATGCTGTCCTCGGAAGGTCCCTCTCATTAGTGAATAATGAAGCAAACATTCATTAAGAACCTCCGTTACCTCCTCCGACTCCTGGCACAAGTTCCCTCCACTATCCCTGATCAGCCATACCCTCACTCTGGCCATCCTCTTGTTTCTCACGTAAGTGTAGAACGTCTTAGGTTTTACCTTAATTCTATCTGCCAAGGCTTTATCATGCACACTTTTATCTCTCCTGAGTTAATTCTTCATTTCCACCCTGGTTACCTTGCAACCTTCTAGGGCACTTCCTAACCCTTGCCTTTTCAACCTTCTGTAAGCTTCATCCTTCCTCTTGACTAGATGTTCGAAAACGCCTGGCACAATGAAGATATGGAGCTGAAATGGATGGGAGTTGCACATCCTGTCACTTGCAGCATGGGCTGCAAGTTTCCTGACAGTGTGCAGTGATCAAACACAGTGTTACTGAGCGATGTACTGGGATGGTGGACACAGCTCTACATGCTGGAAGGGTAACTGCTCCAGGTTTACAGAGTTATTCACTGCATAACCCCCCGTTGACTGATGTGGTCTGCACAGTCCGTACAGATTGCTGGGTTGTATTGAGCACTACACTAGCCTCGTCTGCACAGTGCTTCACGCTGAATAGATATCTCATCTGGATTATGATGTCTGATTCTGTGAGGTGGAGATGGTATCGGGCATAACTGACCATTTGAGCTGATCTGTCAGCATATTTATTTTATGTTCTTACTCTTGTTATTGGACCCGCCAGCGTCTGACTCGTCCAGCTAATCCCATTTCTCTGAGAAGAGCCATGTTTATTCAACTTGTTGATCAAGTAATCATCCAAATATAACACGGGCATCCGTCTTTCTGGAATTAACCTAACCGTTGGTGCTAATATCCCTGAATCCCTGGGGACGTAATTATGAAGTTCAGAAACAACATGCAAAGTGCACGGCTCATGCTCTTCTATACATCACGGCTGTGGGTCCCATTTGGATCCTTAATACATCAAGAGCTGGCACTGTGAAGCTCAGAAACAATGAAATGGTGTGTCTCGGGCTGTTCACTGCCTGGTGTGTCCCATGTGGTGATCCATGAACAGTAGAGTGTGTTGGGCTGTTGTTCACTTCCCGGTGTGTCCCATGTAGTGTTCCATGGTAGACAGAGGGTCCCAGCAGCTTTGAGACACGTCTTTGAAACTTGGTCTGTGCCTGTTCACTGAACATCTGTGTTTGTCCCTTTCAGCTGATCATGAGGTCAGTTACACGAGGAAGCCCCTCGAGTACTATTGTTAATTACCAGGCATCAAACTTGGAACTGAGGGGCTCCTGAATGACTCCTGTTATTGGAAAGTTAGTGGAGGTGCTGGGAATGCTTTGTTGGAGGTAGTGCTGTGAGCTGCCTCAGACATTCAGGAAGACCTGAGGATTTGGTGACACAACTGTGGATGGAGCATGGGGACGATAGTAACAGCATCTGGGTCTGTAACATGAACAACAAATGGAGCAGAGGCTTCAGAGAGGGGAAGCTCTGAAATCACGAATGCATGTGTCTGGGGAAAGGGATCTGCTGGATTCACCACGGGTTTTCCAGGACCAGCTTCCCAAGCTCCACCTAACCAAGGAGCAGAGTGTGAGGGGACCCTGACTGAACAAGGAGCTGGTCACAGAGCGGTGTCTCCTCCTTCAACACGACTTGCAGCTTCACATCAGGGGGAGGACCGTGCTACCAGTGGTTTTTGGGTCACAGTTTCATTCAGCTTCTACGTTCCGGAACTTTCCAGGCAGGAGTGGGTGACAGCTCCACCATCTCTCCGATCATCATTCAGGGTCATCATTCAGTGACGGAGGAAATATATGGTGGATGAGAGCAATAGGCCCCCTGGGAACATCAGGCAGCAGACGATCAGGGTGATGGAGAAACACTTGCCATGTCTGAACGGCTCAGAGTGAACCCTCCAGTACACACGGTGTCACTAAGTCCTGTAATCCCTCTGTATTTCAGTAACATACTGCCTGCCGTTCTTCCTGGAAGAAAATGATAGGTTTTATATGATGTTAAATCCCACCTGCCAAACTTTTATCCATTGATTAACTTGTCCATATACATTTACAGACTCTACAACTTCCATTGATTATTTAATTTCCTTCTTATCTTAGTTCCATTGGCAAACTTAGTTACAGTACATTTGTTCCACTCCTCTAGATCATTGATATAGATGATAAATAGCTGAGGACCTTGCACTGGTCACTGTGTGACCCTACTGGTTACATTCTTTTAAACTGAATAAATCGGACTTATCCGGAGTGCCTGCTTTTTCTGTCCGATAACCAGCCCTCCCCCATTCCTGTGTAACACGTTTGAAGGGCCGAATAAGGACGAGGAACATCAGTCAGCAATCCAGCCCCTCCAGTCTGCTCCACCATTGAATACAATCATGGCTGATGTCAGCCTGCTCCACCATTGAATACAATCATGGCTGATGTCAGCCTGCTCCACCATTGAATACAATCATGGTTGATGTCAGCCTGCTCCACCATTGAATACAATCATGGCTGATGTCAGCCTGCTTCACCATTGAATACAATCATGGCTGATGTCAACCTGCTCCACCATTGAATACAATCATGGCTGATGTCAGCCTGCTTCACCATTGAATACAATCATGGCTGATGTCAGCCTGCTCCACCATTGAATTCAATCATGGCTGATGTCAGCCTGCTCCACCATTGAATACAATCATTTCTGATGTCAGCCTGCTCCACCATTAAATACAATCATGGCTGATGTCAGCCTGATCCACTATTGATAACAATAATTTCTGATGACAGCCTGATCCACCATTGAATACAATCATGGCTGATGTCAGCCTGATCCACTTTTGAATACAATAATTTCTGATGTCAGCCTGATCCACCATTGAATACAATCATTTCTGATCTCAGCCTGCTTCACCATTGAATACAATCATGGCTGATGTCAGCCTGCTTCATCATTGAATACAATCATGGCTGATGTCAGCCTGATCCACTATTGAATACAATAATTTCTGATGACAGCCTGATCCACCATTGAATACAATCATGGCTGATGTCAGCCTGATCCACTTTTGAATACAATAATTTCTGATGTCAGCCTGATCCACCATTGAATACAATCATTTCTGATGTCAGCCTGCTTCACCATTGAATACAATCATGGCTGATGTCAGCCTGCTTCATCATTGAATACAATCATGGCTGATGTCAGCCTGATCCACTATTGAATACAATAATTTCTGATGACAGCCTGATCCACCATTGAATACAATCATGGCTGATGTCAGCCTGATCCACCATTGAATACAATCATGGTTGATGTCAGCCTGCTTCACCATTGAATACAATCATGGCTGATGTCAGCCTGCTCCACCATTGAATACAATCACGGCTGATGTCAGCCTGCTTCATCATTGAATACAATCATTTCTGATGTCAGCCTGCTCCACCATTGAATACAATCACGGCTGATATTAGCCTGCTTCATCATTGAATACAATCATGGCTGATGTCAGCCTGATACACTATTGAATACAATAATATCTGATGTCAGCCTGCTCCACCATTGAATACAATCATTTCTGATGTCAGCCTGCTTCATCATTGAATACAATCATGGCTGATGTCAGCCTGCTTCACCATTGAATACAATCATGGCTGATGTCAGCCTGCTCCACCATTGAATACAATCATGGCTGATGTCAGCCTGCTTCACCATTGAATACAATCATGGCTGATGTCAGCCTGCTTCACCATTGAATACAATCATGGCTGATGTCAGTGCTCTCCACCAATGAATACATTCATGGCTGATATTAGCCTGCTCCATCATTTAATGCAATCATATGTGATGTCATCCTGCTCCACTATTGAATACAACCATGGCTTATGTCAGCCTGCTCCACTATTGAATACAATCACGGCTGATATCCTCTCGGTCTCAGTCCCACTTTCCAGCCCACTCTCCGTATCCCTTCAGTTACTCAATATCCCAGCATCCACTGCACTCTGGAACAGTGAATTACACTGATTTACAATCCTTCGACTGAAGTTCTCTCATCACTGTTTTAATTCCTCTCCATTTATCCTAAAACTATGAAGTCTTGTTGTCGATTGCCCCACATGAGAAAATACCAATGCATATCGACATTATCAATCACCTTTAGCATTGTCCAGTCCTCAGTGGTATCTCCTCCCATTTTTCTAAACTCCAGCGAGTATAGGCCTGAACTGCACAATCTTTATTCAGAGGACAAACTCCTTATCTCTGGAATCAGTCTAGTATACCTCTTCTGAACTGCCTCCATGGTAATTACATCCCTCCTGCAGTCAGGACACCAAAACTGTACACAGTACTCAATTGCGATCTCACAAATGCCTAGCATTATTGCAGCAGTACCTCTCTCGCTTTATTCTTTCAGAAATAAATACCAAATTTGCAGTTGCCTTTATCTGCTATACCTGCATCTGTGTCTTTTGCGATATGGATGAGGATACCAGATCCCTCTGTACCTAAGCACTCTGTAGTTTCCCTCTGTTTGGATAGTAAGTTGCCTTTCTGTTACACTGACCAAAACTGTCTCATACTTTTCATTGTTTCATTTCATCTGCCAAATAATGGCGCAACCTGTCCTTAACCTTCATTACACTTTCTCACCTGAGTCAGTGTCTTCTGAAAAACTGATTATAGCATGTCCATCCCCTCAAATAGGTGATCGTATTTATTGCTAATAGTTCGGGCCTGGGGACTGAGCCCTATGGTATTTTTGGAAACAGAAAATAGACCAGTTATTCCAATTCAATGCATTTCTTTGTTTCGTCAATCCTACATCCAAGCGAATAAATTACTTCTAACCATATGCGATCTTATTCTGCAGATTAATCTTTTGTGCACACCTTATTCAATGTCTTCTGCAAGTCCTGATTTTACATCTCCAGGATCCTCATTATGCAGCTTGCTTGTCGCATTCTTAAAGACTCAAACAAATAATGAAAATACGATTCATCCTTTGTAAAATTATGTTGATAATGATGGATTGTGGCTTGACTCTGTAAATGTCCTTTCATTAATTCCTGAATAATCGATTTTAAAAATTTTCTTAAATTCCAGCAGTTTTCTCACTACTTTATAATTCCATCGTGAAGGTGATAAACTTGAATTCTCACCTCTCTATATTCTCTTCGTTCCCTCCAATCCTGTATAATTGACGCATGGTGTGAAATGACCTACTCTGGTTGCTGTGTAAGAGGCATGAGTGGCTGAATGGACTCATTCTCTTCCCTGTGCACAAAGTAAATGGGCTGATGTCAAAACAAAATCAAAACAAAGCATAGATTAAACCGAGCTGAACCAAGGCAAATTAAATTAAATTACATGAAGTTACAACACCCAGCACAATCCTACCAATCACCGGTAGCATGAGTTGCCATACCCGTATTTGTTCAGAATTCTTCCTCTCAGAGCCCTCACTGTTACACCAATGCCCTGACCAATATAGCCAATAAACCCATGTCTATATGGTTGAAATAGGGCCGCCACGTCCTATAACAATGTTCCTTTTTTCTGGTGCCCATACTCATAAGGAAGACGAGGGGGATGGGCTCCATAACTAATCTACACCACGATCAGAGTCCTGGGAGGTTTCCTGGAACACAGTTCATCAGAATGTTCTTCCTTGCACAAATTTAAAGAATACTAAACAATTTATTCCCATGCAAGTCCAAAGAGGTAGGATTCAGCGAACACAAGAGGAGGGGCACCGGATTTGCCTTGACCTCGGTTTCCAAAATCCCTCCCAAAAAACTTGCTATAGTGCACCAATACCTACGAAGCTTGTTGCATGATCACAAGCAATAGGTAAGTGTATCAACATCTATTGTACATTTGGGGCACATTGGGGACGCTCCTGTCTTAAATTTGACAAGCTGCTCGGGTGTCAATTAAACCTGCGGAGTACCTTCAACTGCATAGTCTACATCCTATTGCAAATTGAAATCTTCCTTACGATCTCCCAAATATCTTCTTACTCCTCTGGTGAGACCTCCACCCACAATTCCTGAGCCCATATTCCATGCAGCCGCTCTATATCCTTTGAGACACTACCTCTTAATAAATGATAGAGGGTGCTGACCGAGAGAGCACTCTTCTCTCCATTTTTGACCTATGGGGACTAACCATTAATGTAGTCTTTTTTCTGTATACAATTCATCATTTGAAAGTAACGAAAGGGGCCCCTCCAAGATAACTCATATTTCTGGCTCAGCTGCTCGAAAACCATCATGACCACCATGTCAAATAATTCTCCTAAACAGGAAATTCCTCTGGACTCTCAGAGCCGAAAGGCAGAATCCATCAATCCCAGCTGGGATCCTACCAATCCTACAATGGGAGTAAAAGGGGAAGTTTGTTTTTGTAAATTGCCCTCACTTTGTTGCACCTTTTTCAGGCTTTATCTATTTTAAGGACAATTGGATTTCTGCAATGGTTCATAACAGTCCTCGTCTTGGTAATGAACAACAGATTAATGAGGGGACATTTTACCTGGGATGCCTCAATGTCCAGCCAAACTGACCGCAGTTCTTTGCAAGCTCAATCAGCCACATACGATTGCAGGGAACCTAGTTGGTATTTCTTAAAGTCCAGAAAATTCACACTCTTCACCTCCTGCAGAAGCTGCAATTTGGCTAACTTCATAAGAGGCCACCTGTGGTGCCAGATAAACAAGCTTAACCAACTGTAAAGCCTCCATAGAACTGACCTGGAGAGCATCAAAAGGAACATTCGCATGGGATAGAAGAAACGAGGAAGTGCATTCATTTTAACCGGAGGTATTCTACCCAGCCAGGATATTGGAATATCTTTCCAGAGCCGAAGGTCCTGTCTTATCTTCTCGAGCACCTGCATGAAGTTTGCTTTATATAATTGACTGAAGGCCGGTGTGATAAAAATGCCTAAATAGAGGAGACATTCTTGTGACCATCTGAAAGGGAATCGGATTTCACCCCCCATGTTCAGGTACTCGAATAACACCCGAACAGGCATGGCGTCCGATTTCATAAAATTGATGTTATACCCCGAGAAAGATTCAAATAAATCAATCACTTCTATTAAACGGGGCAAATATATCATCGGGTTAGTTAGAAAGAGAAGAACGTCATCTGTGTAAAGGATGATGTTATGCCTTCCTGACCCTACCACCCGTTCAGTTATAATGGGACCGCTCTGGGTGGCCTCTGCCAATGGCTCAATCATCAATACAAATAATAACGGCGAAAGGGGCTCCCTTGTCTGCTGCCTCTGCCGATGCTAAAATTATACCATTAGACCTTATACCATTAGTGAGAACTCCTGTTGCTGTTGCGTCACAATATAATTCTATATCCAACAGGCAAATACACCTCCAAGGCAAAATGGTTCCATTACATAAAAGAGCTATGGCCACTACACCCAATAAAATGCTTTCTCTGCATCCAGCGAGACCACCAAGTCTAGAATCGACCTTGCTGGCACACCTGAACCATATTTTGCACTCTCCTAATATTAATCGGGAACCTGTGACTCCTAATAAAACGTGTCTGGTCCTCTTTCACAATGAAGGACAAGATCTTATCCAGCCTCAATGCTGGTATTTTCGACAAAATTTTAAATTCCACGTTTAATAACAGTATAGGCCTATACGAATAGGCAATCCTCTGGGACTTTCCCTCTCTTGAGAATAAGAGAAATGTTTGCTTCTCTCTGAGAGGATGGGAGGCAGTCCTGTCCACAAGAATAATTGAAATTATCCAACATTGGCTCAGCCATCACGTCTATGAACTCCTTACAAATCTCACTCCACAAGCCATCTGGCCGGTCGGGTTGCCACTCTGGAGCTGCCTTCCCGCATCCTGTATCTCTTGGATGTCACAGGGCATTCAAAAGAGACTCCTACTCTGAAGTTATACCTGGGAGGTCCAGGGTCTTAAAAATGACTCCGTTTTCACCAATCTGTCCGCACAATCCTCTGATTGGAGCAATGCAGAGTAGAACGTTCGGAATGCTGCATTAACCCTTTTGGGAGCGCAGGTCATAGTACCAGCACCCTCTCTAATGGATGTAATAGCTTGGGGGCACTCTTCTTTCTGGTCAAGTGAGCCAAACACCTTCTCAGTTTAGCACCATACTCGAATAACCTCTGTTTCGCAAAGGAAATCTCCCTCTTTGCTGTCTGGGTGAGCGCAGTGTTCAGAGAAGCCCGGAGGACTGTAATCTGTTTCAACTCAGTTACAGACAGTCTGTCAAAGTATGCTGTCTCAGCTGCCTTCAGCCAAGCCTTGAGCATACACTCCTGCTTTCCCTTCTGCTGCTTCCGAGTCACCGAGTAAGAAATAATCAAACCCCTTGCATAGGCCTTGGCAGTCTTCCAGAACACAGATGGATTACTGGCCATACCCAAGTTAAGTTCCCAATAAAAACTTAAATTCCCGCGAAAAGTACTCAATGATTTTGCTATCTTTCAGGAGGCAAGGATCCATGCGCCAGTGCTGTGAGCCTGTCCCATCGCCATCGGCCTTCACATCCACGTACACTGCTGCATGATCAGAATTTTGCAGGGCAGCAACGAATTTAAAAAGACCAATGGGGCAAAAATTATGTCAATGCTGGTATAGCACTTACGTGGGTTAGAAAAAAGGTGAAGTCCCTACCTTCAGGGTGAAGACATCTCAAACGTCCACCAACGCAGCTCCCTGTTCAGGTCCACCAGCTGACTTGATGGCGGGGAAATACCCGTGAGACCCCTTGACATCTGAGCAACTTCGGGATCCATAAGTCGGTTAAAGTCTCCCTTTTAATTGTACAATGTTCCCCAAGGGTCATCAACCTGGAGAGCGCATTTGATGGTGTGTGCTGGGGGCAATATGAAACAAGGTCCCATATTCCTCTCCATGTATTAAAGCTTTAAGAATCAAAAACCACTCACGTTCGTCGTTAATTTGGTCAAACCACTGAAGTGGAAGGTTTGTATGAATGAGTGAAGCTACTCCTCTACTTTTTGAATTAAAGGATGAAATAAACACCGGGCCGAACCTTCCCTGCTGTAACTTTAAGTGCTCCTTATCAGTTAGATGTGTTTCTTGCAACAAGGCTACATCGACCCCTTCCTTTCTGAGGCTTGAAAGTATCTTTTTCTATTAATGAGTGAGTGACTCTCCTTAAGGTTCCACGTGCACCATTAAAAGAGCGGTTAGCCATAACCATCTGAAGCAGCCCATGACCCACTGGGAGAAGCGGGCCAAGTGAAAGCAGTAAACAGTTCATACAAACTTGAAACTATATCTATAATAACAATCAAATCAAAACTTTTAAAACCTATTTCTAAAATGAACCAACATATAACACAAATAAGTGGAGAGATCCCCCCTTCCTGCAGAGTGTGTACATATTACCCATTAATCCCCCATGGCTCCTCCGAGCTGAAGCTGCTCACCAAATCCAGGCAAAACCATGTTTTAAAAAGTTGCACGTGTCTTACAACAAGAAAATTAAATCCGTCCCATCCATACTTTGACCTCAGGCAGTCCGGGTGAAACAAAATGTAACCACCCCCACCACCCCCAAACCAACTTTCTCATTCGGCGGTAAGTGAGAGAAACGAAAAGAAGTTGACGAGCTGGCCATCTTCTTCTCGTTCCGGCAGCCCGACCAGGCTGATGTTCTTCTGACGGCCCCGATTTTCGAGGTCGTCGAGCTACTCTACTAAGGCCCTTACCTCCCATTCCAGGGCTTGGACTCGACCCGCCGAGGATTCTGCCATGGTTTCCTAAGCCACGGTCCACTGTTCCACCTCGACGATGTACGGCCCGAGACGCTGACTCTCCTGATCCTGCTTCTGCAGCTTGGCTGAGATCAGTTCCAGCCTGGTTCGGGTCTCCTCCATCGCTGAATCAATCTTCTCTCGCAGGCTCTGAACTCCAAGACCAGGCTCTACTCCACAGATAAGTCCCCTGGAGCGTTCGCAGAGGCCAACGTCACAGCCACGGGCGTATCCATTGCTGCTATGCTCTGCTGGTTGTGATCCTCATGGTCCTTTTCCCTTAGTCATTTTCCGTTACTCACTTAAAATGGCATAGAACAATACTGGGTATCAAAAACCTCCGATTTTACCACAATAGGGAAGAAACAGAGGGTGAATGCATCAATTTGTCTGGGTTATGGTGCAGAGTTCAGCAGGGCAGTCCTACTGGATCGCCACCATCTTGGATTGCACCGAATAATCTCTGTTCACAAACTATTTTTGAAATGGTTTGATGATGTTTCTTGTAGGGGGAGACAATGGAGAACTATTGGGTGTGATATAGTTTGATATTCAGGTGGATGTTAAAGAGTTCAGAAAGTGAACAGTAAATAAAATTGAACCAACATGGTTCAGGGGCGACTTTGGAAAATGAAAAGGTAAAAGTGAAGTTGGCCTTCAGTTAACGGAAATTGGAATATCGAAGTAAAGGTGTTCTGCACAGACTGCATGCAGCGTAGATAAGATTATACCTGTGTTCTGTACTGTTTCAAAGAATGAGAGGTGATCTCAGGGAAACTTAGAAAATTCACCCACAGCAGACTGATTCATACAGGAGCATGGAGAAGTGCAGCAGGCAAAGTTACGCAGAACCCAAGATGTTCGACAAAAACATCAAGCTAAACAGAATAATCAGAACCCATTTCGAAACCAATGGGGTAATCAGTATGTGAAACCGGGGAACATTGATAGACTGTGACATGAGAGCTTCACATCTGTTTTATTTGGGAAAGGAAGATGCAGGTACAGAATTCAAGAAGATGGACTGGGAAACTCTTGAGCAGATTGATATAAGATGCAAGTTGGGATTAATGGTTTTGGATAATGTAATGTCCAGATGAGTTGTATCGCAGGAGACAAGAGAGGAAATGTCCTGACCTAAATGTTTTAGTCGAATCTGACCACACAAGGGAGGTGCTGGAGGACAAGAAAACAGCTATGTGGTCCCAAGTCACTGGGAAGGTGGTAGCGATAGACCAGTGTCTGGTGGTGTACCACAGCGAGATGTGCAGTGTATCTAATTGTTTGTGGTATTCATAAATGATGTAAATATGAATGTGGAGGGGGTGGTGGGGGGGTGAGGGCTGTGCGTAATAAGCAATTTTGTGTTTGACACAAAGATTGGGCAGGTGGTTGGCAGTGAGGAGAAAGGCCTTATGTTAGGGGAAGATACAGGTGGAATGGGCAGATGGTCAGATCAATGGAAGATGGAATGGAACCCTGATAAATAGGATGTGATGCACTTTGGATCAAGGAACTAGAGAGGTGAGAATTCAATGAATAGCAGAACACTAGGGAGGTCAGAGAGTGCTTCTCCACACATTCCTGAATGTGACAGTGTAATAGCCAGTTCAGAAATCACACGGGACTGTCGGCATAGTGTTTATTCATCGAGGCGACATAATAGGAGTTAAACATGCCATTGGTTAGGCCATAGATAGAATACTGTGTGCAGTTCTGGCAGCCACATTACAGGAAGTGTTTTGGTTTCTCAGTAACATCAGAAGCGATTGGGGTCACCACAGAGTTGGAAGCTTCAGTGGATTTGTTTTCCCTCCTAGATTGGAGAACTGCATCTGAGAATCTGTGTCTGATCTTTCCTTTTTGCCAAGTACATGCTTATGGGATATTACTGTATCAGAACACTTAATTGTTGATCGAGTCTAGGCCAACGCCTTCAATTATTTTTGCTGTCTTCTATAACACGTGACTACTTCTCTTCTTGTATAATTCGTTGGCTGCACTAAATGGGCTATCTCTACACTTCTCCAATAATTTCATTGAGCTGAATGACTTCCTTATATTTCTGTGAAGCTAGCGTGAGGAGCTGAATAATCTCCTCCTTTTAACTGTGGAAATGTGCAGTGTCCAGTAACACTGTTACATGAATGTTACCGATACTTCCAACAGCACAAGCCTGAATGTTGTCGAGGTCTTGCTGCACATGGACACAAACTAGTTCAGGAGCTGAATGGGGACATTTTTCCTGAATATTTGTGTGACCTACAGTGAACACTCCCACTTCTAATCTTTATGAAGCAGCTGAAGCTGTTTGTGCTGAGGAACTACCTTGAGGATCTTTTGCAGACATGTCCAGGACTGCATGGACTTTTTGTCCACAAACCACAATCATTGTGCTTTATACTTTAAACCATTCTAACCAGGAAAGTTTACAACTCATTCACATTAAGTGCAATCCTACTCAGGCTTCTTGAGAACATTCTTAGTTAAATGATGCCTTGATGTCAGGGCTGGTCACTCTTCCCTGAGCCCTTGTGTTCAAGTCTTTTGCTCATATCAATAGGTCACAGTGTGAGGGTAAGGAGTGCTTTTTGACCAATCAGAGTTGAGGGCTGTGAAGAACTGGACATGAAAGAGGATATTAGATCTTATGATCTTATTGTGGGTGAAGACATGCTTGCGGGGGGAGGGGGCATGTGGATGAATGACATATCCCTGTTTGTGGCATTCTCACATTCTATTATAGGAAAGAAGAGGGTGTTGTGTTCCTGGAAGCTCTGATATTGAATATTACCAGATTGTCTGGACCATCTCTGGCTGAGGTGTTGGGGCTGTATTCACAGTGAAACTGGGTCTACAACATGATCAACATATGAAGCACATGTTGCAGAGAGGGGAAGCTCAATAAAGAGAGATGAGCGACCTCTTTGATACCCAACCTGGGTTTTCCAATTACATTTTCCAAACCAGCCCAAATTGTATGTGACAGTTTTGAGGGGCTGAATGGTTTCCTGTGTTTCTGTGCACCAGGATGTCGCAGTATTAGCCTCTAACTGTTCCTGTCTAGCAGGTTTGAGGGACTGAATGGAACACAGAAACATGGGACTGAGTAGCAGGAGTGAGCCATTAGACACTTTGAGCCTTCTCCAACAGGCACTAAGATTGTGGCTGATCAGGTTATGGTCACAGCCCCTATTTCCTGACTGTATCCTGTATCCATGACTCACTTCTCTGCCAAATATTTAACTAACTCAGCTTTGAATCAATGTAAACAAAGAGGCATCTCAAACTTGTGGGGAAGAGAATTCCCACTTGAAATGCCTGTTTAGAATGTCTCCTCATCCCTCTTATAACAGTCATATAGCATGCAAATTTGTCCGCACTGACCAGACATCCCAATCTGATCGAGTCTGATTTGCCCGCATCTGGCTCATATTCCTCTAAACCTCCTTATTCAGATACCCATCAAGATGCCAGACTCCACATCTTCCTCTGGCAGATGATTCCATATGCACACTTCCCTCTGTATGAAAACATTGCCTCTAACTTCCATCTAAAATATATCCCCTCGCACCTTAAACCTATACCCTCTATTTTTAGTATCCCCTATTCTGGGAAATAGACCTTTTCTATTTACAAAATCAATGCCCCTTATGATTTTATAAACCTCTATAAGGTCAGCGCTAAGCCCGTAATTCTGCAGGGAAAACCGCTTTAGCCTATTCAGCCTCTGCTTATAGCTCAAACTCTCCAAACCTGGCAACATCCTTATAAATCCTTTCTGAACCCTTTCAAGTTTCACAGGAACCTTCGTACAGCAGGGAGACCAGAACTGCACACAGTATTCCAAAATGTGGCCTCACTGACATCCTGTACAGCTGTAACATGACATCCCAACTCCGAAACTCAATGCTCTGACCAATGAAGGCAAACATGCCAAACACCTTGTTCACTATCCTGTTCACTTTGAAGGAGCGTTGCAGCTACATCTCTCTCTCTCGTTGCTCGGCAACATCCTCGAATATATTTCCATTAAGTACCCCGATTTGCTTCCCAAAATGCAGCACTTCACATTTATCTGAATTAAACACCATCTGCCAATCGTCAGCCTATGAGCCCATTTGATCGAGGTCTCATTGGACTCTGAGATAATTTTCTTCATTACCCACAACACCAAAAATGTTGGTGTAATCTTCAAACCTGCTACCCTTACCACCTATGGTCACATCCACATCATTTATATAAATGACGAAAAGCAGTGGGCTCAGCATTGATCCTTGTGGCACACTACTGTTCACAGGCCTCCAGTCTGAAAAGCAATCCTCTACCAACCTCTGTCGCCTTCCTTCAATCTAATTTTTTATTCAATTTTCTTGGGTGCGCTGATTCCCATGTGTCCTAACCTTACTAACTTGCCTAATATGCAGAATCTTGTCGAAGAACTTGCTCCAGTCTATATGGAAAGCATCTACAACACTGTCTTCATCAATCTGCTTTGTCACCTCTTTAACATACTCAGTCAAATTAGTGTGAGACCTTTTCTCATGCAAAAAGCCATGGTGACTATCCCCAATCAAACCTTGCCTTTGAACATGCATGCAATTGGCTATCCCTCAGAATCCCGTCCAACAACTCACCCACCACTGATGTCAGGCTCACCGGTCCAGATTTCCCTGGGTTGTTGAGTCACTGTTTTCTTTTCTACTGCCACTCCTCTATTGGTCACAGCAAATTATCGGTGTGACCAGTTTGATGATATGGCTTATAATATAGGTCTCACATTGGGTCAGGGCCTTCCTAGGAAGAAGTCATACAGATTTCCTTCTCTGTTAAAATAACAAATTCATGACTAAAACAAAGTTCCTCAAGCTATGATGTAAAGATGAACGACAAACAGTGTAGAAATTACAAAAATGTACATTGATATTTCTATTACTAAAAGTAATGAGGAGCACAAATATATGCAGACACACACAGATACATACATAGACAAACTCAAACACACACAGACATACACACACAGGCACACTCAAACACACACACAGACGTGCACACGCAGACACACTCAACATCACAGAAACACAAAAACACGGACACACAGACACACATGCACCTGCAAATACACACACTAACACAGACGAATGCACGTACCATAGTGCGTACAAAATTAGAGCAGTAAAAAGGCCATTTGGCCCATCCAGTCTACTGAACTATTGATCATGGCTGACATGTTTTTCAAGCCAGTTCTACTACTGTCTAACAACAAGCCTTGAGCCCATCTTTAATCATAACTTATCGACTTATATCCTAAAGACGCTAAGATGTGTGTGTGTGCGGCACGCGCATGCACGTGTGTATCTGTGTGTGTGTGTCTGTGTGTGTGTATGTCTCTTTGTGCGTCCGTGTGTGTCTGTGTGCATGTGTTGTCTTTGTGTGTGTGTCTGTGCGTGTGCATGTGTCTGTGTGTCTCTGTGTGCGTGTCTTTGTGTCTGTGTATGTGTGTGTCTCTCTGTGTGTGTCTGGGTGCGTGTGTAAGTGTGTGTGTGTGTGTGTCGTGTACGTGTCTGTGTATGTGTGTGTGTTTACCTAATAGCAGGAGACAGCATTATCGAGGACGGTTGTTTTTCAGACTGGAGGCCTATTGTTATGGACCACTCAAAATATTCTTGAGCAGGCAGCGCAGACTATAACTTTGTAATTTGTTTCAGTAAGTGCACAGTGAAAATTATCAGGTTTTAAAATAGACAAAAAATATTCACAAAACTACACAATGAAACACAAAGAACAGAATAAAGAACCCCTACAGAACTCAATCTATTCAAACTAGACTTAATTAGCTGTTCTGGAAGTACACAACCATCCCAATAAGCGAACCCCCCTTAAAAACAGTACAAATGGAACAAATGATTGCACGTTAAAGTTAGAAGGGCAGAAGGAGAGACAGAGAGAGGGAGAGAGCCTGTCCACACAGCTAAACTACAAACTGGTTTTGGACTGAACTGCTCACCTCGAAAGCTGACCACTCCCCTTTCATTATACCTTTAATCACAAAACCGTTTTATCTCTGTACCAAACCAGTCACCTTGGAGCCGGGAACTATTTACGACGCCTCTGAAAAAAAAATCAAGGACACAGTATCTTTGAGAAAAGGAAGCTTTTAGAGAAAAGGCGCCAACTTTGTGACACTGTGCACAGTGGTGTTCCACAGGGACTTCTGCTCAATCCATTTTTGTTTTGACATTTAGACAAATGATTCAGATGAGAATTATAGAAGACGTGGTTAGAAAGATTGTGGATGAAACCAAGTTTGGCTATATAGTGGACAATGAAAATTACACAGGGACCTAGATCAAATTGCTTGATGAATCTAAAGAGTTGTACAGCACCGAGGCAAACACTTTTGACCAACTCGTCCATGCCAACCTGATTTCTGAAATTAATCGTGCCCTACTTGGGGTGGTGCAGTGGCTCAGTGCTTAGCAGTACTGCCTCCCATACCAGGGACCTGCGTTTGATTGCTAGCACAGCTGATTGACTGTGTGGAGTTTGCACATTCTCGCTGTGTCTGCGTAGGTTTCTCCCACAGTCCAAAATTGTGCAGGTTATGTGAATTGGCCATGTTAAGTTGCACATAATGCCAGGTGCATTAGTCGGGGTAAATTTGGTGAGATGGTTCTGGGTGGGTAACTCTGCAGAGAGTTGGTGTGGACTTGTGCTACACTGTAGTGAATCTAATCTATTTGCCAGCAATTGTAACATATCATTCTAAATCCTTCCTACCAATATATCCATCTGGGTGCATTTTAAATGTTGTAATTATACCTACCTCCACCACTTCTTCTGGCAGTTCATTATGTACACGCTCCACTTTCTGAGTGAAAACGTTGCCCCGACGTCACTTTAAAATCTTTCCCCTCTCACATTAAATCTATGCTTTCTAATTTTGGACTTCCAAGCATGGGGAAAAGATCTTGACTACTCACCCCCTGTCCATGCACTTCATGAATTTATAAACCTCTAGAAGGTGCAAATATGTCTCCCACGCAGCCTCTGTGGTTTCAGTCATCCGGTGCTTAAATTCTGAAATTCAATACTGACACCTCTTCCATCTCGATCAAACCACAATTTTAAAATAATTTTAGTCAACGCGTTCAGACATATTATCAAACACCTCTAGTTGGATGAGAACTTAGACCTCTGGGGGACAGAGGTAGGGACACTACCACCACTCCACAATAGCCCCAAACGTTGCAGCGTTATTCTCCTGTGTGTTCGTTCATCAGCCTGTTCTGATTTGATTCACCGGAAACCAGACAATCTGGTCTCGAGCGAGGGACACGACCAGACAAGTTCAGGAATTGGAATAGAATCCAGAGCTCTGCCTCAGAGGCAGGGATACTACAGACTACACAAAATCTAAACCATGCCCAATTTTTTAACTTTAAATGCCAGCTTCCAGATCGGTATGGATTTACTGAATTGCCCAGTCAAAATAATAACGTTGTTAAAAAATGCAAGGTACTTGCCTCAACAGTAGGATGTCGAGTTTATGTGCTCTGCCTTCGAGATAAACTATGAACATCTTTAAATACTTGTCTATTATTTCCAGTTTAAATGGCTATTATCTGTACTCTGCAATATGAGGAATGAAATCCTGCAGACAGACTCTGCCCTATGAAGGATCTCGAATAGATATCAACACTGAACACCAGAGACAAAGACAGAGCATATACTTTCTGGCCTGAAACACCGATCACTGTTTCCCACCTCTAACGTGTGACTGTCCTCTTCCTAAAACCACCAAATGGTACAAGGGAACTGATAATGTTCCAGCCTTTCTTCCCCAGTATTATCACTCACTGTGCTAAAGAATTGCAGATGGAGTTTAATGTTGATAAATGCAAGGTATTGTACTTTGGTAAAACAAACTAAAAAAAACATATACAATTAAATGTTGAGCCATTGGTCGTGTTGTAGTACAGAGCAACCGAGGGTTTCAGGCATAATTGCTTGAAGTTTGCTTCATATGTTGACAGGATGGTTATGAAGGTGTTTCACTTGATGTTCTTCATTATGTAGACATAGTCATAGAGATGTACTGAATGGAAACGGACCCTCTGGTATAACTTGTCCATGTCGACCAGATACCCTAACATAATGTTGTCAATATTGCCAACACCTGTCCATATCCGTCTGAACCCTTCCTATTTATATATACTCATCCAGTTTTTTAAATACTTTATTTTTACCAGCCTCTGGCAACTCATTCCATACACATACCATCCTCTAAGCATAAAAATTGCCACTGTGGTCCCTTTTAAATCTTTCCCCTCATATCTTAAACCTATGCCCTCTAATTGTGGACTCGCTTACCCTGGGGAAAAGATATTGTCTATTTACCCTATGCATGCCTCTCATGATTTTATAAACCTCTATGATTCACCTTTCAGCCCTTAATGAATCAGAGAAAACAGCCTCAGCCCATTCCGGCTCTCCCTTGAGCTCAAATCTTCCAGCCTTGGCAGCATCTTTGTCATTTTTTTCTGAAACTTTCCAAGTTTTACAACATCTTTCCGATAGGAATGAGACTAGAATTGTACGCAATATTGCAAAAGTGGCTTAACCAATGTCCTGCACGGCCGCAACATGACTTCCCGACTCTTGTACTCAGTGGTTTGAACAATAAAGGAATGCATATTAAACACCTACTTCACTATCCTATCTACCTGCAACGCTACATTCCAGGAAATATGACCCTGTACTCCAAGGTCTCTTTGTTCAGCAACACTGTCCAGGACTTTATCATATATAAGTCATGTTCTGATTTGCTTTATCAAGATGTAGCAACTCGCATTTATCTAAATATAACTCCATCTGACACTCCTCAGTCCATTGGCCCATCTGAACAAGATTCCATTTTGCTCTGTGGTAACGTTCTTAACTGTTTACTACACCTCGAATTTTGATGCCATCTGCAAATTTACTAGCTATATCTCCTATGTTCTCATCCAAATCATTTATATAAATGATGAATAGCAGTGAACTGTCCTTTGAGTACAGGTGTTGGGATGGTATTTTCAGGTTGCACAGGACATTCATGTGGCATGTCCTGGAGGACTTTGTGCAGTTCTGGTCGCCATGTTATATCGAGAATATTATCACGTTCGGGAGAGTTCAGAAGAGGTTTATCAGGATGTTGCTGGGAATGGAGTGTTTGCAAAAAAGGACAGGCTCAAGAGATTCGGACATTTTCGACTCGAGCGTAGGCGGCTGAGAATTCACCTTATAGAGGTTCATAATATCATGAAGTATCGGTAATGTTGAATGGTAGGTAACTTTTCCCTCGAGTGGGGGATTGTTTTAAGATAAGAGGAGGGAGTTTGTTAAAAGACATGGCGTCATAGAGCTGTATAGCATAGAAACAGACCCTTTGGTCCAACGTGCCCATGGCAACCAGACAGCCAAAATTATTCTCCTCCTATTTGCCAGCATTTGGTCAATTTCCATCTAAACTCTTCCCATTCATCAGTCCATACAGATGCCTGTTAAATGTTGCAATTGTGCCAGCCTCAATACTTTCCTCTGGAGGCTCATTACACACGGACCATCCTCTACATGAAGATATTGCCCGTTAGAGCCCTTTTTGCACCCATGATTTTACTAACCTCTAACATCAACCCTCCTCCTTTGATTCTCCAGTGAAAACAGGCTTAGCCTATTCAGCCTCTCCCTGTAACTCAAACCCTCCAATCATGGCAACCTCAGTGTAAACCCTTCTTGAATCCTTTCGAGTTTGACAACATGCTTCCTACAGAGCAGGGAGATCAGAATTGCATACACTATTCCAAAAGTGGCCCAAACCAATGTCCTGTACAGTCGCAATCCAGTCTCCTAACGCATATACACAATGCACTTGACCAATAACATATCAAATACTTTCTTCACTGTCCTATCTACCTGCAAATCCACTTTCAAGGAAGTATAAATCTGTACTCTGAGATCATTTTGTTCAGCAACACGCCCCAGAATTTTACCAGTAAGTGTATAAGTCTTGCCCTGATATACCTTTCCAATATGCAGCAACTCACATTTATCTCAATTAAACTCTGTCTACCACTCCTCGGTCCATTGACCCACCTGATTAAGATCCCGTCGTAATCTGAAGTAACCTTCTTTGCTGGCCACTATACCTCCAATTTTGATGTCATCTGCAAACGTACTAACTGTCCTATGTTCATATCGAAATCATTTATATAAGTGACGAAAAGTAGCGGACCCAGCACCGATCCCTGTGGCACTCCACTGGTCACAGGCCTCCAGTCTGCAAAACAGCCCTCCACCACCACCCTCTGTCCTCTACCTTTGAGCCAGTTCTGTATCCAACTGGGTAATTCTCCCTGTATTCCATGTGATCGAATCTTGCTAACCAGTCTCCATGGGGAGCTATGTCAAATGCCTAACTGAAGTCCATATAGATCAAATCCAGCATTCTGCCATCATCAATCCTGTCCGTTACTTCTCAACAAAAACAAAATCAAATTAGCGAGACATGATTATCCACGCACACCCCCATTTCACGATGCATATAAAGGGCTTTTGTCCAGATCATGGATTTTGCTGTTCGTCAGATGCTGCCTGAGCTGCTGTTATTTTGCAGTACCACTCTCATCTTGACTCTGATCTCCAGCATCTGCAGTCCTCACTTTTGCCTATCCCTAATCAATCCTTGCCTTTCCAAATGCATTTAAATCCTGTCGCTCATGATTCCCTCCAACACCGTGCCCACCATTGATGTCAGGCTCCCCAATCTATAGTTCTTGGCTTTTTCTTTCCATTTTGTTTAATAGCAAAACTTTAGTCAAACTCATGACTTCCAGCATCTCACCTGTGGCTATTGATGATGACAACATCTCAGCAAGGGACCCAGCATCACTTCCTTAGCTTCCTACAAATTTATTGGGTCCACCTGATCAAGACCTGTGAAGTGATTCATGTTTTACACAGCATGTGGTTCGTGAAGGGAATGTACTTTCTGAGGAAGTGATGGATTGTGGGTGAAGTTATAACATTTAAAACGCATTTGGTTAAGTACAAGAATAAGAGAATATTTGGACAAATCTGAGCCAAGCGCAGGCAATGGGAATGATCTAGCTTGGGATTATGGTCAGCATGGACTGTATGGGCTGAAAGGCCTGTTTGCAAATACCCTGTATAACTCGATGAGTCTATGTGTGTTTGCATGTCCAAGTATGTGTCTGCATATTTCTGTTGGTGTTTGTCTATTCCTGTGTGTCTATATATGTCTCTGTTAACCACTGTGTGCATGTCTATCTCTCTGTGCTTGTTACATGTGTTCCTGCATTAGTGTGTGGATCTCTGTCTCTATATCTCTGTGCAATGGGAACTCTTCTTGTTTTTGGTGTGAATCACTGAAACTGGGTCAAAACCACTCTCCCTTCCTCCCCATTTCCCTCTTTTCTTTAAAGTGATACAAGCCCACACTCTGCTGGTCTGGTTTAGGTCTTTTCAATCCTTTGTCACATGTAAGGTTACTTCTAAGAGTAAAACATTAAAAATTCCAGGTTACTGGAAGTGCATTAAAATTAATCCCATCGCCTTGGAAAGTGGGTCACTCGGAATTGCTTGGATATAATTGTAATGGAAATATGCTTTAATGTGTATACTGTGTGCTGGAAATACTACCCTGTGACAAACCATTTCCACATTGAAGAAGGAGCGCAGACATTTCTCCACACGAACATGTCCCAATCTTCGGGCCCAAAGACAATGACAATCCTCTCCAAACCAACCGAGTGTGTGCGTGTGCGTGAGTGTGTGCGCGCGCGTGTAAGCGTGTGTGTGTGTGTTTGGTGGTGCAATCAAAATTCAGGTTGGATTGTGCTGCGAGCTGCTGCCCTCCCTGTCACCCTCTCAGACTGAATCTCTGATCGTTTACACATTTTCTCACCACGATTACAGTGGCGTAGGGGGTGGGGGATCGGGGTGGGGCTGCAACAGAGATTGACAACAACAGAAATCTCAGCAGCTCTGGAAGCATCTTTGGACAAAAATGAAAGCTGACGTTTTGGATCGAGTGACCCTTACTCAGAACTCATATCGGGGCATATTACATCACTTTAAACATCACAGAGACTGCCAGACCCGCCCCACACAGATACACACACGAATACAGACACATAGAGGCACTCACTATACATTGACAGTAATACAGACATGGAGAGTGTGTCAATATTTCACTCGCTCTGTTTGGTGTGTGTCAGTATTTTTGAGTGGAGTGTGACTGTAGGACAATTTCAATAGTTGCAGATACCAAACCTGAAAGAATTGTAAAGTTTGTTGAGGACGGTGTGGAACTCCAACAGGAAAGTTGTATGTTGGTGCAGTGTTCAGGTGTATAGCAGATGAGGATCAATGCAGCGCAGTGTGAGGTGATGGTCTTTAGGAGGAAGGACATTGAAAGACAATATAAAACAGGTTGTACCGTGAAAAAAGAGGTGCAGGAACAAAGGGCCAGGGTGTATATGAGAACAGGTTATTGAAGATGTCAGGACAAGTGGGGAAAGCAATAAATCTCACAGATTAGTTTCAGTATCTGAGCTGTTTACAGGAGGAGGTGTAGAAGGGAGTCTCCGTGCTCCTTTCCTGGGATGTGATAGAAACGATGTGTTGCGAGCTCACCCTCCTGCCGACCGAGACCGTGGGGATTCCATTTGTACCAGCTCAACACAAAAGGGAGATGGCATCAGGGCCACGGCTTCTAAGTTGTGCCGGGGGGAAACGGAGGTGCCAGTGAGTTAAAAGTGAGAATTGCCCTTCACTGAACATTGCTCCTTACTCGGTTGCTGGGACGTTTCAGAATCTCCACTCGAGGCGTGCCAGTCCTCTCCGGCTCATACCAGGGTCCTCCCAACATGGCAGGGGGAGGGGGGGGACGTGAGGGAACGGATATCGGGCACTCCACTATTCAGCTTGACCCTTACTGTCCTATTCCAGGCTGTTTCTCCTGGAATGGGAGAAAGGGAGGGACGGAGGGAGTGAGGGTTGGAGTGGGTACCTCTGCTGTTAGTGCTGGTGTAGGTGGGGGGAGATATGGTGAGGTATCTGGAGGGAGTCAGTCCACAGTGTTGTATCCATGCTATGTTATTCGTGTGTGTGTGGGGGGGGGGATATAATGGGGAGAGAGAGAGAGAAGGAAGGTACTGCAAGCAGCAGTGAGAGTGGTGGAGCATGAACGTTGTTCTGGGTCGCTGCTGCAACAAATATACAGTGAGTGTGAAGGACCAGAGAGAATATGGTGACCCTTATCCGGACAGAGTGGGGAAGGTTATTGATGCTTGTCCTGTATTGCTAGACATTTCTTCAGACTGCAGATACTGCACTGAGCTGGGTGGGGAGCTCAGACCATACCAGGTGTGTCTGATAGTGTGAGCACCCTCTGGGAAGAGATTGGTCCCCCTCTGTAGTAGCCCATCCACTAGGACCTCCGTGCCCCTGTCGACAAACTGTGGTGCAATTGCCCCTTATCTGCCATGATCGGGGTAAACTGTACAAACCAGCTCCGACGTCAAAAATGCTCTACTGTGTGCCCACTGGTCTTTTAAAGATGGCACCAGAGCCAGGGATCACGGAATACCCAGGGGCATCAGTGCGATGGTGAGTACCTCCAGCCGTGATGGGTGGGAGAATAGGGCTGGCATTGAATGAGAGGGGCACCATGGGGTGGGGTAGGTAGTTAATGAGGTGAGTTCGATAAGGTAGCACCAGGAAATTAGTTCGACCTTGTGCAGATAATCCCTCTGTCACACTCAATGAAAATGACACTGAGATAAATTTTGGTTCGATCCAGCCCAATGAGACGAAGACGCCGTTGAGCCCAATCCCCGTTATAACGCTGCAGCTGCTTGACCAATGCTCTCCAGCACAGAGAAGGAGCTCAACGTCACCTTCCCCTTGGGTAATATGGCAGGGCAGGAGACTGAGCTATCAGTGGGGAAGCACTTTGAGACACATAATCATAATTCTATTAGTTTTAAAATAGAGATGGAAAAGGATGAACTGGGTCTAAAAGGTAACGATTTAACTTGGAGGAAAGCCAATTTTGATGATATTAGCAAGAACTTCCAAACTGGATTGGAACAGATATTCGCAGTTACGGGGCCAGCTGAGAAGAGGGAAGCCTTCAAAAAGGAAAAGTCAAAATCACAGAGACAGTCTGTCCCTGTTAGGGTGAAGGGTAAGGCTGATAGGTGTAAGGAATGCTGGAGGACGGGAGAAATTGAGTGTCTGGTCACGGATAAGAGGGAAGCATATGTCAGGTAGAGAGAGCAGGAGTCAAGGTTATTTTCAGTACTCATTCACAGGTTGAGGGTATCACTGGTTGGGCCTGCATTCATTACCCATTACTAATTGCCCAGCGGGCAGTTACGAGTCACATTTCAACTCTCCCTCCCACTCTGCCGAGGACATGTAGGTCCTGTGCCTCCTTCACCGCCGCTCCCTCACCACCAGACGCCTGGAGGAAGAACGCCTCATCTTCCGCCTCGGAACACTTCAACCCCAGGGCATCAATGAGGAATTCAACAGTTTCCTCATTTCCCCTTCCCCCACCTCACCCCAGTTCCAAACTTCCAGCTCAGCACTGTCTCCGTGACTTGTCCTGACTTGTCCTACCTGCCTATCTTCTTTTACAGCTATCCACTCAACCCTCCCCCCGCCCCCGACCTATCACCTTCATCCCCTCCCCCACTCACCTATTGTACTCTATGCTACTTTCTCCCCACCTCCACTCTTCTCTAGCTTATCTCTCCACGCTTCAGGCTCTCTGCCTTTATTCCTGATGAAGGGCTTTTGCCCGAAACGTCGATTTTACTGCTCCTCGGATGCTGCCTGAACTGCTGCGCTCTTTCAGCACCACTAATCCAGTTACGAGTCACACACATGGTTGTCGGTCTGGAGTCACATGTAACCCAGGCCTGGTAAGGAGGCAGTTTGCTTCCTTCAAAGCAATCAGCGAACCTGATGGGTTTTCCAAATATCGAAAATGGATTCAGCATCGTCATTTGGCTCTTAATTCCAGATTTAAAGTGACTGTCGAGAAGGGTCTAAAGTCAGTAGGAGTATACATAAGAGGGAAATCCAGAGGCCACAAAGGGGACATGAGATAGTTCTGGGAAATGGGGTTAAGGAGAATCCAAAGGGGCTCTACACATGCATTAAGGACAAAAGAATATCACAGGAGAGTTTTGGGCCACTTAAAGATCAGCAAGGTTGCCGATGTGCAAAACCACAGGAGATGGAGGCGATACTAAACAAGCATCGTGCGTCAGTATTTGCTGTGCAGTAGGATATGCAAGCTAAAGAACTTTGGAAATAAACCGTGACATGTTGAAAAGTGCCGGTATTACAGAGAAGGAGATGCTGGAGTTCGTAAACCCGTAAAGGTGGTAAAATCTTCAGGACCTGATCAGATGTACACGAGAACTCTGTGGGAAGCGAGTGAAGTGATTGTTGGGCCCCTTGCTGAGATATTTGTATCGTCAATTGTCACAGATGAGGTACCGGAAGATAGGAAGCTTGCGAATTTGGTGCAATTATTGACAACATTTAAGAAGGATGGTAAGGAAAAGCTAGTGAGCCAGACTTCAGTGGAGGGCAAGCTGTTGATAAGGATTATGAGGCACAAGGTTTGCATGGATTTTGAAAAGCAAGGACTGATAAGTGATAGGCCACATGGATCGAAGCATGGAAAGTTGAGTCTCACTAAATTGACTGAATATGTTTGAAGAAGTGACTAAGAGGATTCATTGCGGCAGAGGTGTATATTGTTGGTATGGACTTCAGTAAGGCATTTGCCAACATTCTGAATGGTAGATTTGTTAACAAGTTTAGTTCATATGGAATACAGGGAGAACTAGCCATAGGTATACAGAATTAGCCCGAAGTCAGGAGACAGAAGGTGGTGGTGAAGGATTGTTTTTCGAAAAGGAGGGTTGTTACCATTGGTGTGCTACAAGGGTTAGTGCTGGCTCCACTACTTTTCACTATTCACATAAATCATTTGGATGTGATCATTGCAGCAATAGTTGCTACGTTTGCAGATGAAACCAAAAATGACAGTGTAGTGGACAGCAAAGAAGGTTTACCTCAGAGTATAATGGAATCTTGATCAGATGGGCAGATGGGCTGAAAATTGGCAGGTGGTTTTTAATCTAGACAAATGGGAGGTGCTGCATTTTGGAAATGCAAATTAGGGCAGGGCATGTACACTTCATGCTAACGTCCTGGGGAGTGTTGCTAAACAAAGAGACCTTGGAATGCAGGTTCATAGTTTCTTTAAAGTAGAGTCGCAGTTAGGTAGGATAGTGAAGGAGGCATTTGGTATGCTTGCCTCTATTAGGCAGTGCTTTGATTATATGAATTAGGTGGTCATGTTGCTGCTGTACAGCACATTACTTTGGCCAATTTTGGTGTACTGCATTCAATTCTGGTCTCCTTCCTTTTGGAAATATATTGTGAAACTTGAAGGGAGTCAGTAAAGATTTACAAGGATGTTGCCAGGATTGGAGCTATAGTGAGAGTGCGAGTAGATTGGTGTCTCACAAACTGGGATGATTGGGTTATTTTATTCCTGTAGCGTGAGGAGCATGTATAGTGTGCATAGCCAAGGTCTTTTTCCCCAAAACTAGAGGGCATGGATTTCTGATGAAAGGGAAAAGATTTGAAAATGACCTCAGGAGCAACTTTTTCCCACAGAGAGTGGTGCATGTGTGGAATGAGCTGCCAGAGGAGGTGGTGGAGGTTTTTACAATTATAACGTCTAAATGATATTGGGATGGGTACATGAAGAGGAAGGGTTGACATCGACATTGGCCAAATGTGACTAGTTTAATTTGGGATATCCCATCAGCATGGACAAGTTAGACTGAAGCGTCTTATTCCATGCTGTACATCTCCGAGACTCTGACTCTATCTGACCTTGCACCAGTATCATATTAATTCATCATTCCCGGACATGCTAACCTATGTTGCTAGATATGATCGAAATGTCTTCATTTCAGCATTCTAAAACCTGCAAACATCCTTCCATAACACTGACTCAGAGCTCTCTCCCTCTGTCTATTTCCCAAATCCCTCCCATTTGTTGATGTTTAAACTGCTTCCCCGCCATCTCGTTTTAATTGTCCAGTTTCAATGTGAATAACTGTCCTATATCTTTTCCTGCCCTTGAATGTTGCTCACCCAAGAGCATCAGCTTCCAACACTAAGAAGCTTAGAAACAGTGTTCAAAAAAGCAATGCTTGCGTCTTCTTTGACTTGCCAGTATCCTGCCCTGTGCTCCATGTTGGATAATGGGGTTTTAACAGTTTCGAAGCACACCTTTGTAACTTGCTCTGTGCCTATTCATTAAACGCCTGTGTTAATCTCTCTCTGTTGCTCATGTGCTCAGTACCATGAGGAATCCTCACAACTCAGACCAGGCTGATCATTTGCCTTTGACTGACATTTGACTTAACTCTAGTTTTTGTACATTCGTGGAAATGCTGGGGATGGTTTCCTAGAGGCTGTGTTTTAAGCTGCTGTGGAAATTCAGGAAGACGAGACGCTTTGGTGATCCTACTCTGGATGAAACATGGTGACTGTAGTTACAGTATCTGGATCTGCAACATGACTAACAAATGGAGCAGAGGCTGCAGAGAGGGGAATCTCTGTAAAATGGAATGAGGGAATTACATTCAGATCAGCCATGGTTTTCACGAATGTTGGAGCAGGATTGAATGGCTCGTTCATGCAACTTATTCAGATGTTTCCGTTGGTACCAAGCCAATTCCTCTTCTCTCCCAGTGTCTCACAGAGGTGGGTAGTGAGTCATCTCCTCCTGTTTCTGGGGAACAGAAATATGGGCCTCACTAGCCTCCAGATTTCCCTGTATCCCAGTATCGAGCAGTTGAATGACTGCCTCCTGTTCCTGTGTCCCAGTCTCGAACAGTTGAATGACTGCCTCCTGTTCCTGTGTCCCAGTCTCGAGCAGTTGAGTGACTACCTCCTGTTTCTCCCTGTTCCTGAGCAGCAGTTTCAATGCTCTGAATGATGTCACAAGGTTAAGAAAGGACTTGATAACAGGGAATTTCAAACTTGGAGCAGCATTCCACAAAGGTATCTAGAATCGTCTCCACCAAATATTTTATGCAGCTCGTCTGTTATTTTATTCCTGTCTCCTTTTATAAACAGGTTGAATCATATACAACAGTGTCGTGTTCCGACAATACTCCCATATATAGGGAAGACAGATTAAAAAGATTGAGAGATTTATGATCTATCCCTCAGCAACTCTCATTCATTCCATCCAAACCTAGTAATGTGCCCTTTTATTGTGTTATGTAAAATGATGTAAGGAACTGGTTAACTGAACCTGTTTGTTTGGTGACTGTGATTATTGTCAGTCTCCATGGATTCTAATTATCCCAGTGGAGAGTTTCCATCTTTTAATGATGAAAGGTCTCGATTCAATATGTTATCCCATGGTATGGGCGGGAGCATCACCGATAGTACTAACAGGGATCGGCTGCTCCAGAGAGAGGGAAAGATCAGAAACTGAGAACATTAGACTGGATAGTTCCAACAGTGGATCAGAATCTGAGAACAATAGACTGGAATGTTACAACAATGGACAGGGGTTTATCCTATTATGTTTGGATTTTTTCTACATATTCTTGATGGCCGTTATCATTACGGATCAAATAAGTACTTTACATTATTCAATGTTTTTATTATCCTATCCTGGCTATTGTTGGTGTCCCTGGTCAGTTTCACTGTCGATATATTATTTGCATTAACCATGTGCGACTGTATTCCTGTTATTTTCATTTACACTACTCTGTAAGTATTCACGCTCCAAACCACAACAACAACAGTGAACTTGTTCATTCTCTCTCGTCTTCTTTAGTTCTGGCACTGTGTCTTGTTGGTTGACCTACTCACTTTCAGGTATGAACCAGGATGCATTGCATCACTGCCCTTGCTATTTAAATATTGAGAGCTTGGAGGTCACTGTCTTCTGTTCTGGATGCAAACTCCATTTCCTTCCTCTGACTCCATCTCATCCCTGACCAATAACTGAGGCTGAAACAGACGAGTCACAAGTGCAGTGATCCCTTTGGCCACAAACTGATTACTGACAACATATCCTGACCATTCCTAATTTTAACTATTGACAACTGCAGAATATACTTCACTGGTTCATCCCATCTGCTGTTTGAACTTTCAGCTAAGAAAGACAGTCTTAATAAAGCCAATAATCTGCTGCTGCTTAACCAAATCTGAGTCGGTATTCCATGGCTTGTATCTAAATGCAACCAAAATCCCATCATTCCTGTACGGATTGCTTTATATTATTGTTGGGTCTGGCAATGTCTTTACTTTAATATTCGCAAGCACGTCGTCACCTCTGTCAATAACACGGTCTTCCGTCTCCCTCGGTTAATGACACAAAACCCTGTCAGTTGTTCACATTTAAATTGATTTCCTCTATGTCTATTCTCTCTCAAATAATAATTTTCATATCTACTGCCACCAACACACACAGACACACACACTCACAATCTCTTATCTCATATTTCAGCAGTGGAGGTACAGAGACATACATTTGTGGGAGTCTATTTACTGTCACTTACTACATGGGTGACAGATCTTCCCGTGCAAGACATTTCTGTAGTGCAAGTATAGTAGCAATATACTGGCAAAGGTTTGCAATGGTCCCCATGTCCAAGTAGTCCAGTTTATAGAGTAGTCCGCTAGCATGGTCTGCACAGCTCTCCATTCTGGCTAGTCCCTTGTCCCAGTTTATGCTGTCTTGGATGGTTCTGTGAGGCAGATTCACAATTTGATGTAACTAACCATTTCAACTGATCTGGCAATAATTTTATTGAATGCTCCAATTCTTGTGATTGGACCCACCATTGTCTCACTTCTCCAGTTACTCCCACTCCCTCGTCTCCTTATCCATATTTTCTAAACATGTTATCAGTTAATTAATTGTTTTTTTTTTTCTGTACCTTTCCCTGGTGTTGTTTTTTTCACTCCCGAGTGTATCGAGTGCTGGCATTGTGAAGCTCAGAAACAATGCAATGGTATGTGGCAGGCTGTTGCTCCAAGTTGGAAAGGGGGTTCCAGCAGCTTTAAGACACGTCTTTGAAACTTGGTCTGTGCCTGACCTCTGAAGGCCTGTGTTTGTCCCTCTCAGTTGATTGTGTAGACCATAACATGAGGAAACCCCTCGAGTATTATTGTCAAGGAATAGGAGCTGAGGGGTGTCTGACTGCCTCCTGTCATGGAAAGGTTAGTGGAGGTGATGGAGGTGGTTTACTGGAGGTTGTGCTGTGAGCTGCCTTAGACATTCAGGGAGACCTGAGGATTTAGTGAACCAACTCTGGATGGAGCATGGGGACTGTAGTTGCAGCATCTGGGTACGCAACATGAACAACAAATGGAGCAGAGGCTGCAGAGAGGGGGAGCTCTGAAACCACAGAGTGTTTGTGAGGAAAGGGATCTGCCAAACCTGCCTGTGTTTAAACGAGGAGACACACATCTTTTCCCTCTCCCCTTTAAATACACCCATGCAAATTCACCCTCGACTTCTCGCACACAAACACATTCCCCCTCTCTCACATGCACACACTCTCCCCTCTCTCACACGCACGCATACCCTCTCTCTCCCTCCCAAAGACACACATACTCCCCCTCACTCTCTCACAAACACACACACTCTCGCTCCCTCCCACAGACATTCCACCTTGTTTTCAATCACACACACGCACGTGCGCGCAAACACACACACAAACACATCTAATATGTAAGATGAGTTTTCATTTGCCGGTTTGTATTTCCAGATGCATTATATTTTCTCAAAAAAAAAACAATTTGTAGACAGTCAGTCAATACGATATTTTATTATCTCCTACTTTGGAAATAAACCTAGTCTGACTCCAAGTGAAGACATATACAGACTCCAAACAAGACCACATGCCTAAAATACGATGTCTGACTGGAGGGGTCACCTCCTTTACATCGATAATACCTGAAGGTATCTCCAGGCAGGACTTGAAAGGAACTCTGGATATGCATATTCATCAATCAAAATCTGCATCTCCATTCTAACCGATTAAAGATTTAGCAGCCATCTTAGATGTAATCAATTCATGTGCATGTGTTGTACAAGCCTTTCATCTTTTCCTTATAAATTTTGTGCCTAAGGTCGTTTCTCTCTAACACCTGACGAAGGAGCAGGACAATGAAAGTTTGTGTTTTCAAATTAACCCGTCAGACTATAACCTGGTGCCATATGATTATTGACCTTACTCAACCCAGTCCAAAGCTAACACCTCCATCTCATGGTTTTTTATTGGTTAGCCAATTTTCTCTCCAAGCAAATAAATTGTCCTAACCCCGTGTCTTCTTGTCTTGCATATTAATCTTTCGACAAGCATTGCCTTCTTGAAGTCCAGATATAGTACATCTTTCAGATCCCCGTTATTCAACTTGTTTGTCACACACTTTAATTAAAACAAGTTATGAAAATCATTCAAACATGATTTATCCTTAATACAATCATGTCGACTTTGATGGGTTGTGGTTTGACTTTCAAAGTCTCCTGTTGTTAATTCCTTAATAACAGATTGGAACAATTTATCTTCAATCGTTTGCTCATAACTTTTCATTCCCGATTGAAGTTGGTTATTCTAAGCTCTTCCTTTTCCATAACCTCGACAGTCCGTTTCAATTCCTGTGAAATAGGCAAGAGGCTGTGAAAGATCAGCTCCAATTGCTGTGTAAGAGGCATGGGTGGCTGATTGGACTCATTCTGTTCCTGTTTTACACACACGATGGGCTGAATGTCCTCCTGGTGTTCCTACAGTATAGCTTCAATGTCTTGCATGTCCTGCGCCTTTTCCTGACCAAGCCGCTTAAGATACCATTGTCCTTATCCTGTTACACAATGACAAGTTTGGGGACTTATGGAATCTCCCTGCTGTTATGCCACATTTCGAGTGTTGAATTGTGCAGGCAGGTTGCGTTGCCCACAGTGGGTAGCTCAGTGGTTAGCACTGCTGCCTACCAGCACCAGAGATCTGGGTTCAATTTCAGTCTCGGGCCACTGTTTGTGTGGAGTTTGCGCATTTTCCCTGTACATGCAAGGGTGTCTGTCCTGTACTGCAGTTTCCTCCCACAGTCCCAAAATGTGCCAGTTCGGTGCATTAGTCATGGGAAATGCTGGGTTGCAGAGATTGGGTTGGGAACGGGGTTGGAGAGTGGGGTTTGTATGGGATGGCCTTCAGAGGATCAGCGTGGAGTCGATGGGTCAAATGGTCTGCTTCCACACTGTAGGGATTCTATGATTAACACCTTCATTGCAGGAATCAGTTGAGGGAATAATATCTGAGTTAATACCAACACCCTTTCTTAGTGAGGAGATTAAATCTGTGCACATTACTCCAGAAGTGATCTCACTAAGACCCTGTACAGCAGCAGCCACACTTTACCAGCTTGTTGTAAGGTTCCCACTCAGGTTAGAGCAGACTCAGCTGTCACGGGAATGCACAATTTTGTTGAAAATGAATGGTGTGCTGACCTTCATTTCAGGATGATTTGAGTCCAGGAGTAAGGGCGCCTTCATGAAGCTCTACAGGCCCTTGGTGAGACCCCATCTTGAACATTGTGCAGTATTGTGTGCAGTTTTGGTCTCCATACCTAATAAAGGGAGAGCAGCGAAGGATGACCAGACTGGTCTCTGGGATGACAGGCTTGTTGTGGGAACAGTGTTTGGGGCGACTGTGCCTGTATTCCATGAGGTTTAGGAAAATGGGTGAACTATATAAAACTCTGACATGGCGAAACAGATTGGAAGCAGGGATGATAATTCCCCTGGGTGGGATGTCCAAAACACGGGCTCACTGTGTTGGGTACAGACAGGCCAAAGTGAGTTGAGATGAGACTAAATGTCTGCACTCAGAGACTATTGAACTTGGGGAATTATTTCCCTGATCAGGCTGAGAAAACTAAGGTAATGCATATAAATAAGGATTTCAAGGCACAGAAGGGATGGGGAGAGTGCAGGAGTTTGGTGTGGAGATATAGAATCAGCAATAATTACAGACAGTTATCCAATAATGAGGCAGCTGTATTCCTGTGGAACACCGTATTACAGAAAACGGTGCAATATAAATAATGGGGCCAATGGGAAAAAGAGGCTTTGGTGCGAACCCTCAAAATTACCAGTAAAAATCAAAACAAAAATAAAAGCCTAACGCAAACAATAGCACAGGCTACATAAATCTTTAAACTGTATATTGTAATGAGTTAGTGCAGTAAATGCCACATTTTAACACTACAGTCACTGACTACAGCACTGTACCTTTCACCAAGATCTTCACCAGAAATCGCACGGGCTGACTGACCACGTGATGCCAATACGGAATTCCAGTTCTCTCCAAAATGTTCCCCTCCCGGTTTGAAATAAAGTTCCCTCTAAATGTAGACCACAAATCCCACATTCAGGCTCAGTTTCAAGGCTTGCAGAGCGGTTACATTGCTGTTTTATCTGAACACACTGAGGGTGCATTTGGCAGACAGAGGGATCCTGAGGCTGGGATTTGCTGTTCAGCTGATGCCAGAGACGGATTCACATAACAGTGAACGGGAACTCGCTTAGTAAAGAAAGGGGCTCAATTCACTAATTGTGTTGCAGCGAAATTGCGTTTAATAAATACACCTTATTGGATAACTGCCTGCATATTGAATGGAGGATCAAAATTGATGGACCAACGCGAATACAGTAGTTCCTATTTTATGTGTTCTGATGTTTAAACATATTAAAGGATATGAACACTGTGTGGGGAAAACTGAATTGAGGAGATTTTCACCATGAACTAGAATGGAGGATGCTCAGTGTGTTGAATGACCTACTCTTTTCCCGATGTTTCTGTGCAATCTGTGGGAAAGCTCTGTAAATGTTGCAACCAGCTCTCAGATGTTAGGAAGGAGGTCTCTGCAGGGTCAATAGGATAGTGTTTCCTGTTCCAATACTGAGGCTGGTGCGGGGTGGTCTGTACGGTTTTATTCTTTAAGACCTCGGAGCAGTTTGATACAGTAGACTGTCTTGCTTGGCCGTTTCCGAGACCATTGAAGAGTTTTTCACATATCTGTGTGTCTGGAGTCACTTTTAGGGCAGACCAGAAAAGCACCCGAGATTCATTCCTGAAAGTACATTGAGGAAGGAAATTGGTATTTACAATCGACATTGGCTTCAAGGTCACTATTAATGACTCCAGGTTTTACATCTCGATATTTTATTAATTATAACTTCCATCGGCTGCCAGAGTATTAGCCTGGTCTGGATTAGTAATCCAGTGATATTTCCACAACAGCACCATCTCCACATGGGGACCTATCTGAAACCACACTGAGCAGGTTATTTCTGTGCTGCTTCACAGCTCTGTCAAATAGATCTCCCACCAATGTGACTATCGCGACGGGACTCAGGGCGTGGTAAATGGTCAGACTGTAGTTATTCTCTTGATATGGGACTGGACATCGCTGAGTAATTTTCCACATTGTCAGGGAGATATCAGAGTTGGTGCTGGAATGAAACAGCTTCCCCAGGGACACGGCTTGTTGTGCAGCACAAGTCTTCAGTCCTATTGCAGGAATGGGGTCAGGGCCTTTGTCGTATCTACTGTGGTCAGCTGTTTCTTCATGTCACGTGCAGTGAATCAGATCGACTAATGGGTTGTCATCAGGTTCAGGTACAATGGTTCCGACCCTATCATGTTCACCTATACTCGCCGCTGAACCATAGATCAGCTTGATGGTAATGGTAGGCTGAGGGATTATCCTGGGGAAAATGTTACAGATTGTAGTCGAATACAATTCTGCTGCTGCTGTATTCTACCGCACCACATGAATGCCCCACTTTGAGCTCCAATGTGTTCAATTCAATTCAACTGACTATCCCCCAGTTCACACCAAGACCCATTCACCCATCATCTCTGTATTCAGTGTCTTAACCTGGTTTCTGATGTGATAACACTTCCATTGTCCTATTCGGATTCTGCTGAAGGTCTCTCTCTGGTGTCGCGCCTCCAATTTGTTACTTTACTCAAACCCCTTAACATATGCATCTGAATCTTTTCCATTCCCCCAATGCCATCTTCTGTGTTTGATGTGAATGTGTTCCCCTCTGTTTCTCTCCCTGAGCATGATTAAGAGCTCTGCAGTGTCAGTGATGCCAGCCTTATGCAGTTTCGGATCAAGGAATTTGTACACCTTGCATTATCGGTCACTTCCCAGTGCATTCCGTGTGAGACAGAGCGTTTGAGCAGCTTTAACACACGTCTATGGAACTTGTTCAAAAATAGAAATTGCTGACGAAACTCAGCAGGTCTGGCAGCATCTTGTGGAGTAAAAACAGAGTTAATCTTTCAGGACCAGTGACCCTTCTACAAAGCTCCCATTTTCTCCAGCAATTTTGGATTTTCATTTCCAGTATCCATAGTTATTTGTTTAATTGAAAACTTGTTCTGAGCCTATTCATTTCTAGAGAACCTCAACAGTCTGGCATCATCTGCAGAGACGGAGAAACAGAGTTAGCGTTTCAAGTCCAGTATGACACTTCTTCAGAACTGAAAAGGATTGGAAAATGAGCTTTATAATCCCTTGACAGATCTGTGGAGTGGGTTGACGGGTAAAAGAGGGTGTGGCAAAAGATAAACATACTTTTAGTAGTGGTGAACAAGATCATGTGAAATAGCTTTATATTAAGATGTGAATGGGGAAAAGGGGTTCTCTCGATTGAGTGAAAGATAAAGAAGATGCAACCACACAAGATCATCGGGAGGCCAGGAGGGAGATTGTACGGAAACTGGAGAACAGTTATAATGGGGTCAGACTGTGAAGTTATGAAATTGTACATTAACTCCTAAAGGCTGTAACGTACGAAAGTGTAAAGTGAGTTGTTACTCGAGCTTGGGTTGTGCTGCCTTGGAACATTGCAGCATCCCAGGGCTGAAATGTTAGTATGAGAGCAAGGTAAGTTATTGAAATTGGAAGCAATGAGAAGATCAGGGTTATTTCTACAGACAGAGTGGGTGTGTTCCTCAAAACAATCTCTCTTTGGTCTCGCCAATATAAAGAGACTGCATTATGAGCAGCAATGACAGGAGATCAGATTGAAAGTTTACAAGTGAAATGCTGCTTCACCTGGAAGCGATGTTTGGGGCCTTGCACAGTGAGGAGGGAAGAGGTGAATGGACAAGTGTTGCAGCTTCTGTAATTGCATGGGATGGTGCGATTGGGGAGTGGGGAAACGTTCAGGGTGATGGACGGTGATACAGAGGGAACGGTCGCTGTGAAATACTGACAGTGGGCGGGAGGGGAAGATGTATTTGATGATGCTGTCCTGCTGGAGATGGTGGAAATGGCGTAAGATGAATATGTGAATGTGGATTTTAGTGCAGGAGGAAGTGTGGACAAGGAGGAATCTATCATTGTTCTGGGATGGAGGGGACGAATTGAGGGCAACACTGTGGGAGATAGGACAGTCATAGCTGAAGGCCCTGTCCACAAGAGTTCGGGGATTTCTGGTTTGATGGAAAAGGAGGTCACGTTAGACGCAGCTCACACGAAGGTGGCATCGTCAAACAGAAACAACAGAGATGCAGAAACTTGGAGACTGGAGTCAGCCTCCGCTGATCTTTTGTTCAGCCATATGCAGAAGTTCCCCCTGAATGATTGAAAAGAACCAGGCATCTAATTTGAGGATTTCTGCCTCACATCTGGTCTGAAGCGGAATGTGAAAATAGACCCAGAGGAAGGCCAGTGAGTATACGTGAGCAGACATTCAAACAGATATCCCAAACCGTTCAGTAATTTTCGTTTCTGTTCAAAAGAAGAACTCGATAAGAAGACGAAGCACCCATGGTTGACAAAGGCTCTCAAGGATACAATTGATGAGCATTAGTGGAGAGCCAGATTTAGGATATTTATTTCAGGGTCCAGAAGCAGATGCTAGGCATGAATTTCAGCTCTGCTTCCTGAATTCCCCCCAGAAACTGCTGCCATTGCTGCTCCATCCTCTTCCCTGCTCGTGTCCCCTTCGTGATTCCAGGTTCTCCCTCACAAGTTACAGAGTACAGTCTCTTACATTATGGTCCCTCCCCATTTCACCTGAAACTCTTTGATCAAGACTACCTACTCTGCAATAGCATCAAGCTGCGTTTAGTGCTGCCACTTTGCCTTTGGTCTCAGTGTGGCTCGGCCTCTCCATTCATGCGGTTTTACACTTGCCACACATCTCACTCGGAAAGTTTCCTTCTTTGAGTAAACCTTATTGAAAACACCTCTCCCCCTTTGCACTGATTTCACACTGTGATCCAAATTGCAAAAGGTATACTCTGACTTCATCTCAATCTGCTAAAGGCAACTGCACGCTGACCGTGTGGTATAAGAATTCCCCTTCTTACATGGTTCAGGACAGTGATGCGCTTTCACTGTAGAGATCATCACCCCATTTGGACAAAGCAATTCAGGTGTTTGACCTCTTATTGGTACTCGTAACAGTTTCCTGCTGCCTTAGTATTATAACATGGAGAAAAAACAAATCACAGTATGAAGCTTGGGGTGAATGTTATTTACCTGTCATTTGAATACTATTTCATATTTGCAGTGCTTATCTTTAAATGCTTGTTCGTAAAGTTAGTGTCAGATAGCGTGTCAGAGGTTGAGGGATGACATCGTCGAAGTTTATAAACTCATGAGATGTATGAATAGAGTGACCAGCCAAGGTCTTTTCCACGGGATGGGGGAGTTCAACATAGAAGGCATAGGTTTAAGGTGAAAAAGGGAAGATTTGAAATGGACGAAGGGTCAATGTTTTCACACAGAGGGTGATGTGTGTATATGGAATGAGCTGTCAGAGGAAGAGTGGGAGATGCAACTACATCTACAACATTTAAAACTCATGAGGACAAACATATGAATGGGAAAAGTTTAGAGGCATATGGACAAAATGCAATCAGATGGGACTAGTTTAGTTTGGAAAACCTGGTCAGCATGGACAAGCTGGACCAAAGGGTCTGTTTGTGCACGATATGACTGTATGAATCTAGAAAGCGAGGAAAAGGGGAGAAAAGACATGATGTAGTAAATTGGCAAGAAATATAAAAACAAGCAGCATGAGCTTTTCCGAGCATATAAAAAAAGAGTGTGTGACCTTAGGTAGAAATTAAGTCAGGAAAGTATATTAAGGATAATTGGAGGGTGTGACTGAAGAATTGGCTGCAGGGAGCAGACAGATAATTTATAACCATGTTTTACATCTTTCCTCACAGGGGAAGTGACAGTAAATATTTCAATGATGTAAACAAAATGGTAATAGGAGGGAAGTTCCTGAACCGTGTCTAACAAAAGGAACAAGGATTTTTCTAACTGGTAACAGTAAAAGGAGACAAGCCAGCAGTAATTCACAGCTGGTTTTAAAAGAAATGGTCACAGCCTTGAGGTCATTGCTCCCTCTCTATCAGATGTTAGTTCTGCTGTTTGTTAATGTAAGCAGTAAGTGCGGTCGCTTGAATGGGTTGTCATCAGGTTTAGGTACACACGGTCCTGACCGTGGCAGGTTCACCCACACTCATCACTTAAGCGGAGATCGGCTTCATGGTAATGGTAGACTGAGAGATTATATTGTGGTTGAATATAATTCTGCTGCTGCTGCTGCTGCTACTACAGCTGCTATGGTGTGCAGCATCACATGAATGCCCAGATTGAGCTGCAATATCTGCTATACAATTCTGCTGCCTTTGCTCATTCGCACGGGGACCCGGTCACCCTTCTCCTCTGTACACAGTGCCATATCCAGGTTTCTGATGTGGGAATGCTTCCTTTTTAAAAAATTCTCATCCTGTTTGGGTATCTTCAGGATGCCTTGCCTCCAATTTGTCGCATTCCTCAAAAGCATTTAACGTTTTCACCTCCGGTAATGCCATCTTTTGTTTAAAGCGACTGTGTTTCCCTGTTTCTCTCCATGACCATGATTAAAAGCTCTGTAGTGTCAGTGATGACAGCCTTATGTAGTTTCAGAACAAATGAATTTGTATACCTTGCATTATCATTCACTTCCCGGTGTATGGCGCTCCATGTTGGACAGGGCGTGTGAGCAGCTCTGGCACACATGTTTGAAACTTATTCAAAACCAGAAATTGCTGAAGACACTGACAGGTCTGACAGCATCTGTGGAGTGAAAGCAGAGTTAATATTTCGGGTTCTGTGACTGTTCCTCAAAGCACCCAGAAAGTCCAACAATTTTTGTTTTTGTTTCAGATTTCCTGTATCCAATGATCTTTGCTATATCGAAAATGTATTCTGTAACTTTTCATTTTTGAAGGAACTCAGGAGTCTGGCAACATCTGCAGAGACAGAGAAACAATGTTAATGTTTCAAGTCCAGTGCAAATCTTCTTCAGACGTGTAAAGGATTGGAAAGTGAGCTCTTTAGTATCTTGGCAGTGGTGGGAAAGAGTGTTTGGACGCCCAGTGTGAAAGACAAATGGGCTTGAAATTGTGGTGAAAGAGACACAGATATATAATGGGTGTAAAATAATGTGTAAATATTTAAAAAAATGATTTTCTCAGTTGAATTGAGCAAAACAAGACACGAACTTAGGGAGCCCAGGAGGGAGAGTGTACGGAAAATGGAGTACAGCCATAATGGGTTCAGGCTGTGAATTTATGGAATTGAATATTAACTCCTACAGACTGTAACGTACCAAAGTGTAAAGTGAGGTGTGACTCGAGCTTGGGTTGCGCTTCATTGGAACATTGCAGCAACCTGCATTTTCTTAGAATGCCTACAGTGTGGAAACAGGCCCTTCAGCCCAAGAGGTTTATACTTACCCTCCAAAGAGTATGCAAACCAATCCCATTCTCTACTCTAATACTATACACAGACCCTTGAATATTGCACCTAACATCAATATCGGCAGTTCAGCATGACCAGTTCACGTAACCTGCACAACTTTGAACTGTGACAGGAAACTCGAACCCCCAGAGGAAATCGAACCCAGTTCCCTGATGCTGTGAGGCAGCAGTGCAAACCATTGAGCCACCGTGCCATCCAGGACCGAACAATTATAAGGCCACAACTCTATACGAACAGAAATGAAGCCATTCGGACCATCAAGTCTGCTCCGCCATTCGATCACGACTGACAGATTTTCAGCCCCATTTTCCTGCTTCCTCTCAATAATCTTTGATCCCCTTGTCAATCAAAACTTGTCTGAGTCTGTTTTAAATATACTAAATAGAACATAGGACAGTACAGCACAGGACAGGCCCTTTGTGCCACGATGTTGTCCCGAGATTTAATCCTAATGTAAAATGTAGTAAGTTAACCTACGCACCCCTCAACTCACTGCTATCCATGTGCATGATCAACAGTCGCTTAAATGTCCCCAATGACTTTGCTTTCACCATCAGAGCTGGCAATGCATTCCATGCATTCACAAATCTCTGCATAAAGAACCTACCTCTGACGTCTCCCTTTTACCTTCCTCCTAATATCTTCAAACTATGACTTCTCGTACAAGTCACTCCTGCCCTGGGGAAAAGTCTCTGGGTATTGACACTATCTATTCCTCTCATTATTTTGTACACCTGGATCAGCTCTCCTCTCTCCTCCTTGTCTCCAGAGAGAAAGATCCAAGCTCGTTCAACCTTTCTTCATAAAACAAGCCCTCCAATCCAGGCTGCATCCTGGTAAACCTTCTTTGCAACCTCTCCAAAGCCTCTGAGCTTTCCAATAGTAGGGCGTCCACAACTGGACACAATATTCCAAGTGTGGACTCACCAGGACTTGTAGAGCTGCAGCAAAACCTCATGGCTCTTAAACTAGATCCCCCTATTAATGAAAGCCAAAACACCATATGCTTTCTTGACACTCTATCCACTTGGGTGGCAACGTTGAGGGATCTATGCAATTGCGCACCCAGATCCCTCTGTTCCTCCACACTGCCAAGAATCCTGTCTTTAATGCTATATTCAGGATTCGAATTTGACCTTCCAAAATGCATTACTTTGCATTTATCCAGGTTGAACACCATCTGTCATTTCTCAGCCCAGCTCTGCATCCTGTCTATGTCGCGCTGCAGTCTACAATAGCCCTCTATACTATCGACGTCACCTCCAACCTTTGTGTCATCAGCAAAGTTACTAACACACACCATAACCTCCTCATCCAAGTCATTTATAAAAACTACAAAGAGCAGAGACCCAAGAACACAGCCCTGTGAGATCCCTCTCAACACTGTCCTCCAAGCAGAATACTTTCCATCTACAATCACTGTCTGCCTTCTGCCAACCAGCCAATTCTGAATCCACATAACCAAATCTCCCTGTATCCCATACTTCCTAACTTTATGAATGACCCTTCCATGGGAACCCTATCAAATACCTTGCTGAAGTCCACATGCACCACATCCACTGTTCGACCATCGTCGACCTGTCTTTACACCTGTTCAAAGAAATCAATAAGATTGTGAGGCATTGCCTGCCCTTCATGAAGCCATGCTGACTGCCTATAATCACACTATGCTTTGCCAAATAGTCATAAATCCTATCCCTCAGAATTTTTTCCAAACTTTGCTGACCGCAGACGTAAGATCGACTGGTCCCTAATTGCCAGGGATTTCCCTGTTACCCTTCTTGAAATAAGGAACAACTTGTGCCTCCTTCCAATCCTCTGGTACGACTCCAGTGAAGAGTGAGAAGGCAAATATCCTCACCAGCGGCTTAGCAACCTCCTTTCTTGCTTCCTGGAGCAGTCTAGGATAAATGTGGTCTGGCCTTGGGGACTTATCCATCTTAATGTTTTCCAAAATTGCGAGCACATCAACTTCATCAATCTTGACCTGGTCAAGACTGATCTGGCCCAGCTCCTCTAAGTTTCATTTACAACAAGTTCACTTTCCTTGGTGAAAATCGAAACAAAAAACTCATTTAGGACTTCTCCTATCTGCTTAGATTCCACGCATAAGTTCACTAAGCTAATCCTGGTCGGCCCTACCTTCTCCCTGATTATTCTCTTATTCCTCACGTATGAGAAAAATGCCTTTGGATTCTCCCTAATCCTTCCTGTCAAGCCTTTTTCGTGCCCCATCATGGCTCGCCTCAGTCCTTTTCTGAGCTCCTTTCTAGTAAGTCTGTAATCCTCTAAAGCTGTGCTAGATCCTTGCTTCCTTCATCTTACGTAAGCTGCCTGCTTCCTTTTTACGAGACGTTCCTCTGTTCTCGTCATCCAAGGTTCCTTAATCTTACCCCTTCTTACCTGTCTCAGAGGAACAAATTTGTGCATCACTCCCAACAACTGCTCGTTAAACAGTCTCCACATGTCTGCAGTGCCCTTTCTGTGGATCAATTGCTCCCAGTCTGTACTTCCCAACTCCTGTCTGATAGCATCATAATTTCCTTTTCCACAGTTAAATATCTTCCCTCGGAAATATTCACTCTCGCAGACGATGCTACATTTGACGCAGTTGTGATCACTTTCGCCAAAGTGCTTTCCCACCGTTAGTTCTGACACCTGACCTGGCTCGTTGCCGAGCACCAAATGCAAAATAGCCTCTCCTCTCAATGGTCCGTCCACATACTGAGTAAGGAAACCGTCTTGAACACACCTGACAAAAACGGCTACATCCACACCATCTGCTCTTAGGAGGTTCCAGTCGATATTGGAAATGTTGAAATCACCCATAACTATAACCGTGCTACTTTTGCATTTTTCCAGAATCTGCCCGCCAATGGGATCTTCAGTCTCTCTACTGTTATTAGGTGGTCTGCAGAAAACCCACAAATGTGGTGACTGTTCCCATGCTGTTCCTAACTTCCACCCCATATTGACTCAGTAGACAAACCTTCCTCAACAACCTTCATTTATGTAGCTCTGACGCACTCTCTGATTAACAATTCTCCATCCCCTCCTCATTTTCCAGCCACCCTGTTCTTTTTTAGATTAGATTAGATTACTTACAGTGTGGAAACAGGCCCAACAAGTCCACACCAACACTCCATAGAGCAACCCACCCAAAACCATTCCCCTACATTTCCGCCTTCATCCAACACTTCGGACAATTTAGCATGGCCAATTCACCTAATCTGCACATGTTTGGATTATGGGAGGAAACCGGAGCACCGGAGGAAATCCACAGGGAAAGTTTGCAAAATCCGCACTGGCAGTTCCCTGACGTGGGAATTGAACCCGGTTCTCTGGCGCTGTGAGGCAGCAGTGCGAGCCATTGTGCCACCGTGCTGCGCCGAAACGCTTTTAAACGTTCTAACCCCTGGGAAATCAAGCAGCCATCCCTGCCCCTGTGAAACCTACGTCTCCATTATGGCCACGACATCGTTGCCCCAAGTATTGATCCATGCTTGAAGTTCGTCACTCTTATTTCGGACAGTCCTTGCATTAAAGCAGACGCACTTTAACCGATCCCTTTGTTTCATCGCGTGAGAAACCTTCCTGATAGATTCAATATATCCCGTCATTGTCCTGGCTGCACCTCACCCACTCTCAGACATGTGGTCTTATTCCTACCCCCCCCCCCCCCCCCGCCAAACTAGTTTAAACCCGCCAGAATCCCACGAGCAAACCTCACAAACAGGCCATTTGTGCCCCTCCAGTTCAGGTGCAACCCGTCCTTCATGTACAGGTCTCACCTTACCCAGAAGGTATCTCGATGGTCGAGGTATCTGAAGTCCTCCCTCCTGCACCAGCCTCGCTGCCACGTTTAAAGCTACATTCGCTGACTGTTCCTCATCTAACGAGCTCGTGGCACTGGTAGCAAACCTGAGATCACTTCTCTACTCGTCCTGCTCTTCAGCTTCTGAACTAACTCTCTGTAGTCAGTTTTCAGATCCTCAGTCCCTTTCCTGGCTATATCGTTGGTGCCAAATGATTTGGTTTCCACAGCCTTCTGTGATAAGGAATTCCACAATTTCACCACTCTCTGGCTAAACACGTTTCATCTTATCTCCGTTCTAATGGGTTTTCCCTTTGCTCTAAGCCTGTATCCTCCTGCTAGTGCAAACGTCCTGCCAGTTTTGTCTGTATCCAGGTCATTCAGTATTCTGTAAGTTGCAATTGGATCCTCCCCTCATTCTTCTAATCTTCACCGAGTATAAACCCAGGGTCCTCCAACGTTCCTCATGTGTTAAGCTTTTCATTTCTGCTGAATCTTCTCTTGACACACTTCAAGGCTAACACATCCTTCCTGAGGTATGAGGCACAAAATACTGGAAATGTGGTCTGACCAGAGCCTTAGAAAGCCTCAGAATCCCCATCATTATATCCTACTCGTCTCGAGATGAATTACAACATTGTACCTGCCTTCTTAACTACTGACTCAACCTATAGGTTTATCTAAGGTGAATCCGGCGCTTGGAATCCCAAGTCCCTTTGTTACTCAGATTTCTGATTTTTTTCCCCATTTAGTAAATAGTCCATGCCTGTATTCTTCACACCAAAGTGCATGACCTCACACTCTCCCACATTGTGTTCCATCTGCTACTGCTTTTCCCACTCTCCTAAACTGTCGAAATCTTTCTGCAGGCTCCCTGCCTCCTCAATACTACATGCCCCTCCAACTATCTTTGCATCATCTGCAAACGTAGCCAGAATGCTTTCTGTCCCACCACTCAGATCATTAACCTAGAAAGTGAAATGTTGTGGTCACAACACTGACTCTTGTGGAACACTGCTAGTCACCGGCTGCTATCCTGAGAGGGACAATTTTATTCACTATGCCTCCTGCCAGAGAGCCAACCTTTTATCCATGCCAGCACTTGGTCTCTGACACCATAGGTCCTTATCTTACTCTGCAGCCTCCTGTGCGATACCATAACAGAGGCTTTCTGGAAGTTCAGATAGGTAATTTTCTCTGTTTCAACGCGTCGTTACCTCCTCAAAGAATTCTCATTATCCTGACAGAAATGTAGGTTATTGAAATGGGGAGCAATCGGAAGGAAAGGGTCATTCCTACAGACAGAGTGGAGATGTTCCTCAAAGCAGTTTCTGTTTGGCTCACTAATGTAAAGGAGACTGCATTTTGAACAGCAATGACAGGAAACTGGATTGAAAGAGTACAACTGAAATGCTGCTTCACCTGGAAAGTGTGTTTAGGTCCTAGGACAGTGAGGAGGGAAGAGGTGAATGGGAAAATGTTGCTGCTTCTGCATTTACATGGGAAGGTACCATGGCGGTGTGGGAAAGTGTTCGGGGTGATGGAGCGTGCCACAGAAGGAATAGTCTTTGTAAAATGCTGACACTGGACGGAAGGGGAAGATGTATTTGATGGCGCTGTCCTGCTGGAGAGGGAGGATGATTCTGTGAATGTGGATTCTAGTGCAGTAGGAAGTGAGGGCATGGGGAGATCTATCATTGTTCTGGGAAGGAGGGGATGGAGTGAGTGCAGAAGTGAGGGAGACGGGACAGTCACAGCTGAAGGCTCAGTACATCAGAGTGAGGGGGATTCTCGTTTGAGAGAAAATGATGTAATATAGGAAGCTTCCCACTGGAATGTGGCATCATCGAACAGAAATCACAGAGCCAGAAAATCTGAGAGAATGGAGTCACTCTCCATGTGTTCAGCCACATACACAGGTTCGCCCTGAAAGACTGAAAAGAGTCAGGTATTTCAAATGCAGATTTATATAATATATCTGGTCAAATACGGAGTGTGAAAATAGACACAGGTGAAGGCCAGCAGATGTGTGGGGGTGGGGAAACATTCAAGCAGGTACTGCTTAATAACACCCAGGTATTATTGACTCTGGTCAAAAAGAAGATGATATGAAGATGTGAAGATGAACCACCCATGATGCACAAAGGCTGTGAAGGATACTAATCAATCACAAACTAAAGAATTCAAATTGGTGAGTTCTAGCGTCGGCCACATTTGGGAAGTTTACTCTTGGAACCAGAAGCAGATTGTATAAAACAAAATACAAAGAAAAATATTCCAAAACTGGCAAGAAATACGAAAAAGAAACTAACCACGGGAGTTTTCCCATATCGAATAAAAAACGTTCATGATGTATGTGTGACCCTTCGAAGAAAGGCAGGAAAGAAATTGTGGGACACCTGGAGGATGTGACTGGGGAACTGGTTTCAGGGAACAGGCAGAGAATTTAAAACAGTATTTTACATCTTTTTCTCAGGGGAAGGCACAAAGAGTTTCAATATTATAAACAAAATTGTAGTCAGATGAAAGTTTTTGCACTGTCTCTAACAAAACGACCAGGGCTTTTCTCAAACAGAAAAGACCAAGGGTAAACAGCTGATCAGCAATTCATAGCTGGTTTTAATAGAAGTGGTTACAGAGTGACTGGTGGCACTGTGTGAAATATTCAATAACTCTCGGGATTACGGGAGTGTTCCAGTAAAACTGGCAGAACTCCAAAGTGGCGCCTGTCTTCAAGAAGAGAGTGAGTCTTCAAGTGTTTAGGTTCTCCCTTTGTCTGAATAGTGGAGCATATTTGAGAGGATTGATGGCCTCATGATGCACTTTCATCCTGAGTGATTTCGAAAAAGTAAAACTCTGCTCCTTCCTCTGATGTGTTACATACTGGGGAATGAACATTTTGCTAAAGTTGAATCATTTTGAAAATTATCTGGAACATCGTACAAACGACATCACCCAGAGAATTCTAGAAACTGTACTCATTACAACATTTTATAACCATGTGGGGATATTGCACAGGTGAGAGAGAGAGAGAGAGAGAGAGAGAGAGAGAGAGAGAGAGAGAGAGAGACAGAGAGAGAGAGAGAGAGAGAAGGTGCTGCATTGTAGTGGTGAGAGTGCTGGAGCCTTATTCTGGGGAAGGCGCTAACAGATATACAGTGAGTGTGAGAGAGTAGAGAGAATACGGTGACTCTTATCATGACAGAGCGGGAAAGGTGCTATTCCAGTATTGCTAGGCTTTTCTTGGACCGCAGATACTGCACTGAGCTGGGTGATGTGCTCAGACCATGCTAGGTGGGTCTCGTGGTGCGGCTCTGTCTGGGAAGTAAATAGTCCCTTTCTGTACTAGACTATTCATCGGGACCTCCGTGCCCCTGTCGACAAGCCCCTGTGGTGTAATTTCCCCTTATCTGCCATGCTCGGTAAACCCTGCAGGTCAGCTCCAAACTGGGAAAGCTCAACCGTGTGCCCATTGGCCTTTAAATGATGTCAGCAGTACCAGTGATCACTGAATATCCAGGGACATCGGGGAGATAGTGTGTACCTCCAGCCATGATGCGTGGGATAATCATGCTAGTATTGAATGAGAGGGACACCATGGGGGTGGGGTGGATAGTTAATGAGGTGAGTTCGATAAGATAGCACCAGGAAACTAGCTCAGCCTCGTGCAGACAACCCCTCTGTCACACTCAAGGAAAATGGCACTGAGACAAATTATTGTTCGATTCAGCCCAATGAGTCGAAGATTCTGCTGATCCTACTCCCAGGTACTAATCTGCAGAACAAATGTTTATCCAAAACTCTCCAGCATCTTAACTTACACCAATGTCCTGCTCACCCATCATTCACGGAAACAGTGGGCTATATTGCAAGATGCTATTGAAATGTTTTCATTTTACAATTTTAAACCTACCATCAGATCCTTCTTTGAAATTCTCTCTCAATCTCCCCCTCTCTTTTAAGCAAGCTCTTCCCATTTGTTGGTATTTAAACTGATTCCCCCGCCATCTCTTCTGGCAGTGAGTTTCACACCCACAGCACTCCTGTGTCATGCCACAATGGAGATATGGAGCTGTAAATGGAGGGAGCTGCACATCCTTTCACTTTCAGCATGAGCTGCAACTTTCCCCATGCTGGGCAGTGATCTAACACAGTGTTACTGAGCAATGCAGTGATTGGTCTACACAGCTGTGTATGCTGGGAAGGTAACTGCTCCAGGTTAATGGATAAATTCACTGCTATTCGCTGCACAGCTCCCCATGCTGAACAGATATCCAATCCGTTTGTATAAAACAATGCCTTTGTGTGTTCTGCACAGCGCCCTGTGCTGAACAGATCATCTAGTCCAAGTTTATGGATCAATGCACTGTTGGACCAATACGTCGTGAACTGGTGAGCTCTAAACAGTGTTCGATCCTGGACAGATTGCTGAGCAGTACACTAGCCTGGTCTACGCAGTACTTCATGCTGAGCAGGTATCTCATCTGGGCTTATACGTGTCCGGGCTGGATCTGAGAGGTGGATTGAGTATCTGATATAATTCCTGACATGATTATCAGTCTTCCAGCTCGGCCCATTCCGCTGGTAAATGTGAGATGCTGTGTTTGAGATAGAGTTTACTTAGTCAAAATATTCGACATTAAGCAAAACACAATTTATCCGAAGACTACCGCTAAAAGGCAACAAAAGGAAGAGGAACTTGCAATAACATAATTTTGTTGGAAAACTTAGCAGAATAATAGTTTATTTAACAGCTATACAGTAACTGCTCCAGTATCGTATCATCCAATAAGCACACAAATGTCAAAAAAGAAATGCAGGAAACAGATTGGCTGACATGCAGTTCTTCAATCCAAGAGGAAAGAACATCAAAAGACAGTTCCGAGAGAAATCACAGAGACAGTGTGTAGCACCCGGAAGAGATTTACTGCCTTCCAATCCTGCTGAGACTCCAGCAATAACTGGCAAAATGTAAAACTAAGAATCCTGGTTCTGTGAGAGTTTGACCATCACTCCATAGGACCAGGCTGCAGCTGCAAGAACACAAGGAATGGACTGCAACTACACCGTCTATGGCTCTGTAGGTGTCTCTCAAAAATGCCTAAATCCATATAAGCCGTTAAATGCTGTACAGACAAAAGTCAAAGTTAAACATTAATAATTAAAACGAAAAGATGCAGCAGGCCTGGTGATCAGACACAGACGGCCTCGGGAGCCCAGAAATTCCTATACTGCCAAAACATAGCAGAATCATCAAGCTTGTGAAGAGAAAGAATTATGTCTCTCCCTCATCTCTATGTTTACAACTGGAGATGTGCCATGAGCCCAATAATCAGCGATATCAAAATCCCAGCCACACCAAGTATTATTGTGATATATCAGAGTTGCCGTGAAATGGGTTAACTGGAGCTGTTTGTTCAGTGACTGTGATTAATATCAGTCTTCCTGGACCTAACTGGGTCACTGGAGGATTTCCCTCTTCCATAATTAGGGACTTCTTTCACCTTGTTATGCCAAAGTATTCGGGGCAGAGTCAACCTCAACAAGATTGGGATCAGCAGCTACAGAGAACGAGAGAGAGATCAGAATCTGAGAACATTAGAATGGTCCAACAATGGATTTAAATTTGAGAACATTAGATTGGAATGTTCCAACAATGGATACGAATCTGAGACCATTAGACTGGAATGTTCCAACAATGGATCAGAATCTGAGAACATTAGAATGGTCCAACAATGGATTTTAATTTGAGACCATTAGACTGGAATGTTCCAACAATGGATACGAATCTGAGACCATTAGACTGGAATGTTCCAACAATGGATCAGATTGTGAGAACATTAGACTGGAATGTTACAACAATGAACAGGAGTTTATCCTATGGTCTTTATTGGCTTTCTCAGGATTGGACATGGTTAGAGTTGCGGATAGAAGCCGTACTGATGACTATTCAAGCTGGGTACTATCCCATCCTCGCTATTATTGGTGTTCCTGGTAAGTCTATCTCTGTCAATTCTATAAATGATGCTGAATGTTATTGCTATGCTGGTCGATTATATTTTACAAATACAGAAACTTTCAGTCACAAACGCCACTTTCTTCTCATGGATTTCCAAACTACTTAGTCATAAACATCTGAGAAGGTAAAAGACTGTTCGGAACCTTGAGTCTCCATTTAGCGTGAACTGTTTTATATCTCCATATTCTCTCTGTCATCAAACCTGCTTCTTAATATCCCCAATCTCCAGATTTGCCTGAGTTCTGTTGCTGACTTCGCCATCATCTACCCCTTCGTTAACGACAGATTTTATGGCTCCAGTTCTCTTCTGACCACTATTCCAGTTACAAAGAGTTTGACCACAAACTTGTTCTTGTCTCTACAGTTACTTCACAACAGGGACTCTTAAACAGAGTAATAATGTCACTGACTGTGTAATTCAGAGGCACAGGTTATGACTCTAAACGCATTGTCTGAAATCCTATCACAGCCGATGACTAAATTTAAATTCCAATATCAAAAATAGGAATGAAGCCTAATTTCACTCATGGCAATCATAAAACATCAGGATTTCTTTCTTATTTTGTTGATAACCTTTGATAAAGAAACCTAACACTTTGCCCTGTCTGAACTAAGTGTCACCTCAGATCCACAACAATGTGGTTGCCTCCATATTGCCTTGACAAATGGCCCCATTGTCAAGGACAGTTAGGTTGGACAACAAATACTGTCCTTGCCAGTGATGCTGGCATCCCGCGAAACAACAACAACAAGAAAATGTGGATGCTGGCGATCTGAAATAAAATTCTCCACAGTCTGAAAGAATGTTGGAAAATCTCAGCAGTTATGGCAGTGTGTCGGAAAAAAAAAACAAATAACGTTTCGAGTTCAGTGAACCTATCAAAACTGAATGCAACTGCGAAATAATATTATTATATCAGGGATGGATGGTAGGGTGAGCGGGAGGTTTGTGTTGAGTGGATGATGTCCAGCAAGAGAGAGAAAGTGAGAGTGAAAGAGAGAGAGATGGAGAGAGAGAGAGAAAGGAAAAGCAAACAAAAGGATTGCTCATGATGGACTGGAAGGAAAACAGAATGGGAAGTTATTCTACCATTTCCCTTTTTCACATATTCCTGAATATCATATTTATTATGGGATGTCCCTGCTTACCGTGAGTTATGTTCCCTCTATCTCTCGTCTCTGAGTGTGGTGATCAACTCCATCAGCAATACTGATAGTCGCTGATATATAGAGAAACGTAATGTTCCATTGTCAACTGCTTCTTTGGAGAGAGGAACTGTTACTGTGTGACTGTGTAGATATATAAGAGCTTTCTCAGCCAGGAAGAGAAACTGAGGAGTTGAAAAATGTATTGCTGGAAAAGCACAGCAGGTAAGACAGCATCCAAAGATCAGGAGAATCGACGTTTTGGGCATGAGCCCTTCTTCAGGAATGAGGAAAGTGTGCCAACCAGGCTAAGATAAAAGGCATGGAGGAGGGACTTGGGGGAGGGGCGTTGGAAATGCGATAGGTGGAAAGAGGTTAAGGTGACGGTGATAGGCCGGAGAGGTTGTGAGGACGGAAAGGTCAGCAAGAAAATTGCAGGTCAGGAAGGTGGTGCTGATTGAGAGGGTTGGGATTGAGACAAGGTGGGGGGAGGGGAAATGAGGAAGCTGGAGAAATCTGAATTCATCCCTTGTGGTTGGAGGGTTCCTGCTGGAGGAAGAGCACCTCATCTTCCACCTGGCGAGTGCTTTTGTTGAAAAGGACCTGTATGTCCTTGGTCACAAGTCACTGACAGAATTCATTCAGGACAGGAAGTAAATGATGTGTGGGTCTTCATGAAAAATCATTGAAGTACAAATGTTAGAATATCTTTCCCACTGATCGTGTTTTGTTGAGAGAGTAGTTGGTACATTGTGTAAAGATTTGGTCTGCTTTATAAACAATGATCGCTCTGTCACTGAGAGAGTGCAATGTACTTTGACCAGACTAAATACTGGCATGATGTTTCCATGAGGAGAGAGTGCAGTAACTATGTGTTTAATCTGTAGCGCTGTGAGAGAATAAGAAGTGGAAGTTTGATGGGTATGGCCAGAAACTCATTATGTCCCAGACAGCTGAATGGGGTGAAAATGTCATACCTTTCGTTGGATGTTTGATTCACGACAGTTTACATGCATCTGCAGAACCCTCACGTCGATTGACAACGAGGTACAGGCTCTGAATGAACTCTGAACACTTAAATGCACAGTTAGTGTGTGACACTGCATTGAATGTCACTTTGTACACGATCCTGCCAGCAGCCAAAATACCATCATTCTGAAACAGTTAGTTATTTCCCAATGGCTTCTGACCTCCACGGAGACCATGGGTCTGCCTTCTTGGAGATGGAAGGTAAATTGGAAAATGGCTAAAAAATGTTGTCTTCATTCCGACTGCCAGAAAACCATGTTAAAGTAACACATATGTACCATGAGTAATTAAGTCATACGGATCAATTTGGAGCAGTCTGTCTGTGCAGCCCCAGCTCCATTTGTTTGTGAAGTTGGAACATCTCTGACATTTTCCTGTTCCTGTGTTAGTGGTTTGACAAGCTGAATAACCTCTTCCTGTTCCTTTGTAAGTGAGTCCGGGTGTGAAATGGTTCTTTCTGTTCCCATGTACGTTACATGTGGGAGAGAACAGACTCCCTGACTTCCTGTGCTACAGGCAGGAGGGACTGAATGGCGTATCCCTCTTTTTGCCCAATAGTTTTGATGGGATGAATGGCTTCACCACATTCTTTTGAAACCAGATGGAGCTGCTGAATGAACTCCTCCTTTCACTGTGGAAATGTACTGCGCTGTTACATAAACGTTACCCAGACTTTAACAGCACGATCTTGAATGTTGACCAAGTCTTGTTGCACATGGTCACAGCCTGTTTCAAGAGCTGAAGAGGGACAACTTATCCTGAAAATTTTGTAGAATTCAGTGAATGCCGCCTCTTCTGCTGGCACGGTGGCTCAGTAGCTAACACTGCTGCCTCACAGCACCAGGGTCCCAGTTTCGATTCGAGCCTTGGGCAACTGTCTGTGTGGAGTTTGCACATTCCCCACTTCTCTGCATGAGTTTCCTCCATGTGCTCCGTTTTCCTCCCACAGTCCGAAGATATGCACACCAGGTGAATTGGCCATACTAAATTGTCCATCACGTTAGGTGCATTAGTCCGACGGAAATGTGTTTGGGTGGGTTACTCTTCGGAGGGTCGGTGTGGACTGGTTGGGCCGAAGTGCCTGTTTCCACATTGTAGGGAATCTAATCTGCTCAGTTTGGCTCAATGGGTTGAATATCCTCCTTCCACACTGTAGGGATTCTATGATGACAAACTGGAGATGCCCGGGCTGAGGAAACTACGCTGAGGATCTCCTGCAGATGTGCACCACGGCTAAGATGATTGATGCCCACCAATGATAATCATCTTCCCTTGTGCCGTGAATGACTCCAAACAGTGTAGAGGTCATAATTAATTCTCATTAAGTGTGATTTTGTGCAGGCTCCTTGATGTCATCCTTAGTCAAATCCATCCTTGAGTTCAGGGTCATTCTCTCTTACCTGAGCCCCTGCGTTACCTCTTTTGTTCATATTAATAGGTAATGGTGGAGGAGCAGAGAAGGTTTTCTTCAAACAGAGGGTAGTGAATGTCAGGAATTCTCTTATACAGAGAGTTAGGGGAGCTAGATCACTGAAAGGGACCAGTGGTGTCCCGCTGGGATCAGTTCAGTGACCTCTGCTCTCTGTTATTTTCAAAAATGACTTGGATATGGGTGTTGAAGAGTGGGCTAGTAATTTTGCCGATTACACAAAGGTGGTTGGAGTGATACAGCATATGGAGGGCTATTGTAGGTTGCAATGGGACATCGACAGGATGAAGAGGTGGGCTGAGAAGTGGCACATGGAGTTCAAACTGAAGTAATTCACCTTGCAAGCTCGAATGTGAATGCAGAATACATGGTGAAAGGCAGGATTCTTGGCAGTGTGGAGAAACAGAGGGATCCTGGTGTCCGTGTCCACAGATCCCTCAAAGTTGCCACCCAAGTTGATCGGGTTGTTAAGAAGGTGTATGGTGTGTTGGCTTTCAGCTGCAGGGGGATTGAGTTTAAGATCCGCGAGGTTATGCTGCAGCTCGATAGAGGCCTGCTCAGACCGCATAGGGAATATTGTGTTCAGTTCTGGTCTCCTCATTATAGGAAGGATAATGAAGCTTTCGAGAGTGTAAAGAAGAGATTTACCAGGATGCAGCCTGGACTGGAGGGCAGGTCTTACGAAGAAACCGTGAGGGAGCTAGGGCATTTCTCATTGGAGGAAAAATAGATGAGAGGTAACTTGATAGAGGTGTACAAGATGACGAGAGGCAGAGAGAGTGAATAGCCAGAGATATTTTCCCATGGCAGAAATGTCTATCACTTGGTGGTATAATTTTAAGGTAATTTGAGGAAGTTTTAGGGGAGATATCAGAGGTAGATTCTTTACACAGAGAGTGGTGGGTGTGTCGAATGCACTACCATCAGTGGTAGTAGAGTCAAATACGTGAGGGAAACTTAAGAGACTCTTGGTTAGGCACATGGAACAAAGTGAATGGAAGCATGTAGGTTAGTCTGATCTTAGAGTAGGATAAATGGCACAACGTCGAGTGATGAAGGTCCGAACTGCATGCATTCATGTAGAACTCTGAGTTCAAAAACTGCATGAATTCACGTAAAACTTCTTATCTCACTTTTTAGATTAGAATCAATCTAAACATCATGGCATAGTCAGATGACACAGGGGGCCAACACTTTCAACATTTTGTCTAGCTATCACCATTGTTCACAGCTCACCTGAGAATGCAACTTTTTTTCAAAAAATGTTTGTGATTTACACATGAAAGAAGTGAAACTATCATGGTATTCTAACAAATGAAAGGCTTAACAGACAATCAATTTTTCTCTGTATAATTTCAGTTACATCACACTGTAAATTTTTGCTATAAATTCTGTGTTACGATCGAGCCCTCGACTATCACCTGATGAAGGAGCGATGCTCCAAAACCTAGTGTGCTTCCAATGAAACCTGTTGGACTATAACCTGGTGCTATGTGATTTCTAACTTTGTACACCCCAGTCCAACACCAGCATCTCCAAATCAGTACTGTTCCTGGTTCTGTGTTCTATGGAAGTGTTCAAGAAGACTTGGACATTGAGGAAGATTTGAGACTTGGGCAGGTCAGCCTTGATCTTAGTGAAGGGCAAGGCAGGCTTGGGATGGGAATGACCTGCCCCTGTTCCTGATGTTCTCCCATTCTGTTATTGGAAAGTTAGTAGGTGTTATTTTCCTGGAAGGTTTTTTATGGGATGTTGCAATCAGGGAGACCTGTGGATTTTATGAGCCATCACTGGCTGAGATTTGGGGGCTGTATTCACAGTGGATCTGGCTCTACAACATCATCAACAAATGAAGCACAAGATACAGAGAGGGAAAGCCCTGTAAAGAGAAATGAGCAACCTCTTCCATATCCAGCCTGGGTCTTCCAATTACATTTTCCATATCTCCCAAACCGAGTGGGACAGTCTTGAGGGGCGGATTGTTTCCTCTATTTCTGTGCACCATGCTATAACAATAAGTGGACTCTAACTGCTCCTGTCCAGCAGGTTAGAGGGGTTGAATTGGACACAGAAACATGGGACTGAGGAGCAGGAGTGTGTCATTAGAGAATTTGAGCCTTCTCCACCAGGCATTAAAATTGTGGCTGTTCAGGTTGTGGTCTCAGCCTGATCGTCCTGTCTGTGTCCCATTATCCGTGACTCACTTTTCTGTCAAATCTTTAACTAACTCAACTGTGAATACTTGTAATCAGAGAGGCACCATAAACTTCCGGGAAAGAGAATTCCCTTTCGAATGGCCCTTTTAGAATTCTTCCTCATCCCGCTGTGAGAATAAGAGAATCATACAGCGTGGAAACAAATCCTTTTGTCCAATTTGTCCACGTCAATCTGGCATCTTAATCAGATCTCGTCCCACTTGCCAGCATTTGGCCCACATCCCATGATCTATTCCTATTTATGTACCTATACAGTTACATTTTAAACGTGTAATTGTACCCGCTTTCACCACTTCCTCTGACAGTACACCCACCAGCCTCTGTATGAAAAGGTTTCCCCTCAGGTCCCTTCTTAGTCTTTGCCCTGTCACCATCACCCTATGCCGTCTAGTTCTGAAAGCACCTACTCTGGAAAAAAGATTTGCCCATTCAGACTATCCATCCCACTCAGGACTTTTTAAAACCTCTGTCATGTCACCATTCAACCTCTGACAGTCCAGGGGGAAAAGTCTCAACCTGTTCCTCATCTCCCTGTAGCTCAAACCCTCAGGGTCCAGAAAATCCTTGTAAATCTTTTCTGCACACTTTTAAGTTTAACAACATCCATCCTTTAATAGAGTCAACTGGTATGTACGCAATTTTCTTAAAGTGGCCTCATCTACATCCTGTACAAGTGCAACACGCTACTCCAACTCCTATTCTCAATGTTCTGACTGATTAAGGCAAGCATGTCAACCACGTTCCTCACCACTCTACCGACCTAAACTCCACTTACAAGGAACTGTGAATCTTCACCCGCAGTTCTCTTTGTTAAGCAACATTCCCCAGGGCTCTACCCCGCTTTAAATTACCAAAATGTAAAACCTTACAATATCTAAACTAAACTCCATCTGCCAGTCCTTGGCTCATTGAGATCAAGGATCACGTTATATTCTGAGATAATCTTCTTCACTGTCCACTGAACCAATTTGGTGATGTTATCTATAAACTTACTAACCATGCCTCCGATAATCATATCAAAGTTGTTTATATCCATGATGAAAAGCAGCGAGCTCAGCATTGATTCTTTCAGAACATAGCTGGTCACAGGTCTTCAGTCTGGAAAACAGTATATTACCTTCAATCCAATTTTGTATCCAATTGGCTAGCTTTTACTAGATTACATATAACCTAATTTTAGTAATCTGTCTACGATGGGAAACCTTATTAAATGCCTTGCTGAAGTCTGTGTAAACAATGTGCACGAAAGTATATTCTTCAAACTTCTTTGTCACCTCTTCATAATACTCAATCACATTAATTAGACATGATTTCCACCACACAAATCCATATTGACTATCCCTAATCATTCCTTGTCTTTCTAAATAAATGCAAATTCTATCCCTCAGAATCCCCTCCAAGGAACTCCTCGTCTCTGACGTTGGCTGAATGAGTCGATATTTCCCTGTGTTCTTTTGGCTCACTTCTCCCTTTTCTAGCCCCACTCCTCCATTACCCACAAAAAATACTTATAACTATGTTGGTGATATGGCCAATGATATAGTTCTCAGAGTGTGTCAGGGTCAGTGTTAGGAACAAGTCAGGCAGATTTCTTTAATCTACTAAAACAACATGTCTATGACCAAAACAAACTATGATGGAAAGAGGAATGACGAGACGATATTGCAAATATGTACAGTGATATTTCCCTTTGAAAAATACTGAGAAACACACACACGCACACACACACACAGACACACACACAGACACACACACAGACACACGCACACACACGCACACACACACACGCACACACATACGTATTGTCGATAACAAACTGAAAAGCAAAATATCTGCAAAGTTAACTTGAAATAACATTGTCCAAATATGATTCGAACTTATGACATAAGGAAAAATGAGAGTTTGACCCAAATGCTATCCTATTTGTAGAGTCATCAAGTCTTACAGCATGGAGAGAGGCAGAGAGGCCCTTTGGCCCAAACTCGTCCATGCTGACCCAAATATCAAACCACACTAAACTCATTTCCTAGCACTTGGCCCATAGAATTCTCGACCTTTCCTGTCCATGTACTTGCCCAAATCCCATTTAAATATCGTTAATATAAATGCTTCAACCACTTCCGTTGGCAGCCCATTCCCTTTGTGTACCACTCTCTGTGAAAAACAGTTTCCAGCAGTTTCCCTTTTATTCTTTCCCTTCTGACCTTAAACTGATGCTCTCCCCTCCTCGATTCCCCAACTCTAGGAAAAAAAGGCTGGGTCCATTCCCCCTATCCATGTAAACTACTATAAGACCACTCTCCTGTGCTCTCAAGAAAAAAGTCCTCGCTTGTCCAACCTCTCCCTATAATTCATACTGTTGAGACCTGGCAATAGTTTTGTAAATTTCGTCTGCACACATTCCAAATTAAAAACATCGTTCAGATCGCAATGTGACTAAAACTGAACACAACACTACAAGTGCAGCCTCACCAACATCCTGTATAACTGCAACGTAACTTCCCAACTGCTCTCCTCCATGTCCTGACCGATGCTTGCTAGTGTGGCAAAAGCCTTCTTCATTGCCATGTCTAACTTTGACCCCACTTTCAGAGAACGGTGGACCTAAACTCCATGGTCCCTCTGCTCAACTACACTCGTTAAGGTCCTCCCAATCATCATCAAACTCCTACCTTGATCTAACGTTGCCTAAATATTCCTCGGCTCACTTCTCCAGTTTGATCAAAGTCCTGCTGCAATCTCTGATATACTTCCTCACTGGCCACGATAACACCTATTTTAGTGCCATCTTCAAGTTTCCTAACCATGCCTTGTACCTTGTACATTCGCAAGAATATCATTGATACAGATAACAACAGCAACGGGCCCAGCAGCGACCCCTGAGGCACTTCATGTGTCACAGACCGCCAGTCCGAGAGCAGTCTTCCACTATTACCCTCTGCTTACTACCATCAAGCCAATTGTGTGTCCAATTTGCCAGCTCCCTCTGGATTCCATGCGATTCTAACCTTCCAGACCAACCTATCAATGGCAACCTTGTCAAAGGCCTTACTGAAAACCACACAGTCTACTGCCCCTCCCTCATCAACATTCCTGGTCACTTCAGCAATGAACTCAAACAAATTTAAGAGGCATGATCTCCCACTCACAAAGCCATGCAATCTTTCCAGTCTAAAAACAACTATTAATAATAATTATTAAAATTAATAATATCAAACTAATAAATAATAATAAGATGACACTTTCAGTGGAGAATAAATTATCCATGGTATGTGATATTGGAACGTACATCATGGGTGAAGGGCAGAATAGATTTCGTACCTGTGTCATTGAACTGTATTGAAAAAAAGCAAGGGTGGCATGGTGGTTCAGTGGCTAGTACTGCTGCCTCATAATGCCATGGATCCGGGTTTGGTTCCAGCTTCGGGTGACTCTCTGAGTGGAGTTTGCACATTCTCCCTGTGTTTGTGTGTGTTTCCTCTGGGTGCTCCATTTTCATTCCACAATCCAAAGATGGAAAAGTCAGGTGAATTGGCCATGCTAAGTTACCCATAGTGTTATGTGCATTCGTCAGGGGTAAATATAGGGTAGGGGAATGGGACTGGGTGGGTTACTGTTTGGAGGGTCGGTGTGGTCTTGTTGTGACAGACGGCCTGTTTCCATACTGTAGGGAATCTGTCAAAAAAACTATTTCTAAACAAATTTATCTTTCCAAATGCATGTACATCTCAGCCCCCAGAGTCTTCTCAAGTAACCTACGTACTACAAATGTTAGACTTCCTGGTCTATCGATCCCAGATTTTTCTATGCTTCCCTTCTTGAATAATGGCACAACATTTGCTAATCTCCAATATTCTGGAACCTAAACTGTAGCTAACGATGATGCAAAAATATCAACCAGGGTCCCCGGAGGTTGTTCTGTAGCCACTTGCAGTATTCCTGGATGCATCTGTTTAGGACCAGGAGACTTTTCCACCTTCATACATTTTAATGCATCCAACACGTCCTCTCCCATGATATTGACTCACCCCAAGATAACACTACGACCTTTGTTAACCTCCCAAGTCTTCATGTATTTCTCCACGGTAAAGACAGAGGAGAAATATTCATTGAGAATCGCGCAAATCTACGGTTCCAGACATGCATGTCCATTTTGGACTTTGAGGGGTCATATTCTCATTTAGTTATTCTTTTTACTTTAACATACTTAATGAACCTCTTTGATTCACCCTAATATTCTCAGCCAAAGCGATCTTGTGCCCCCTTTTCGCCCTCCTGATTTCCTTCTTCAGTAAACTACTGTATCTCCTGTAGACCTCTTGGTACTCCCTCGATCCCAGCTGCCTGGACCTGAGCCACGCCTCCTTTTTGCTGGTCAAAGCCTCAATATCTCCTGACATCCGAGGGTCCCTCTTCCTACCAACATTGTCTTTTACCCTCACAGTAACATATAGGCCTTGAACTGTAGACATATCACTTTTAAAGGCCTCCCACTTGCAGGAGGTCCCTTCGCCTGCAAACAAACTCCTCCAACCAACCCCTACGAGCTCCTGTCTAATTCCATCAAAATTCGCCTTGCCCCAAGTTTGAACTTGAACATGTGGAGCAGTTTTGTCCTTCTCCATAACTGTTTAAAAATTAATAGAACTGTGGTCACTGGTCACAGAGTGCTCCCCCGCTGTCACCTCAGTCACCTGCCCTGCCCTAGATCTTAGAATAGGTCAAGTTTCGTCCCTTCCCGAGTTGCACTCTCTACATACTGCTTGAGGAAACTATTCTGAACACACTTAATAAATACACCCCATCTCAGTCCTTAATTCTCTGTCATTCCCAGTCTATGTTAGGAAAATTAAAATCTCCTACTAATGCAATCCTATTGGCCTTGCAAGTCTCCCCAGTCTGCCTACATATTTTTGTTCCCCTAATTCCTCGTTTACTATTTGGGGGCCTATAGTACAATCCAAATCCTATCACCATTCCCTTCTTATTTATTAGCTCCCCAGACAATTCCTCACATGATGATCCATCAGATATTTTATGTCTGTTTACTGCTGTGATACTCGCCTTAATCAAAAATGAAACTCCCCGTCCCCTCTTTCCACCATCTCTCTCCCGCATAAAGCAGCTGTACCGTCCTGCATTAAGCTGCCGGTGTTTCTCTCCCTTAGCCATGTTTCTGTAATGGTTATAATATCCCAGTCCCACGCACCAATCCATGCCCTGAGTTCATCGGCCTTACCTGTCAGCCATCTTGCATTGAAACAGTTGCAATTTAATCCAACAGGCATTCCTTGCTCCCTGTCGTTGTCTAGCCTGACCTGTCTCTTCATTTTACTGTTTCTGATTACTGTATCTCCTTCCAGCCTCGCACCTGCCTCCCTGCTGTTGAGGATCCCACCACTCCCCAACACCAGCCAATCTAGTTGAAACCCTCCCTTGCAGCAGTTGCAAACCTGCCTGCCAGGATATTTGTCCCCTTCCAGCTCAGGTACAACCCGTCCTTCCTGAACACGCCACGTTGCACAATAAAAGATCCCAGTAATCCAAAGATCTCTGCCCCTGCACCAATTCTTTAGCCACCCTTTCATCTGCCATATCCTCCTATTCTTACCCTCACTAGCACGGAGAACTGGAAGTAAACTGGATATTACCACTGTCTTTTATCCTTTTCCCTAGCTCTCTACAATCACTCTGCAGGATGTCATCACTATATCTACCTGCGTCACTCTGTCCTTTGTACCAATGTGCACAATGACTTCTGGCTGCTTCCCGCGCACACCCCCCCCCCCCCCCAACCCCCAATGAGAACGTTCTGCAGCCGCTCTCAGACATCCTGGACCCTGGGCATGTGGGAGGCTACACGCCATTCCGGATTCGCATTTGCAGCCACAGAATCTCCTGTCTGTTCCCCTCACTATCGAGTCGGATAATTACTTCTGCAGTTATTCTGCTTGCACAGCCTTCTGACAATGGGATTTCTTCATGAAACAGTTGAATTTGGCTGAATTGTTTTGCTTCAGGCAATGGGGAGATTCCAATAAATCCTCATCCGGAATCCTCCATTAGTGGGAAAGACGACTGTGCTTTTGTTCACTCCCACACATTGCTGTGATGAGCGATAGGGAAACAGAAAGGGAGCAATAGAATGTTTCTCCACAGATAGGCTACATTTTCCATCTGTAAGTTAAATCAGTAACGTTATCGGTCCCATACTGGACTCTGTGGGCTCTTCTTGAACATTGTCCGAACTATATGAATCCATCACATTCTCGACTCCAGGTCAGTGTGTTATTGCAGAATCAATTCATTAACAATAAATGGTCATAATTGTTTTGAAGATGTGTTAATATGTGCTTGCATAATCTAAAATTAAGCGTTTCATGTCTTCACAATACATGAATATTCTTAAACATATACAGTAATTGCTGGAAAAGCTCAGCCTGTCTGTCAGCATGTAGGAACAGAATTCAGAGTTCAATTTTTCGGTCCAATGACCTTTCCTTTGGACCTGTCTTATTCTTAAAGTATTTCTACAGTTTTATTCTCCCACACAAGAAGAAATATCCATCCGGTATTCACCAACTACACTCTTCTCAAGATCTTATATGGTCAAAAAAAATCCCTCATTCTCAGGCCGAACTGTTAATTCTTCATAACGTAATGCCTTCATCCCAAGAACGTTAAAACGTTTTGAAAGCAATTTTGTTTTTTTTTCAGTTTATGCAATTATAACTACACATCATACAAAGATGTAATCTCAGCAATGCCCTGTACTGATGCAGAAAACATCGCTAAGATCATACCCAACACCCCTTGCACGAAACAGGATCATGACATTTACCTTCCAAATCATCTGCTACATCTTCAGATTAATTTGATGTGATTCATGTACTAAGACACACAAATCCCTCTGTAACACTGAGTTCTGCATTCTCCTTGCATTTAAATAAATTTCTGCTGTTTCGTCATTTCCACAAAACAGAAAATTTCCATCACATATATATTGTACTGTTTTTTTTCTACTGAAGCTTTGCTCACAGCCATCCTCTGTCTGTATGCCATTGCTTGTTGCTGTGCCCTTCCCCAGTCTGTGTCCTATTGCAGACGTGCTGCACTCCCATTGTGTCCCATTGCAGAAGCACTGCCCTCCTCCGTCTGTATCCCATTGCTGATGCTCTGTCTCCCCGTCTGGATCCATTAGCAGACCCTCTGCCCTCACCCATCAGTATCGCATTGTCGATGCTCTGACCTCCCCTGTCTGAATCACATTGCAGACACTCTGCCTCCTCCTGTCCGTATTCCATTGCAGACGCTCTGCCCTCCCCCTGCCTGTATGCCATTGCAGACGATCTCATCTTCCCCGTCTGTATCCCATTACAGAAGCTGTGCCCTTCCCCTGTCTGTAACCCATTGTAGATGCACTGCCCTCGCTCTGCCCTCCCCGTCTGTATCCCACAGCAGACGCTCTGCCCTCACCCATCAGTATCCCATTGCAGATACTCTGCCGTCCCCCGTCTATATCCCATTGCAGACGCTCTTCCCTCCCCCTGTCTGTATCCCATTGCCGAGGTGCATCCCTCCCCAGTCTGTCTCCCATCGCCCCATCGCAGACGTTCTTCACTCCCGCTGTCTGTATCCCATTGCAGAGGTGCATCCCTCCCCAGTCTGTATCCCATTGCAGAGGTGCATCCCTCCCCCAGTCTGTATCCCATTGCAGACGTTCTTCCCTCCCCCTGTCTGTGTCCCATTGCAGAGGTGCATCCCTCCCCCAGTCTGTATCCCATTGCAGACACACTGCCCTTCCCCTGTCTGTATCCCATTGTAGACGCACTGCCCTCGCTCTGCCCTCCGCTGTCTGTATCCCATTGCAGGCGCTTTTCCCTCCCCCTGTCTGTATTCCATTGCAGACGCTCTGCCCTCCCCCGTCTGTATCCCACTACAGACAGTCTTCCCTCCAGTCTGTATCCCATTGCAGGCGCTTTTCCCTCCCCCCGTCTGTATCCAATTGCAGGTGATCTGTCCTTCCCCTGTCTATAATCCATTGCAGACGCCCTGCCCTCCCCCTGTCTGTATACCATTGCAGACGCTTTGCCCTCCCCCCGTCTGTATCCCATTGCAGACGCTCTGCCGTCCCCTTTCTGTATCCCATTGCAGACGCTCTGTCTCCATTTGACATCTTATTGAATGAATTTCCTGGTGCATGAGCAAACTGAGCTCCATCTCCTTCATCCGGTTCATTAGAATAGATTGTAATTTGTTGATGACCTCATACAGATCCCTGAAGAATTCCACTTGTTACAGTTTTCCAAACACAAAATGAGTAATGATCTCTCCTCTGCATTTCCTGACAGCTACCCAGGGCGTCCCTGCTTCTGCACAACAGCCTGGGATGGTTATATGGCGTTCCCCTGTGCTGTGTAATTTACTGTAAACTTAATTCTGTTTGGTGCGGCCTGTTTGGTGCAGCCCATTTTGCCGCAGACCCATTTAGGTGCAGACCCATTTCAGCGCAGCTCATATTTATTCCTTTTCAGGCTTCGATAAAAGTATTAATCAAAGCAATAAAAATAAAAATAATGTTTATTCCCTTCAGTAAAAATGTTAAAAAGACACTTGAGTAAGTATAACATTGACTCCGAGTTTCCTTTCAGAGCTAAAATGATAATTGGCCTTGCATTTATTCACATTGAAAACATTCCTGAAGTTATTGAACATTTGTCTGATGCGTTTCCAGATGAACTGCAGCCGCTGCTGGACTGGTTTGATGATAACTATGGAGGTAGAAGCTCACACAGAGGAAATAGTCGGCGTCCACCGCTTTTTCCAGTTGGAATGTGGAATTTATATGAAAGAACTTTAAACAATGAGGACAAAACAAACAATAATGCAGAAGCTGCCCACAGGAGATGACAGTGCGAACTTGATGTGGAACATCCAGTTATTTGGAAATATATTGACAGTTTACGCAAAGTTCAGAGGGGAAGGGACATTTACTATGAGCATTTGATAGCAGGGCACGATATTCCGTTGAAATTAAAGAAACAGATGCTAGAATACAAACACTGGTTAGAAGATTTAGTGAGAGAAATGATGTTGAGTATTTACGAGGATTGCCCATAATTTTGAATGAACGTCATGTTTTAGATTTTTCGTAATGAACTTATATCGTTTATTTTTTTCTTTTTAACATTTTTACTGAAGAGAATAAACATTATTTTTAGTTTTAGTCTTTCATTAATGCTTTTAACTAAGCCTGAAAAGTGAGAGAGATGAGATTGGAAATGCCAGCGAGTTCAAATTGAGAATTGCTCTTTACTGAACATTGCTGCTTACTCGGTTCGTGGGACGTCGATGTTTCAGAATCTCCACACAAGCTGTCCTGGTCCTCTCTGGCTCTTTCCAGGATCCTCCCGACATATCGATGTAGAGGGTGAGGGAACGGATATCGGGCACTCTAAAACCCGGCTTGGCCCTTTATGCCCTATTCCAGGATGTTTCTCCTGGAATGGGAGAAGAGAAGAGACGAAATGAGGGTGGGAGTGGGTGTCCCTACTGTCAATGCTGGTATAGGGGAAGGGGGGAAGAGTGAGATGTCCGGAGGGAGTCTGACCACAGTCTTGTATCCATGCAGTGGTATTAGTGTGCGGCGCTATTGCGTCAGTGACAGAAAAAGTGGGGGAAGAAAGGTGCTGAAGTCAACAGTGAGTGTGGTCGTGCTTGAGCCTTATTTGAAGATAGAGTGTGAGCCTTGTTCGGAGGTATGTGTTAAAACAGATATACAGCGAGTGCGAGGGAGCAGAAGAATATGGTGACACTTATCCTGGCAAAGTGGGAGGAAAGAATATTGATGCTTGTCCTGTATTGCTGACCAATTCTTCAGATCATCTCAGCGTTGAGGTGAGTCTCCCGGAAAGTCTTGTCCAAGTCAATCGCTAATAACGCCACAGACCCTTTCCCTCACTTCCCACAGAATCAGTTTGGGTGGATCTTACAAATAGCAAGATGAAGCAAACATTAGTGTGTTACATATCAAAACTAAATCTCTCACGTAAATACTTTACAAAATATGCTATGGAAATTAGGTATGCAAGTATATGCAAGGGGGATCAATGACACAGTGATATTATCGCTGGGCTCTTAACCCAAAGAGATCCAGGTAATATTCTGGGGACATGAATTCAAATCCTGCCATGGCAGATGGTGGAATTTGAATTCAATATGTATCTGGAATCAAGGGTTTATGATGACCAGGAATCAATTGTCAATTGTTGGAAAAACTCATCTGGTTCTCTGATGTCCTTGAGTGAAGGATACTGCTGTCCTTACCTGGTGTGACCTGCATGTGACTCCAGACTCAAGACAACGCTGCTGACTCTTAACTCCCCTCTCGCATGGGCAATAAATGCTGGTAATCCAGCGACGCCCTCATCCTGTGAATGAGTAATATATAATCGTGGAGCTGCAGTAATAATAGATGGTCTCAAATTGCACTGAAACTGCAGTGACTACTAATACTGTGAAGAAAAAACTTCCGTAAGTGTGTATTGGGTAGGTTGAACAGTACGTTGTGAACCAAACTGGAGAGCAGGTTATTTCAGATTTGGTGTTGTGTTGTCAGGAGGACTAACTAATAACCTTGCGCTGAAGCAGCTTTTGAGGAATAGTGACATCAATATGTTGCATTTTTACACGGCGTCTGAATACAGTATCGAATGTTTGAACATTCTGGTCAAACATCATGGAAGCCCAGAGGCTAGAGGGTCAAGTACGCTCCAATGAATTGGGGAAGTATAATATAACATTCAATGGGAGAAACAATGATTGTGAGAGTCATAGAGTCTGACAGCACGGAGAAAGGCCCTTCAGCCCAAACTGTTCCATTCCAAACATAATGTCCATGCACCCCATTTCCCTGCCCTTGCCCCATGTCCTTCTTTTTCTTTCCTATCCGTGTATTTGTCCAAATGCATTTTAAATTTTGTGAATTTAACCACTTCTGCTGGCATCTCATTCCATGTGTATACCACTCTGTGTGTAAAAGAAGTTGCCCCTCAGGTCCCCTATAACTCTTTCCCCTCGGATCTTAAATTGATGCCCTCTCGTCGGTGGGTTGCTCAATCCTGTGGAAAAAAGACTGAGTGCATTCACTCTATCCATGCTTCCCATGATCTTATACACTGCTATCAGATCCCCCTTAGTCTCATACACTCTAAAGTAAAAACTCCTATGTTGCCCAACCCCTCACTGTATCTCAGTCCGGGCAACACCCTTCGATATTTGTTCTGCACTATTTCCAGTTTAATAACATCCTTCCTATCGCAAAGTGAACAACACTGAACATAACACTACCAGTATTGCCTCACCAGCATCCTGTATAACTGCAACATAACTCCCTAATTTCGATACTCATTACTCTGACTGATGAAGGCCAGCGTGCCAAATGCCTTTTTCACTGCCCTATCTCCCTGCGACTCCACTTTCAGAGAACCTTGAACCTGAATTCCAAGGTCACTTTGTCTCAATAGACTCCTTAAGACCCTACCATTCACCATGAAACTCCTACCTTGATTTGACTTTCTAAAATGCAAGAACTGACACCTATCTGTATTAAACTCCACTTGCTATTCATCGGCAAACTTCCTCATCGCCCCTCTTAAGCCATTACCTCAATTAGGGAAGGTACTGGCATCCTTACCTTCAATTCCAAACAAATTAATGTCTCCTGTCCCAAATTTTCACCGAAATATTTCAGACTGAACATTGTGAGGATAGATGGATTAAGATGGAGTCATTTTTCAAGAACCTGGGTCTTCCAGGAGTAACCCCTGAATAGGTGTTGTGCCTTAATGCACCATTGTCAGCGCAGGAGGTTGTGAAGCAGCTTTAGAATGTAAAGGCTCACGTTCCTGATGGATTTGCTCGTGAATTTTATACGTAATTTATGCACCTATTGTCAGGGCTGATGTTTAGCACGTTCCGTCACTCATACAGTCACGAACCCCTCCCTCCATCCTTAAGAGAGGCTCATCTCTCCGATGCTGCAGAAAGGAAGACCCTGAAGGATTGTGCTTCTTACACGCCAATCTCTCATTTAAATGTTGGTTTCAAAATCCTGTCTGAGACCCGTGCATGAAAGCTGGAAACTTTGCTGCCTTCCGTTGCCAAAGAGGACCAAACAGGCTTTATAAAGGGACGCAGATCTTCCTACAATGTAAAGAAGTTACTCAATATGATCCAAGAGTGTCAACAACAATCTGTCCAGGGATTACTGATCTCTTTAGATGAGAGAAGGTATTTGATTGGGTTGAGTTGCCGGATCTCTTCTGTACATTAGAACGGTTTGGTCTGTGCAAAGTTTTTATCAAGTGGTTGAGGGTCCTTTACCGTGATCCTCTGGCTGCAGTTCTCACTAATGGTGTGGCCAACCAGTAATATTAATATTTCTCCAGGCAGCCGCAAAGGCTGACAACTTTCACCATTGTTGTTTACGTTGGTGATTGAGCCACTGGCGGGAGGCCATCTGTAGGGATACCAACATATCTGCTCCAGAAGTGGGATAGAAGTCACGTAAGATTATATTGTATGCAGATGAGGGTCTTTTCTTTTGTTAAATTTCGCAATTTCGGTAGATCATGTGATGCAATGCATTAATTCGCTTGTTGCCTTTCTGGACGATAAGATTAATTTTACAAAGTTGGAGGCCATGCCTATGGGAGGTCTTAGGGAAATACCTGATACTGAGGGCAAATCCTGGTTTCCTTTTAAATGGCCACGGGGGTAATTTCCCTATTTCAGTATATTCATTGCATTTGTCTTTGATTATTTATTTAACGTGAACTATATCCATTTGTTTGACAAAATTACACAATTCGGATAGCTGTTATTAAAATGAATGTCCTTCCTCATTTCCTACACCCTGTGTGAATGCTTTCTTTGATGTTTCCCATAGAGCAGAGTCATGTGGGCGGCACAGTGGTTAGCACTGCTGCCTCACATCGCCAGTGACCCGGGTTCACTTCCCACCTCAGGCGACTGACTGCGTGGAGTTTGCACATTCTCCGGGTGCTCCGCTTTCCTCCCACAGTCCAAAAATGTGCAGGTTCGGTGAATGGGCCATGCTAAATTGCCTGTAGTGTTAGGTGTAGGGGTAAATATAGGGGAGTGGGTGGTGGGTCGGTGTGGACTTGTTGGGCTGAAGGACCTGTTTCCACACTGTAAGGAATATAATCTAAGATGTTTCTAAAAAAAATAATGGCTGGTTTAGCTCTTTTATTTGGCACCATAAGCGATTCTTTATCAAGCTAACAAAATTGCAACTGCCCCACAGATTGTGGGGAGTTGATTTCCCCAATTAAAAACAATCAATTCATTTTTTTTTCATCATATGTGAGTGCCTGGGCTGCTGATGTCTCGGCATCAATATGGTATTGAGCCCTCTCAGACAAAGTGAACACTTCTTAGTCTGTTATTCTTACATAAAGTGACAACATTTATGGAGTATTGTCATACTCTAATGATGATCAATACGGTCAAAACTTGAAGGACAATGCGTCAGATCGACGGCAACACAGCCATAACCATATTCCTTACCCCTATAATTGCTATACCGTGTTGTCAACCGGGGATGATGGATTCCAGATTTAAACTGTGGGCAGCGAGGGGGATACCTTGCTTGGGTGATTTAGAATTAGTAGAATCCCTACAGTGTGGAAACAGGTCCTTTGGACCAGCAAGTCCACTTTGACTCTCTGAAGAGTAACCCACCCAGACCCATTCCCCTACCATCCTATATTTACCCTGACTAATGCCCCAACTTACAGATTCTTGAACACTATGAGCAATTTAGCAATGGCCAATTCATCTTACCTGCACATCTTTGTGACTGGGGAAGTAAACCAACGCAGACACAGTTGAGAATATACTAATTCCACACAACCAGTCACCCAAGGCTGGAACCAAAACCGTGACCCTGGTGCTGTGAGTTAGCAGTACAAACCACTGAGCCACCATGTCTTACTTGAGGGAGAAACAATGATATCATTTGATTAAATAGCTCGTAAGTATGGACTAACGAGCAGAGACTTCTTCTGTTTTTTTTTCCAGATTAGAGATTTGATTAAAAAAGACTTTTAACAGACACTTATAGATCCGATACAGAGAAGTGGGTTCTTTTTGCTACGAATACCCTCTCTGTCAACATCCTTTATCATGAGTTGGATAGTGTCCCCTCAGACAAGACTGTGCAGCTTCGTGACGTCTGTGCGAGAGAGTTGGGGGTTTAGATCTCTTCGGAGACATGGGAGGCTATTTGTGAAAATGCTCAAAGGATTTTGATCTGTAATAGGACACATTCCATGCAGTTGAAAAATCTTCATAGGGTCTGTCTGACACCAGAGTTTCTCTCAAAATTCAAAGTGGGATTATCTTCAGCATGTACTAAATGCCGAGTGACTACAGGCACTCTTTCTCATTGCATGTGGTCCTGCTGCAAGCTTAGTATATATTGGAGCACTGTGTTAGGTGTAGTAGAGTGGGTCTTGGGGACAGAATTGGAGATGGACCCGGTTTCTCTTTTCCTGGGCCTGCACAGAGTATCTTACACAGATGCACATGGGGAAAAAATCCTTACTTTCTCTGCTAGGAAAAATGTTGCGTTGGATGTCTGAAAACTCCTCGGGTCTTTTGGGTCTTTGTAAGCTCCTTATGGAAAATATCCCTTTGGACTTTCTCACCAGTATGGTGCACCAAAAAACAGAGATTAGTATAAGTCATAGAGTCATGGAGATGTAAAGCATGGAAACAGACCCTTCGGTCCAATCCATCCTTGTCGACCACATGTCCCAAACCAATCTAGTCCTACCTGCCAGAACCTGGCCCATAACCTTCCAAACCCTACCTATTCATCCAAATGCCTCTTAAATGTTGCACTTGTATCAGCCTCCCCCACTTCACCTGGCAGCTCATTCCATGCACGTACCACCCTCTGTGTGAAATAGTTACCCCGTAGGTCTCTTTTATATCTTTCCCCTCTCACCCTAAACCTATGCTCTCTCGTTCTGGACTCCCCGAAACCAGGGAGTCCAGGCCAGTGTGCCAACAGCCTTCTTCACTGTCCTGTGTATCTGTGACTCAAATTTCAGACAACCGTGCACCTGATCTCCAACGTCCTTTTGTTCCACTACAGTCCTTAAGACCCTCTCATTCATCATTAAACTCCTACCTAAATTTGACTTTCCAAAATGCAAGATGTCGCACTTATCTATATTAAATTCCATTTGCTATTTCTCAGCCCACTTTCCCAGCTGATCAAGGTACTGCTGCAATTTCTGATAACGTTCCTCACTGTAAACGATGCCTCCTATTTTAGTGTCACCTGCAAACTTGCTAACTTTGCGTTGTTCACCCTGGTCCAAATCATTGATATAGATGGCAAACAGCAATGGGCACAACACCGACCCCTGAGGCACTCCACTAGTCACAGGCCTCCAGTCCAACAAGCATACCTACACCATAGCCATTTGCTTCATTACGACAAGCCAATTTGCCAAGTTAACCTTGGAGTCCATGGGATCTAACCTTCTAGAGCGGCCCACCATGTGGAATCTTATCAAACGCCTTACTGAAATCCATATAGATTATGTCCACCACCCTGCCCTCGTCAAACCTCCTGGTCACTTCCTCAAAACAATCTATCAAAATTTGTAAGGCATGATCTCCACGCACAAAGCTATGCTGACTGTTCCAAGTCAAACTCAGTCTTTCCAAATGCATGCATATCTTATATCTCCAAACCTTCTCAAGTGGTTTCCGGAAACAGATGTGAAGCTTACTGGTCTATATTTCCCAGGCTTTTCTTTGCAGCCCTTCTGAATAAGTGCACAACATTTGCTACTGCCCAGTCTTCCGGGTCCTTGGCCCCTGAACTGTCTTATCTCGCCTCGTGCAGTGCTCTTAGATATATCTGGCCAGGACCAAGAGATTTATCTGACTTTGTGCATTCTAATGTGTCCAACAGCACCTCTACTGTGATATGGACTGTGCCAAGATATCGTAACTAACCTCCCAAAGGTCACAGGTCTTCGTGTCTTTCTTCATGGTAAATACAGAAGAAAAATTGAGGACCTCAACCATCTCTTGAGGTTTTACACATGCGTGCCTATTTTGGATTTTAAGACGTCCTATTTTCTATCTCTAGTTGTTCTTTTTCTTTACTATACTGAATTTGGATCTGCTCAGCCAAGGCTATCTCATACCCCACTTTAACCTTGCTGATTTCCTTCTTCAGTGAACTCCTCTATCCCCTGTGTTACTCCAGGGGTTGCCTAGATGCCAGCTGCCTGTACCTGAGTGATGTCTCCTTTTTTGTTGGTCAGAGCCTCAATATCACTTGTCATCCAGGGTTCTCTCTTCCAGCCTCACTTTCCCTTCACCCTTACAGGAACATATAGACCTTGAACTCGAGCTATCTCACTTTTGAAGCCCTCCCACTTGCCCGGGATTCTTTTACCTGGAAATAAACTACTCCATCAACCCCTGCAATCCCCTGACTAAGTCCAACAAAATACGCCATGCCCCAATTTAGAACTTGAATCTGTGGACCACTTTTGTCCCTACCATAACTATTATAAAATTAATACAGCTCTAGTCACTTTTCCCAAAAGGCTCCCCCACTTTACCTCCATCACCTATCCTGCCCTATTTCCAACAGTAGGTCGAGTTTGTCCCTTCCCGAGTTGGATCCTCTACATGCTGCTTGTGGAAGCTTTCCTGAACACGTTTAACAAATTACGTTCCATCTAAGTTCTTAATACTCTGGAAATTCCAATCTAGGTTAGGATAATTAAAATCACCTATTATGACAACCCTATTGCTCCTGCAAGTCTCGCCAGTCTCCCTGAATATTTGTTTCTCTAATTCCCATTGATTATTTGAAGACTTATAGTGCAACCACTATAACATTACCACCCCCCCTCCCTTACTTCTTTGCACCATTCACAAAACCTCATTGGATATTACCTCAGTTATTTCATCTTTAAATACTAGAGTGATACGTGCCTTATTCAGAACTATTGGTATTTAAATTGTTTCCATTTACATCTCTTCCTCGCAGTGACTTTCACATTCGCAGCATCCCTTGTCAAGGAACAGTGGAGGTATAGAGCAGTAAATGGATGGGAACTGCACATCCTGTCACTTCCAGCATTGGTTGCATGTTTCTCCACACTGGGCAGTGATCTAACACAGTGTTACCGAACAATGCAACAGCCTGGGTTTATATATGAATGAACCAGTGCGGACTGCACAGCTCTACATGCTTGACATTTAGCCCAGGATTATAGATCCAGCATTGGTGTGGGCTGCACAGTGTTTCACTCTGGACATTGCTGGCTTGCATACAGCTGTACACGAGCCGGATCTACACAGTGCTCCATCCTGAATATGTAATGGATGGGCTGGTTATGTGAGTTGGATTGCGAATGTGAGAGTACTAAACATCTGGCAATGCCTTTATTTTGTGTTTTACTTCTTGTGATTGAACTCTTCAAATCTTGACTCATCCGGTTAGACCCATCTTCATCACTTCCTCAAAAAATACCACCGAGTCAGTAGGATGTGATCTCCAATGTACAAAGCCCTCTTCAGTCCTTGTCGTTCCAAATGCATGTACATCCTTTCCCTCAAAATCCCCTCCAACAATTGAGTCACCAATGACGTCAGGCTCACCAATCTATAGTTACCTGGTTTTTCCTTACTTTCTTAAATAATGACCCTATGTTAGCAGCCCTCCAGTCTTTTGACACCTCATCTGTTAAAATCAATGATACAAATATATAAGTGAAATGCAGAGCAATCTCTTTCCTAGCTTCCCACAAACATCTGGGATACAACTGATCAGGTCCCAGGGATTTGTTCACCTTTATTTGTTTTAAAATGTCCAACACCTCCTTGTAATATAGACACTTTTCAAGATATCACTATATATTTCTTCATTCTCTCGCTCTTGTAATCTCCTCCACATTAAATACTGAGGAGAAAAACTTGTTTCGCATCCCTTCAATCTCCTGTGGTTCTACACATAAAGTAGCCTTACTGATCTTTAAGGAGCCCTATTCTCTCCCTAGTTAATCTTTTGCCATTAAAGGATTTGTAGAGTTTCTTCAATGCCTTGTTAACCCTATTTCCAAAGCCATCTCATGTCCACATTTTTCTGGCCCGATTTCCCCGTTGACTATACACTTATTGCCCTTATACACCTCTCGGGACTCACTTGATAACAACTCTGTTTACCTTACATATGCCTCCTTCCTTACCTTGACCAGAGGATCAATATATCTAGCCATCCAGCACTCCCTGCACCCACCAGACTTGCCCCTCTCACTAATAGGAACACGTTGGCTCTGGACTCTCTGAAACCAAGTTTTCATGGCCTTGCATTTTCCAACCATCCCTTTACCTGCGAATAGGGTATCCCAATCAGCCTTTCACAGGGCTCGCCTAACACTTTCAAAATTAGGCTTATTCAAGGTTAGAACTTCAATGTTTACATCAGGTCTTTCCTATTCCAAAACTAATTTAAAACTAATGTACATGTGTAACAGACTTGAAAGTTAAATAAACACTTCCTGCCCCTCTGTAACAGGCTCGAGAGGGTGAATGGGCACCTCGTGGCCCTCTGTAATAGACTGGAAAGGCAGAATGGCCTCCTCCTGTCCTTATGTAACAGATCCGAGACATTAAATGACACAGCAACCCTAGGATTACGAGCAACCGTTAAAGTGTATCTGATGGAGGTCCATCCCTTCCCAGTTACAGTAACACAACCAACACAATGTACTCCAGGTGCCCTCTCAGTAACACCTCATACAGCTGCAGTGACACATCTCTTTGTTTTGAATGAATCTGTTGGCAAAATGTACCAATATTCTAGATTTCCACCTTTTCAAGTAGCAACAGGCTAATATGGGCTAAATGGCCTTCTCTTATCCCTCTGTAAGAGGCCCATAGGGACAGAATTGCTTCGGCCTGTTGCTGAGCAGCAATCTCAATGCTCCATCTCAAGGTTATGAAAGGATTTGGTAGCAGGGCCCTGAAAACCAGGAGTAGCCTCACACTGGTCAATAATATCATACTTTGTGTTGAGGTATCTAGAAACTTGCCCACTCGACTTTTTTTATGCAGCCGATCTGTTGTTTTATAACTGCCTCCTTTCATAAACAGAGTGGAATATATATAGACCCCTGCAGTGTTCTGTTAATACTCTCATATACAAGTTACAAAAAGATTATAAAGATTGATTGTCTATCCCTCAGCAATCCTCACCCATTCCATCCAAACCCAGTAAATGTTCCCTTTTATACTGATATGAAAAGTGATGTGTGGAACTGGTTAACTGAGCTGTTTGTTCAGTCATGATTTGGAGATGCCAGTGTTGGACTGGGGGTGAACAAAGTTAAAAATCACACAACACCAGGTTATAGTCCAACAGGTTTAATTGGAAGCACACGAGCTTTCGGAGCGCCGCTCCTTCATCAGGTGATAGTGGAGGACACAAATCTAAGGCACAGAATTTATAGCAAAAATTTACAGTGTGATGTAACTGAAATTATACATTGAAAAATACCTTGATTGTCTGTTCAGTCTTTCATCTGTTCGAATACCATGATCGTTTCATTTATTTCTTGTGTAAATCACAAAACCCTTTTTTAAAAAAAAGTTGCATTTTCAGGTTAACTGTAACATTGACTGTTACCTAGACAATATGTTCAAAGTGTTAGCCCCCTGTGTTCTCTTGTCTATGCCATGATGTTTAGATTGATTCTAATCTGAAAAGTGAGAATAGAGTTTTACATGAATTCCTGCAGTTTTTGAGCTCAGAGTTTTACATGAATTCATGCAATTTTTGAACATTGTACAATGTAATTCTGCAAGTACAAATACACCCCACAAAACATATGTGTGCATGAAGGTTCGTCTGTTTGTGTGTTTGTGTATGTGTGTTTTTCTGGGTTGAGGGTCGTGAGTGTGAGAGGGAGTGTATATGTGTGTGTAGTGATGTAGAGTCTCTTAAGTCTGTGAGGGGGTGCATATGTGAGTGTGGCAGTCTGTGTGCGTGTCTGGGTGGGGGCTGTGAGTGTCTGTAAGAGAGAGTGTATATGTGTGTGCATGAGTGTAGTGTGGTCTCAGTTTCTGAGCGGATGCCTGTGTGAGTGTGGGTGTCTGTCAGGGTGTGTGGGAGTGTCTGTGTGCGTGTCTGTGTACATGTGTGCCCGTGTGTATGTGTGTGTATAGGAGTGCCTGTGTATGTGTGCGTGTAGTGGTGTCTGTGTGTGTATAGTGCAATGGTGGTCACCTGTAATGTGACATGACCCCAAGATCCCGGTTGAAGCCCTCCCTATGGGTACCGAAATTAGCTGTCAGCCTCTGCTCGGCCACTTTTCGCTGCTGCCTGTCCTGAAGTCCGCCTTGGAGGATGGTCACACGGAGGTTGGAGGTTGAATGTCCTGGACCACTTAAGTGTTCCCCAACTGGGATGGAACACTCCTGTCTGTTGATTGTTGTGCGGTGCCCATTCATCTGTTGTTGAAGCCTTTGCTCGGTTTCCCAGTGTTTGTTCAGTGACTGTGATTAATGCCAATCTCCATTGATTCTAATTATCCAAGTGGAGGGTTTTAATGATAAATGGGCGCCGTTCAATGTGTTATCCCATAACATGAGCGGGAGCATCACCGACAGCACTGATAGGGATCAGCAGATCCAGAGAGAGGGGGAGGAGAGATCCGAATCTGAAAACATTAGACTGGAATGTTCCAAAAATGGATCAGATGAATGAATCAATTGATGAATCATTGGACTGGCATGTTCCAACAATAGACAGGAGTTTATCCAATTATGTTTGGTATCTTTCTGCATTTTATTGGTGGTCATTATCATTGCGGATCTATTACGCTCTTCTCATTGTTCAATATTTTTATTATCCTTTCCTCGGTATGTTTGGCGTTCCTGGTAAGTGTCACTGTCAAGTTTTTGTTTCTCTATAAACTAGTTATGACTGTATTACTGGTCTTTCATATAGTCTACACTTCTTGTCGCTATTATTGTTCCTCCTGAAACTCTCAATCCAGATATTCACTCTACAGACCACTACTAACTTCATCAATGAACGTGTTCAATTACTGTCTCCCTCTCTGCTCTGGCAGTGTTACTCATGGGTCTCTATGTTGACCTACTCAGCTCCAGTGTAGAACTACAATTTATTGTATCATGGCCTTTGTTATTTAAATATTAACAGCATGGAGGTCACTCTCTGCTGTTCTGGTTACAAACTCCACTTCCTTCCACTGTTTCCATCCCATCCCTGGCCAATATCTGCAGCTGAAGCAGACAAGTCACAACTGTGTGTGGTCCCTTTGACAATTAGCTCATTCTTCACATCATTCCCTGGCCTTTTCACTCCTGACTATATTGCACTGGTTTATTCCATCTGCTGTTTGAATCTTGAGCTATGAAATACAGTCTTAATGAAGCCAATAATCTGCTGCTGCCGCTCCCAGCTTCAAACCTGCCAAAGCAAATCTGCTTCGAACTCACGCCAAACTCCCATCCATCTGTCATTCATGTGCACGCCGATGTATATTGCTATTGTGACTGGCAATGACTTTATTTTAACATTCTCAAACACATTACCTCATCTGTCCATGAAACTTCCCTCGCTCCCTTTCTGTTGATTAACAAAAAGCCTGCCAGTTGTTCGTATTTAAAATAGTTTCCTCCATGTGCGTTCCTTCTCAAACAATGAGTTTCATATTCAACCACGCCTATCGCGCACGCACACACACGCACTCTCTCTCTCAGTTTCTGATGAGCACACACACACAATCGCAGCAAACCTTCCCATTGTAGGCAGTAACCTGATGCGAGTATGGTTAGAATACGATAGTAAAGTTTGCAATACTCTCTATGCTGGGCAGATAGTGCAGTTTACTGAGCAACACACTAGCATGGTCTGCACAGCTCTCCATGCTGGGCTGTCATCTTGTCCCAGTTTATGTTGTTTGTGGTGTTCTATGAAGCAGATTGAGAATTTGATGTAACAAACCATTCCAGCTGATGTGACAATGCCTTTATTCGATGTTCTCATTCTTGTCATTTTACTCTCGAAGATCTCACTTCTCCAGTTCGTCCCACTGCCCTGTCTGATTCCCCATATTTCCACAACATCTTTTCCGTTAATTAACTGTCTGTTTCTGTCTTTAATGTGAATCTTTCTCTCCCTCTGTATTTTTCCCTGGGTTTAGCTTTTGGTTCCCTAGTGTATCAAGTGCTGGCATTGTGTAGTTCAGAAAGAGTGAAATGGTGTGTTTCAGGCTGTTGTTCACTTCGCGGTATATCCCATGTGATGGTCCATGGACAGGGGTGTTTTAGAAGTTATGAGACACATCCTTGCAACTTGGTCTGTACCTGAATTTGTCCCTCTCCGGTGACCTTGCGATCAGTAACACGTGGAAGTCCCTTAAGTAAAGGACCAGGCATCTAAATTGTGTGACAATGCTGTCACGTTTCTTAAAAAAAAGATTATTTTCTCCTTTTTAAAATAAGAGATCTTAAAGGCCAAACTGCCTACTGAAAACGGCTCAAGTAAATAACTTACGACGCTTTTAGGGTTTATAATAAATAGCAGTAACAATGGCCTCGTAACTTATCCCAAGCTGCTACTCTCTCTGAAACCTGACTTGATGCTGTTTCCTCCTGAATTGGAGAACTGTATGAAGTATGTATGTCTGAATGTTCCTTTTTACCAAGGGGTGTGTCTATGGAATGTTAGTATATTGGAACAGGTCATCTATAGAAGGTATTATATCCATTACTCGGTTAAGGTTTCCAATAGTAAAATTATTCTAAATTCCTCATCATTTTGAATGGATTTTCATTAGAGTGTTTAAATATATGGTGTTTTGCTTAATGGTGGGTGGGTTTTACTAGTAGCATCACATCTGGAAAACCTAATTCACATCTACCATTAAAATAAGAAAAGGGTGGCATCCAAGTTACCCTCTTAAACTAGTTTGAGGCAGTCGTTGTTGGTCTATAGCAAACTGGGGACTCTTGTCTGGTTCTAAATTGATAACACCAAATTGGGTTTAGAATTACAATCCCTACAGTCTGCAAACAGGCCAATAGACCCAACAAGTCCACACCGACCCTCCGAGGAGTAACCTACCCAGACCCATTCCTCTACCCTAATATTTACCCCGAAAAGGATCCTAACCCACATACATCCCTGAAAACTATGAATAATTTAGCATGGCCTATTCACCTGACATGCACATCTTTGGATTGTGTGAGGAAGCCAGAGAATCCAGAATAAGCTCATGCAGACACTGGAGATTATGCACCGGGAGATTATTCGGTACAAAGGTCGCATATGGTAGTTGTTAGTGTCTTTTGTTCCGGATGTTGAATTCGGCGGGTTTAAACAGTGTTTTGTGTATTTAGATTCTTTCAGTCACTAAGAGTTCTCTGGGTGTGGAAGAAGTAAACTTGGGGGTTTTACAAAAGGTAATGAAGGCAAAGCTGTAGGAATTGACAGACAAGCTGGAGTTGGGTTTGCTTTTGTCTGTGCGAAAATGAGAGATAATTACAGCTATAGTTCCGGAATTACATTGGACGGAACCGCCATCAGACGCTTTCGAAATGGCTAGAATTCAATTTCAAATGAGGCACTTTGAACATGAGAAGGAATTGAAAGAGTTTGAATTATGATGAAAAGTAGAAATAAAAGAAAAGGAAATGAAGAAGAAAGAGAGGAAAGGAGAGAAGAAAAGCAAAGAGTTCCAACTTAAACAGTTAGCAATTAGAGAGGAAAGTTGACATAGAAAGCGGAGATCCAGGTAGACGGTAGGCTGGATGAGGAGGATTGTGAGGTTGAGCAACCCTGTAATAGCCAATGGCCGAATGAGGTTCTGTTTAAATACACCCAGGCATTATCTAAATTTGATGAGAAGGATGGGGGAGCCTTTTGAATTTCATTTGAGAAAGCGGCTGAACTAATGCAGTGGCCAGTAGCCATGTGGATTTAGTTGATCCAAACAAAGCTGGTAGGTATTTGCATCCCTATCGGAGGAGGTATCTGGCCAGTATGGGGTGGTGAAGAAAGCCATCTGAAGTGCAAATGAGCTTGTGCTAGAAGCCGACAGTCAGCGTTTCAGGAATCTAGAAAACGGTCCCTGGTTAAACTCACATTGAGTTTGAAAGGATAAAACAAAGTAATTTTGAATAGTGGGTAAGGGTATTAAACACAGAGCAAAGCTATGACACTGTTAGAGAGATTCTTATGTTGGAGAAGTTCAATAATTCACTTCCTGCAATCGTGAGAACTCGTGTGGAAGAGCAGTTACAACGGCAAGAATAGAAGCTGAAATGGCTGATGATGATGATTTGGTTCAGAAATCAAAGTTTGGTTTCAGTGAGGCATGGAGAAGAATGTGCGAGATCTTAAAATATATACCTGTGAAAGTAAGCTTTACTGGCATAGGCCAGGAGTAGCAGGGAAAGAGGTTACAGCATTAAGAGGTACAGAAGCATGTAACTCTTTTATGCTGAGACATGAGGAGCTATGTCATTCAGAAGGACTGTTGGAGAGATGAGAAGTGCTCCATTATGTAACGTGTGGTTGGACTGTCCAGTGGAATCATCAACAGATTTATTCCACAATGGGAAGGAGGTCTTGAGCTTTTTGTTGGCGTTACAACGTTTCAGCATTTAAATCGCGAATAACATACATAAGCCAAATCTTTATCACTGATCGTGAACCCTTAAAATTTTGGAGAAGTTTAGGGAAGGAAACACCAGTCTGTTTCGATTGAGCTTATTATTGCTGCCATTCAATTTCAAATTATACAGGTGACAGGGCGAGGAAACCTAAATTTTGACACGTTGTGGAGACTTGGATGAAGAAAGACAAAGGCATTGTGTTGCAGGAGTAAAATGATTGAAATCTAATCTAGTTGTGAACATTTGTATGGTCAGAGTCAATGCTTTATATATATATAAGGAAGTCTAGGGGGTCTAAAATGAATCCACACTTGTATATTGATCGATTATTTCATTAAAGGTGGAGTAGTGAGGATACTATCACTGTAAAAAGGTTATTTTCTTTCGGATTTTTTTTGAATAGAGGTTTTAAATGCAAAGGTGCAGAACTGCTGTCTGAAAACAGTTAAAGCAAATAATTGAGAAAGCTTTTAGGTTTCATTAAAGCGGTGGTAAGAATGGAAGGGCAGTGGCCAGCACTTCCAGACCAGGTTTCCTCATTTTGTTTTTAGCTGCAGCATTCAGAAGCTGTTGGGGATTCTAGAAGGGTTGGAAGTTTCAATACATGATCCCCAGCTGCTTTTCTCTCTGAGATCTCTGTTGATGCTGTTTCCCCCTGGATTGGAAAACTGCTGTAAGGATCTGTATTTGAATATATCTTTGGGCCAAGCAGTGTATACCAGGAAGGTACGGTATCTATTGTTTGTGTAAGTGTTCCAACATATAAGCTATCCCGAAATTTTCTTTTCTTTGATTGTATTTTAACTAAAGCATTTGAATAGATTATATTTTGCTTAATGTCGAGTGGTTTGACCAATTGCAACATATCTGTAAGGCACACTTCCCATCTATATTCAAAATAAGGAAAGGTTTGGATCTAAACGGACTTCTTTCAATATTTTGCGGGGATATGGACTGGTCCACAACACTTGTACCAAGTGGTTTCTGACTGGCTCCTGTAATTGAAAAGTTAGTCCAGCAGCTGGGGATGGTTTGCTGGAGGTTGTGCTGTGAGCTGCTTCCGACATTCAGGGAGACCTGAGGATTTGGTGACCCAAATCTGGATGGAGCCTGGGGACTGTAGTTACAGCATCTGGGTCTGTAACATGAACAATAAATGGAGCAGAGTCTGCAGAGAGGGGAAGCTCCGAAACCACGGCGTCAGTGTGTGTGCGGGGAAAGGGATCTGTTATATCCACCCCGGGTTTTCCAGGAACAGCTTCCCAAGCTCCACTTAACCAAGGAGCAGAGTGTGAGGGGCCCTGACTGAACAAGGAGCTGGTCATAGAATGGTGTCACCTCCTTCAACACGACCTGCAGCTTCACACCCGGGGGAGGAGGATGCTGCCAGTGACTGTGAGGGTCACTGTTTCATTCAGCTTCTATAATCCAGAACTTTCCAGGCAGGACGAGGTGACATATCCATCATCTCCCAGTATCTCAACATCAATGTCACCATTCGGTGAAGGAGCATATATATGGTGGATGAGGTATATAGATTGTTTCTCCCTCAGCAGGGAGCTGCCGGGTGTATTCAGTATAGTGGGTTTGCCGATGGTGTACATGGCATCTAGAGGGTATCCATGTCAATGGGGAGAGGTAGAGGAACTGAAGGAGTTCTCTCTCTATTAATGTTACAGTGTGCCCATCACAGTGCATCATATTGTTGAATACCCACTGTCCTGGCAGCAGTCATGGCCTGTTCATTCAGAAGCAGTCAGCCATTCCCATCGTCATCGGGTCTCCACGTAGAAAGAAATGAATATATCTTGGATAAAGGCCGTCTCCTTGATGCACGTTTCAAAACACCATCACCACCATCATCAACCACATCAAAGTATTCCATGTGTTCGGAGAGCAATGGGGTCACTTGGACTGTCTGGGAGCTGGGGATCAGGGATGGAGCAAAACCTCCCATGTCTGAACGGATCTGAGTGGACCCCCCAGGACACAGTATCATTAAGTCCTGTAATCTCTCTCCATTTTAGTAACATATTGCTTTCCATTATTCCTGTAAATGAAATGACAGGTTATATCATGTTAAATTCCACCTGCCAAACTATTATCTATTATCTTTACCCCTCTGAATCTACTTGCAGACTTTCCACCCTCTCTTGGTAATTTAATCTCTTGCTTACCACAGCGACATCACCAAACTCAGTACCTGGAAATCTGTTCAATTTCTCTTCATAAGACAAACACTTCAAACATGGAATCAATCTAATGAAGTTCCTCTGAATTGCCTCCAATGGAAATAGCTCATTCTGCAGGACATCCAAACTGTACTCCAGTTGCAGCCTCACTAATGCCTTGCATAGCTACACCAACACTCCCTACCTTTCTACTCTATCCTTTTATAAATAACCACTGAAATTATGCTTGCAGTTCTCATTACGACAGTACCCGCAGGCAGGTTTTCTATGATATGCAAGCAGACACCCAGATCCCTCTGCACCTAAGCACTTTGAACTTTCTCTCCATTCAGATAATAATTTGTCTTTCTATTGCACTGGCCAACTTGAATAGCCCCATATTTATTCACTTTAATTTTCCTTGCCAAATGTTGGCCCGTTCACCCAACCTATCCATGTAATTTTAAAATCTCTTGCATCATCATTCCGAAGTAATTTCCCACCAATGTTAGTGTCATCTGAAAATGTGGCATTGTATCTTCTATCCCATCAACCGAGTACAGTAATAACATCGATCGCAAATGGTTGAGGCATGAGAACTGAAATCAATGGCACCCCACAAATTGCATTTGCCAAAATAAAATGACACACTTATTCCATCTGACTCCATTTTGTTGGTTAACCAATCCTCCATCCAAGCTAATACATTACTCCTAAACCCATGTTGTCTCATCTTACCACTTACTCTTTGGAGAAGCGACATATCCGATGCCTTCAGGAAGACGAGATATGTTCTATCTCCAGGATTCCCACGATCCACCTTGTTTGTGACATCTTCAAATAACTCAACCAAATAATTGAAACACGATTTAGCCTTCATAAAACCATGTTGACTCTGACGAATTGTGGTTTAAGTTTGCAAATGTCCTGAACAATGGATTCTAATAATTTGCCTTAAATTAGAACAGTTTATTGTTACACTTTAGTCCCTAATGTATGCCATTATTACAAGTTCTTCCCTTTCGAAAACCTTTACTTTTTCTTTGAATTCCTGTTTAATGGGCACAAGGCTTTAAGAGATCTGCTCCAATTGCTGTGTAAGACTCATGTGTGACTGAATGGAGTCATCATCCTGCTGGTGTACAATATCGATGGGCTGACGTCTTTCTGGTGTTCCCATGTTGTCGTCTCCAAGGCCAGAATAACCTCATCCTGTTGATGCTTTAGAGGATTGGGAGATTATGGAATCTTCCTGTTGCTGTGTAACATTTTAAAGGGCCGATGGGTCTTCTCATACTTCGCCATCACAGGTGGATATACTGAACGGTCTCCTCATGTATCCTGAAGATGGGACCGAGGGATTGATTGGTCTTCTCTCCTTCCCATACAACAATCACGTGTCTAAATTACTTCTTCCTTTCTCATGAAAGAAGTCTCAGATAGTTTTTATCCTTATCCAATTCCCTTGCAATAGGCTCGGTGGGTCTGAATGGCCTCCTGATATCCCAGTGTAACAATCTCCAGTCAATGTGTGACCTCTTCCAGTTCCTATGTTACAGATATGAGGAGGCTGAATGGACTGATCCTGTTGCTGTTTAACAGGATACTGGTGCAGCATAGGCTCGAGTGGCTGATTGGCCTCCTTCTGTCAGTGTATATCAGGCTCCAGGGGCTGAATAGCCTCGTCCTGTTTTGGTGTAACAGGTTTGAAGACCTGAATATCCTCCTGTTGTTCTTGTGTAACAGGCTGGAGAACGGAATGGATTCCTCCACTATCTGTGTAATTCACTTCACATGTTGAATCCTTCTATCATCTATTTTCAAATAAGATCATCTTCAATTTTTGTAAACTCCAATGGCTACTGGGTCAACCTGATCATCCTTTCATTATAAGTTAGCACCTTCATTGCAGGAATCAGTTGAGGGAACCATCTCTGAGCTGCGTCCAATTTAAAACATCCTTTCTTCATTGAAGAGATTAAATCTGTACACACTACTCCAGATGTGATCTCACTAAGACCTTGTACAGCAGCAGCAATACTTTACCAGCCTGCTTTAAGGTTCCCACCCAGCTCAGAGATGTCTCAGCTCTCTGGGGGAATACAGAGCATTGTTGGAAGATCATTGTCCAAAGGGGGTGCGACGGGGGAGGTAGCTGGAATTGCGATAGGTAGATGAAGGTGAGGTTGAAAGTGATAGGTGATTAAGGGAGACATAACGCCTCATCTGCTGCAACCATTAAACCCAATGTGGTCTTCTCTACATTGGCGAGGCAGGAGGTCAACTTGTGGATCATTTCAGCGAACATCTCTGGGACAGCCAGACTGAACAACTCCATCGCCTTTTGGCTGAGCACTTTAAATCCCCTTCCCACTCTCCCAAGGACATAAGGGCACTGGGCCTGCTCTATCGCCAAACCCAAGCCACCAGAAGCCTGGCGGAAGAAAGCCTCATCTTCTGTCTTGGGACCTTCCAAACACAGGGGGTCATAGTGGATTTCTCCATTTCCTCTAATCCCACCTTATCCTACTCCAAACTTCCAAGTTAGCACCGCTCTTTTGAATGTTCCTATGTGTCCACCTTCCTCCCGATCAATCTGGTCCATCCTCCTCTCCGACAATCACTTTCAACCCCACCTTCATCTACCTATTAGATAAAAGGAGGCAGCTTAGAAAAATGCCAAGTGTTGCAGTGAGCCAGTGGATTCAGAGAAATGTAGGACCCAGCAAAGGATGACCAAGAATCTGAGAAAAAAATCAAAATGAGAAAAAGCGTGCAAACGAAAGAAAAACATAAAGACTGCTAAAAAGCGTCTATACTGCTTGAAAAAAAATAAGAACAAGGTCAAATGTGGAACAGTTGGTGTGCGTTCAGGATAATTTACTGCAGAGAACAGAGAAATCGCAGAGAAAAGAAACAGTTTCTTTGCGTCTATCTTCATGGAAGAATGTCCAGAAAATCTTCCAGAAATACCAAGTGACCCTGGGACTTGTGTAAGTAAAGTCTAAGATCATTCTTATCTTTGTAAAGAAAGCTGGATCGAATATTTATAAATCTGACAGACTAGATGTACTTGATACAAGAATTTCAGAGGAAGCAGCAATAGACATATTGATTGCATCGAGGATTTTCACTTTATTTTCCGACACATTCCCGAAAGGCATTTAGCCAATCTGGATCAGGCAAAGGTTGTAAATATTATCCAACAGTTTAAGAAATGTTGAATTTGGAGAGTGGTGAACTACAGACCAGTTATCTTGTCACCCGCAGTCAAGTATGTGTTGGACTCGATAACAAAGAACATGCTACTAGATATTTAGAAGGTAATAACATAACTGGGCAGTGTGAGAATGTACTGATGAAAGGAAACCCAGAAGTGGCAAACATATTTTTGGAATGGTTTGAAGATGATTCTTGTGGACATAGGCAATGATGAACCATTGGATAACGTACAGTTGGATATTCATGAGCTTTTTCTAAAGAACTCACTGTAAGTTCATAAGAAACATTAAACCGAGAGATATTGGGAAGAATATATGCCACTGGGAAAGTAAAAATTCAGTTTACAGTCATGTGAATGTAATTGGAAGATAGAGGATGTCGTGCACCAGTTGCATCGAGCGTTGGTGAGACTAAACATAGAATATTGTGTATCATTCGGAGTCCCAATCTAAGAAAGAATATATTGACTACAGAGGAACTTTAAAAGGTATTATCCAGATTAATCCGTAAAATGGCAAGATTGTCTGACTGGGAACCTCAGCCTGTAATCTCAAGTTTCAAAACATGAGAGTTGATTGTAGTGACTCTGAGAAACATCGAAAGGAATGAATAACAGGGGGACATGGAGAAGTACAAGTAGGCGAGATCTGGGAGAATCCCATGATATTCTACACGGACAAATAGGACAGAATAATCAGCAAACAGCTAGTGTCCATTAGAAACCAAAGGGGCAATCTGTGTGTCAAGCTGGAGAACATTGATGGATTGTTCCATGAGACCTTCACATCTATTTTACTTGGGAGAAGGAGGATGCAGGTACAGAATTCAAGAAGATGGACTAGGAAGCTCTTGAACAGATTGATGTAAAATACGAGCAGGGATTTGAGGTTTTGTTCTGTACAAATTTGGACCAATCTCCATGTCTGAATGAGTTGTATTACAGGCGGTTGTTGGGGTCAAAGGAGGAAAGACACTGACTGAATATTTTAATTAGAATCTGACCATAGGGGAGGTACCAGAGAACTAGTGAACTGCTAATACAATTCCACTTCACAGTAAGGGTGGGAGAGATAGACCAGGGAACTATAGACGAGCGAGTATTATATCACTGTTAAGGAAACTACTGGATAAAATAGGTAAGGGTAAAATCGAACTCCAATCAGAGTCGCAAGGTTTGATCAGGGATAATCATCATGACTTTATCAGAAGGAAGTCACATCCGTTTGATTTGATTGAATTAGTTTGAGGAGGTAGATTATTTAGTTTTGTAGGAAGGCCTTTGACAAATTTCCACCTGGGAAACTGAAAAATAAAGTAAAATCTCACAATATGGTGGATAACTTGGCAAGTTACAACGAAAATTGTCTTAGTAGCAGGCAACAGAGGGTGGTGGGAGAAGGCTGTTTGTGTGACTGGAAACCAGTGTCCCCTGGTGTACCACAGAGATCAGTACTGTGTCCCTTATTCTTTGTGTTATTCATAACAAAATATAGATCTGAATGTGGAGGGGGCTAGGTGGAGAGTGGGGGAGGTGTGATAAGTAAGTGTATGTTTGACATAAAGATTGGCTGAGTGGTTAGCAGTGAGGGGGAAGGCCTTACGTTTACAGGAAGATGCAGATGAAATGGTCAGATGGGCACATCAATGGCAGATGGAATGTAACCCTGATAAATATGAGGTGATGCACTTTGGGAAATGAAATCAGGCAGGGGAGGACTCAATGAATGGCAGCACACTGGGAAGCTCAGATTGTGCTTCTCCACACATCCCTGAATGTGACTGGACAGGTTAATGCTTAAAAATGTGTTGCTGGAAAAGCGCAGCAGGTCAGGCAGCATCAAAGAAACAGGAAAATCGATGTTTTGGGCAGATTCCTGAAGAAGGCTTATGCCCAAAACATTGATTCTGCTGCTCCTTTGATGCTGCCTGACCTGCTGCGCTTTTCCAGCAACACATTTTTGAAGCTCTGATCTCCAGCATCTGCATTTCTCACTTTCTCCTGGACAGGTTAATGGGCTAGTTAAGAATTGGACCTTGGGTGTAGCGTTTCCTAATCAGGGTGTAGATTATAAGAGCAATACAGGGCTTTGGTTCGGCAAAAGTGGAGTACTGTATGTAGCTCCGGGAACCACATTCCAGGAAGGATGCGATTGTACTGGAGAGGGTGCAGAGGTGATTCACCAGGATGTTCCCTGGAATGGATCATATCAGCTATGGAGAGAGGCTGGATAAGCTCGGGTTGTTTACTCTGGAGCAGCGAAAGCTGAGGAGTCAGTGATTCAGATGGATAAGTTTATAAGCGACACGGACAGGGTGGATAGGCAGCAACTGTTCCTTTTAGTCAGAGGGCCGAGTACAAAGGAGCACACTTTTACAGTGGGGGCAGCACGGTGGCACAGTGGTTAGCACTGCTGCCTCACAGCTCCAGAGACCCGGGTTCAATTCCCGCCTCAGGCGACTGACTGTGTGGAGTTTGCACATTCTCCCCATGAAGAGTTTGAGATTCAGAGATGATTTAACCATTTTTTCACCTCGAGGTCTGGGGTTCGGGGATTACTTCCGAAGAGGGGAATGATCACCTCACAATCGTTAAAAAGTACTTGGATGAGCAATTGGAAGTGTCATAACATTCCAGGCTATGGGCCTGGTGAAGGAAAGTGGGACTAGTATAGATCGTGCTGTATTTCTGTTGGCACAGAGTCTATGCCCCTGTGAGTATATGGTATGGAAGGTCAATTATTGAGCAGTTTAAGGCAGGAATTGATGGATTTCTGCAGAGTTATATTCATAAGGGTTATCAGAATGAACTGTATTAGCTTGTTAAATTATGTCAATGTGCGAAATATGAGAAAACAAGTGCAGTTTCCTTACAGCTAGAAACCAGAGAATGGAGAATGGGGAACAGGGAACTGGCAGAACTATGAAGCCACTACTTCAGTTCTGACTTCACAGAACTTTCTAACAATACAAGGAAAACCGAGTCGAGTGTGGGAAAATGGTAGAGTACATGGAACAATAAACATAGTCAGTAAATGGTTTAGCAGAAATTATTGTTGTTGAAAGTAATGGTCATAGACAACACCAACATAGATTTATGAAATGGGAATTATGTTTGAGAAACAAACTGGGAGACAAATGAAAGAGAATCAATGGATGTAAAACATTTTGATTTTTAGAAAAATGTTGGTAAAGCTCCAAGCCCAATTTGCAAAATCAAATCTGAGTGGATTGGGGCTAATATATGGCCATGTTTCTAGAATGGGACAGCTGGCAGGAAACAGTGAATCGAAATAAACAGACTCAACAAGTAATAGCCTGACATTTTCTGAAAGGTATGATTCGGTGAGTATGACTATGTCCCAGACTCCCCATTACCTTCCCCAGATATCTCCTGTCTCATCAGCAGGACGGACACAGCAGACGTGGCGGCACAGTGGGATACAGTTGGAAGGGAATTGCTCTTGGAGTCCTCAACAGTGACTCCGTATCCCATAAAGTCTCATGGCATTAGTTTGCACATGGGAAAGGAAACCTCCTGCTGATTACCATGTACCAGCCTCTCTCAACTGATGGCTCAGTACTCCTCCATGCTGACCAATACTTGGAGGAAGCACTGAGGGTAGCACGTACGCAGGATGTACTCTGGGTGGGGGATTTCAATGTTCACCACCAACAGTTTCTCAGCTACAGCATCGAGCTGGCTGGGTCCTAAAGGATATAACTGGCGGCAGGTGGTGAAGGAACCAACAAGAGGAAAATACATCTTGAACACAGCCTGACTAATCTGCCAGTTAAAGAAGTATCTGTCCATGACAGTATCGGTAAGAGTGACCACCGCATAGTCATTGTGGAGATAAAGTCACACCTGCACATTGAGAATAACCTCCATCATTTGGGTGGTACTATCACAGTGTATAAGATAAGGCTGATGCATTCGCAACAATCTTCAGTCAGAAATGCTGAGTGGATGATCCTCCAGTTGTCCACAGCGATTCAGTTACCAATCATCAGCCAATTTGATTCAGTCCACGCGATATCCAGAAATGATTGGAGATACTGGATACTCCATAGGGTCCATAATCTGACAATATTCTGGCAATAGTACTGAATACATGTGCTCCAGAACTTGCCACTCCCCGAGGCAAACTGTTTCAATACAGTTACAACAACGGCTTTCCCCGAATATGTAGAAAATTACCCCAAGTATCGCCTGTATATAAAAAGCAAAACAAATCCAATCCGGCCAATTACCACCCCATCAGTCTATTCTCGATCATCAGGAAAGTGGTGGAAGGTCTCAGTGCTTTTAAGCAGCACCTGCTCAGCAATAACCTGCTCAATGACGCCCAGTTTGGGCTCCACCAGGGCCACTCAGCTCCTGACCTCATTACCGTGGTTCAAACATGGACAAAAGAGCTTAATTACAGAGGTGGGGTGATAGTGACAGCCCTTTAAGTCAAGGCTGCCTTCTACCAAGTGTAGTATCAAGGGGCCTTAACAAAACTGAAATCAATGGGTATCAGAGGCAAACTCCCCGCTGGTTAGAATCGTATCTGACACGTAGGAAGATGGTCATGGTTGATAAAGGTCAGTCAACTCAGCTCCAAGTCTGCAGGAGTCCCTCGAGCAGTGGCCGAAAACTTCTTCAGGACTGCTTCATCAATGACCTTCCTTCCATTTTAAGGTCAGAAGTGGGGATGTTCGCCAATGATTGTACAATGTTCTGCAACATTTGTGGCTCCTCAGATACTGAAGCAGTCCATGTTCAAATGCGACAAGATCTGGACAGTATCCAGGCTGAAAAATGGCAAGTAATATACAATCCCACAAATGCTAGACCATGACTATCACCAATAAAATACAATCTAACCTGCCCCTTGGCATTCAATGGTGTTACTATCAGTGAATCCCCCAGTATCAAAGTCCTCGTGGGTAATCATTGCTCAGAAACTCACTGGTCTCACCACATAAACACAATAACTACAAGAGCAAGTCAGGAGCTAGGAATACTGTGGTGAGTAACTCACATCCTGATTTCCAAAAGTCTGTCCATCATCTACAATGCATAAGTCAGAAGTGTGATAGAAGACTCCCAATTTACCTGGATGAGTGCAGCCCCAACAACACTCAAGAAGCTTTATACCATCCAGGACAAAGCAACCAGTTTGATTGTCCCTATATCCACAATGCTCCACCATCGACGCTCAGCAGCAGCAGCAGTGTTTTACTATCTATATGCTGCAGTGAAATGATTCATCAAAGATCCTCAGAGACCATCTTCCCAACACACGATCACGTCCATCTAGAAGGACAAGGGCTGCAGATGTATGGAAGGACTATCATCTTTAGGTTCCCTCCAAGCCATTCACCATCCTGACTTGGAAATACATCACCGCTCCTTCATAGCCGCTGGGTCAGATTCCCGGAATTCCCTCCCTAATGGCATTGGAGGTCAACAGCAGCAGGTGGACTGCAGCGTTCAACAAAGCAGCTCACCACCACCTTCTCAAGGACAACTAGGGACAGGCAATAAATGCTGGCCCAGCCAGTGACACCCAGATTCACGAAATAAATAAATAGAAATTAACAGAGGAAGGTTGCTGAGGTCTCGCAGGGATCGGTGCTTGGGGCCCAGCTGTTCACAATACCCATTAAACATTGGGTTGCTGGAATCAGACACAATATATCCCAGCCTGCTGACAGCACTAACGGATGTGGGATTGTGAGTGGGTGAGGAGGATGTAGAAAAGCACTGAGAAGACGAAGACAAGTGGAGTGAAAGGGTAAATACGTGACAGATGGAGAACAATGTGGATAGAGGTGACGGTGTGCCCTTTGGTGGAAACGATAAATTGGCAGCCGACCATTTGAAAAGGATTGGTTGAAACATGTTGATTTACAAAGGGACGTATGCTCCTTTTTGTTGTTTCCTTCTGCATAAACCTCTGAGGCCCCTGCAGCGCAGTGAGTCCTGTAACCAGAAGTCAGTACTGGGCATGGCATTGGCACGCTGCCCAGTGTATATACAACCAGCAAGTGGGGAGCTATAACATTGAAAAGGATCTGGATCTCCTTGTACACCAGTCACTGAAAGCAATATTGCAGGAAAGAAAGCAGGAAAGAAGATAAATGGTGTGCTGACCTTCATTTCAGGGGGATGTGAGTCCAGGAGAAATGGTGCCTTACTGTAGCTGTACAGGGACTTGGTGAGACATCATCTCAAACATTGTGCAGTATTGTGGACAGTTCTCATCTCCATACCTAATAAAGGACAAACCTGACATTGACAGAGAGCAGTGAAGGATGACCAGACTGATATCTGGGATGGCGAGCTTGTTGTGGGAGCAGAGTTTGTGGTGACTGAGCCAGTATTCCATGGGGATTGGAAAAATGAGTGGAGAAATCAGTGAAATATACAAAAGTCTGACAGGGTGAGACAGATTGGAAGCAGGGATGATAATTCCCCTGGCTGGTACAGGCAGGTCACTCTGCATTGAGGTAAATGCCTGTACTCACTGACTGGGGAACCTGGGGAATTCGCTCGCACCTGGAAACCAAGACACTGATTATAAATAAGGATTTAGAGACAGTAAAGGGATGGTGGGAGAGCAGGAGTACAGTGTGGAAATGAAGGGCCAACCATTATTTCATTGAGTTAGGTAGCAAACTCGATGGACCAAACGAACTATTGCACCGCCTATTTTATAGCTTCCCAAGGTTACCCACATTAACGGATATGTATATCGTGTGGGGTAAGCGCATTGCGGAGATTTTTTTCATGAACTAGAATGGGGGGGAGGCTCAAAGTGTTGTATGACCTACTCCTTTCCCGATGTTTCTGTGCAGTCTGTGGGAAAGCTCGGTAAATGTTGTCACAAGCTCTCAGATGTTAGGAAGGGGGAATCTGCAGGGTCGAAAGGAGTGTGTACCCATTCCCTTTTCCGACACTGATGCTGAGGCCGGATATTCTGTCCGGTTTCATCCTTTCAGACCTCGGAGTAGTTTGATACAAATGAGTGCCTTTATTGGCCGTTTCAGAGACCATTGAAATGTTTATCACATGTCAGGGTCTTTGGAGTCAGTTTTAGGCCAGCCCAGAAAATCACGGGTGATTCACTTCCTAAAAGTACATTGGAGAAGGAAATTCTGTTTACAATCCAGATTGGCTTCAAGGTCACTGTTACTGACACCAGATTTTAGATCTCGATATTTTATTAATTGTTTTTAACTTCCACCCTCTGCCAGAGTATTAGCCTGGTCTGGATTAATAATCCAGTGACATTTATACAGCACCATCTCCACATGGGGATCTATCGGAAACCACACTGAACAGGTTACTTCTGTGCTGCTTGACACTCTGTCAAAAAGAACTCCCACCAATTTGGCTGTTATGATGGGACTGAGGGGTTAGTAATTGGTCAGTTTGTAATATTTCCCGTCTTAGTGGACAGGACACAGCTGAATAATTTTCCACATTGCCAGGGAGATGTCAGGTTTGGAGCTGGAATGAAACAGCTTCCCCAGGGACGCGGCTTGTTGTGCAGCACAAGTCTTCAGTCCTATTGCAGGAATGGGGTCAGGGCCCATTGCCTTTGTCGTATCTCCTGTGTTCAGCTGTTTCTTCATGTCACGTGCAGCGAATCAAATTAGTTGAAGACTGGCATCTGTGATTTTGTGGGTATCATGATGAGGGTGAGGTGTATCATCGACTCAACACTTCTGGCAGAAGATGGTGCAGATGAAACATCCTTCTCTTTTACACTGATGTGAAGGTCTGTTCTATTATTTAGGATGGGGATGTTTGTGGAATCCTCTCCTCCAGTCATTTGTTTAATTGTCCATCACCATTTATGACTGACTGTGGCAGAACTGCTGGGCTTCGTTCAGATCTGTTGGTCAAGTCCGGTAGCTTTAATAAGTTAGCATCAGGTTAAGGTTCATGTGATCCTGACTCTGACATGTTCACTCACACTCGTCCCCGAGCCATAGATGGTGTTGATGGTAATAACAGACTGAGGTGTTACCCTGGCAAAAAGTTACAGGTTGAGGTTGAATGCAGGTCTGCTTCTCCTGCTGCTGTGGTTTACAGCACTACATAAATACGCAGTTTCGAGCTGCAATATCTGCAATGCAATTCTGCTGTCTGTTCCCCAATTCTCACTGAGACCCAATCACCCATCAGCCCTGCACTCAGTGACCTAACCTGGTTTCTGATGTGGAAATACTTCCATTTTAAAACTCTCATTATGCTGAGGGTCTGTCACCCCGGGTCTTGCTTCCAATCTGACACATTCCACAAAAGCATTTAACTGATCTTAATTTAAATGTTTAATTCAAATGTTTAATTCACTTGAATCTTTTTCCTTGAGAAATGCCGTCTTCTGTGTTTAAAGTGAATTTGTTTCTTCCGTTTCTCTCCCTGACCATGATTAAGAGCTCTGGAGACAATAGACAGTAGGTGCTGGAGTAGGCCATTCTGCCCTTCGAGCCTGCACCACCATTCAATATGATCATGGCTGATCTTCCTTAATCAGTATCCTGTTCCTGCCTTATTTCCATAACCCTTGATTCCACTATCGCTAAGAGCTCTATCCAACTCCTTAAATGAATCTGGAGACTGCCCCCAGGGGCAGAGCATTTCACACAGCCACCACTCTCTGGGTGAAGAAGTTTCTCCTCATCTCTGTCCTAAATGGTCTACCCCATATTTTTAAGCTGTGTCCTGCCTCCAGAGTGTCCAATCCTTTAATAATCTTACATGTCTCTATCAGATCCCCTCTCAGTCTTCTAAACTCAAGAGTATACAAGCCCAGTCGCTCCAGTCTTTCAGCGTAAGGTAGTCCCGCATTCCAGGAAGTGACCTTGTGAACCTATGCTGCACTCCCTCAATAGCCAGAATGTATTTCCTCAAATTTGGAGACCAGACCTGCACACACAAATCCAGGTGTGGTCTCACCAGGGCCCTGTACAGCTGCATTAGAACCTCTTTGCTTTTATACTCAATCCGTCTTGTTATGAAGGCCAGCATGATATTAGCCTTCTTCACTACCTGCTGTACCTGCATGCTTACCTTCATTGACTGGTGTACAAGAACACCCAGGTCTCTTTGTACTGCCCCTTTACCTAAATTGATTCCATTTTGGTAGTAATCTGCCTTCCTGTTCTTGCCACCAAAGTGGATAACCATACATTTATCCAAATTAAACTGCATCTGCCATGCATCTGACCACTCACCTAATCTGTTCAGGTTACACCGTAATCTCCCAACATCCTCCTCACATTTCACCCTGCCACCCAGCTTAGTATCATCAGCAAATTTGCTAATGTTATTACTAATACCATCTTCTATATCATTAATATATATTGTAAAAAGCTGCGGTCCCAGCACTGACCCCTGCGATACCCACAGGTCACTGCCTGCCATTCCAAAATAGAGCTGTTTATTCACTACTCTTTGTTTCCTGTCAGCCAATCAACTTTCAGTCCAAGTTAGTACTTTGCCCCCAATACCATGCGCCCTAATTCTGCTCACTAATCTCCTATGTGGGACTTCATCATAAGCTTTCTGAAAGTCCAGTTACACTACATCTACTGGATCTCCCACGTCCATCTTCAGAGTTACATGCTCAAAAAAGTCCAGAAGATTAGTCAGGCATGATTTCCCCTTCATACATCCATGCTGACTCTGACCTATCCTGTTACTACTATCCAGATGTGTCATAATTTCATCCTTTATAATAGACTCCAGCATCTTTCCCACCACTGATGTCAGACTAACTGGTTTATAATTTTCTGCTTTCTCTCTCCCACCTTTCTTAAAAAGTGTTACAACATTAGCCACCCTTCAATCTGCAGGAACTGATCCCGAATCTATCGAACTCTGGAAAACAATTACCAACGCATCCACGATTTCTCGAGCCACCTCCTTCAGTACCCGCGTTGTAGACCATCAGGCCCCGGGGACTTATCAACCTTCAGACCTAACAGTCTCTCCAACACCAATTCCTGGCAAATATAAATTCCCTTAAGTTCAGGTCCTTCAGCCACTGTTACCTCAGGGAGATTGTTTGTGTCTTGCCCAGTGAACACAGATCCGAAGTACCAATTCAATTCTTCTGCCATTTCTTTGTTCCCCGTAATATATTCCCCTGTTTCTGTCTTCAATGGCCCAATTTTAGACTTAAACATTTTGTTTTTTGCCTTTCACATACCTAAAAAGACTTTCACTATCCTCCTTTATATTTTTGGCCAGTTAACTTCGTACCTCATTTTTTTCTCTGCATATTTCCTTCTTATTAATCCTCTGTTGTTCTTTAAAAGCTTCCCAGTCCTCCGTTTTCACACTTATCTTGGCTGTGTTATACTTTTCCTCTTTTAACTTTATATGTTTCTTAACTTCCCTCGTCAGCCACGGCCACCCATGACTCCTCCTAGGATCTTTCTTCCTTTTTGTAATGAACTGATCCTGCATCTTCTGCATTATACACTGAAGTATCTGCCATTGTTCTTCCACTGTCATACCTACTAAGGTATTGCACCATTGAACTTTGGCCAGCTCCTCCCTCATTGCTCCATTATTCCCTTTATTCAACAGAAATATTGTCACTTCCGATTGTACCCTCTCCCTCTCAAATTGCAGATTGAAACTTATTGGATTATGATCACTACTTCCCAATGGATCCTTCACTTCGAGCTCCCTGATGAATTCTGGTTCGTTGCACAATACCAGATCCAGAATTGCCTTCTCCCTGGTCGGCTCCAGCTCCAGCTGTTCTAAGAATCCATCTCTGAGGCACTCCACAAAGTCTATTTCTTGAGGTCCAATACGATCCTGATTCTCCCAGTCTACCTGCATGTTGAAATCCCCAGTATCAACTGTAGTAATATCTTTGCGACAGGCCAATTTCAGCTCCTGATTTCACTTACATCCGAGATCCAGACTATTGTTTGGGGGCCTGTAGATAACTCCCAAGAAGGTCTTTTTACGCTTAGAATTTCTCAGCTCTATCCACACTAACTCTACATCCCCTGACTCTAGGTTTCCCCCGCTCAAGGGACTGATAATCACCTCTTACCAACAGGGCCACCCCACCCCCTCTGCCAGTCAGTCTGTCCTTACGATAGCTCGTGTAGCCTTGAATATTCATTTCGTAAGCACTGTCCACTTGAAGCCACGTCTCAGTTATCACCAGAATACGGTATCTGCCAAATTTCAAAAGAGCCTCAAGCTGTATCATTCTGTATCATTGATACAGCTGTCTTTCTGGACTTCCCTTGTTCTAACTTTCCCTTCAATTTCCTTCTTAAACATCCAGTTTGTCCCCTCCACCCTCCCCACCCCCTACTTAGTTTAAACGCAGCTGCGTTGCAGTGGCAAACCTGCCTGCCAAAATGCTGGTCTCCAACTTATTAAGGTGCAAACCGTCTCTCTTGTATAATTTATGCTTACCACAAAGCATACCCCGTGATCCAAGAATTTAAATCCTTGCTTCCTGCACCAGTTCCCCAGCCACACGTTCAAGTCCATTATCTCACTGTTTCTGGCATTATCAGACTGAGGAACTGGAAACAAACCGGAGATAACCACCCTGGACATCCTGCTTTTCAGCCTTCTTCCTACTTCTCCGAAGTCCCGCTGTGGTATGTTCCTCCTCTTCTTCCCAACATCATTTGTGCCAACATGTACCACCACGTTTGGCTCTTCACCTTCGTCCTTGAGGATTTCCTGCACTCTGTCTGTGATGTCCTTAACCCTGGCACCAGGAAGGCAGCACACTATCCTTAAGTCCCGCCTGCTGCCACAAAACCCCGTCAGTTCCTCTCACTGTGAAGTCCCCTATTATCACGGCTCTGTGCGATGTCCGACTCTACCGCTCTGTCTCCACGCCAACTTTTGATTGACAGACCTGGCCGCCTGGCGGACTGGCAGTGTCATCTGTCTCTACTGTTTCCAAAAGATTCAACTTGTTCCTGACAGGTACTTCCCCCGGAGTCTCTTGCACCTGTCTCCTCTCTGCCTTCCTCATCGTCTGCTCTCTTCTGCTCTCTTCTGGTATGGTCGGTGTAATAACCTCACTGAATGTCTTGCCCAGAAAGATATCGTTCTCTCAGATGAGCCTAAGGTCCTCGAGTTCTTTCATCAGCGCTGCAACGTGCTCGGTCAGTACATGAACGTGCACACACTTTCCACACTTAAACGAGCGAGACAGACCAGAGTCGTTGACCTCCCACATCAAACACGTAGCGCACTGAACCAGCTGGGCAGTCATGTCTTCACCCTCTTCAACTGTGGCGTAATCACTTCACTCAACCTCCTTGTCAAAGACGTCTGAGCAAAAGCCTCACTCTTCACTCCACAGGAACTTCCTTGGACCCTGTCGTGTCAGTGATGCAAGCCTTATGTCGTTTCAGAGCCAATGAATTCTCTGGATTCCCAATCATCTTCACCACATTGTACGTTTTCTCTTTTGGTCTGAGGCCTTATCACTCATACTGCCTTGTCCTCCCATGAGTATGTTTCATCTTCTTGGGGTTGCATTTCTGGTATTATCTTCCGACGTATCCCCAGAAACTCCTGCCATTGCTGATCCATGGTCTTTCCTGCTCAGCTCCCCTTCCAATTAACTCTGGTCAGCTCCTCCCACATGTCTTTGTAGTTACATTGCTTAATTATAACCACATTACATCTTGAAGAGAACGTTAGATATAAACTGAAAGGAGGAGTTTTGAGAGATGGGCCACGAAGAATAATTGATGGATTTCTTACCTAGATGCAAAGGGAGAACGAGAGAGAGGATATAGATATGGAGATGTGGAAAATGAGAAAACTACATTATCGAAAGAAATAGATGTATATCCCTCAATGTTTGGCAATTCTGTGTGCTGTGGTCCTTTGTACAGTGCACATAAAATATGTTCAAATGCTGGGTCTGATGCCAGAACTTTTCTTTCCAATAATATGACAGACACTAACTTTGGAAAGAACCCAGCAGGCCAATATATTGAATTCCCGGTAGAAAGGGGATTAACTAATATAAGTTGGGACACGAGAAGCAAGAATTTATAACACACATCCTGATAAGAATGAGACTAGAGTTGGGAATATCAGAAAAGGGGGAAGGTTGAGAGGAAGGGAAGGTATCACTTCAGATGAGGATCAAATAATGTTTTAATGCTTTATAAATTTTATACATCATGTGCATAATTTTTCGTTAACTGTATCGCCGTTGTTCATTCAGAATGTGTTATACACATATGAAAAATTTTATTTATCTGAATACACACTGATTAAACAGTGTATATAAAATCATTTTTCCTCCATTTCAAACTGTCCTGTTGTCGTGCTAGCAGGACATATGAACACCAACTGGCCACCAAAAGACATGACTCACTATCACAAAGAAAGACACCACGTTGACTGTGACAACACACACTTCCTAGGACAAAGCCACGCACGAAACCTCTGAGAGGCATGACATTCTAGCCAGAAGTACATCAATAAACATATCAATTTAGATCCTAACTACCTTCCCTTGAAAAAAAGTGGAAATAACATCATGTACCTTCAGAAACCAAGACCTATAAATAGAAAGACGGGACATACCACCAGTGCGTCACCAGAGACTCTCCAGGATGATGTTACCTAGTCATGGTGACGAAACATCTGACATCCACAAGCTCAGCGATCTCACTTACATACTTATAAATGGTTATTTTTCTCTTAATAGTGGAATTTGGGACTTCTCTGTCATTCATCTTTTAACAGATTACGTGACGAGCTGAGCTTTTCTGGGTGTGTGGTTTTAATTAACAGAGGGGTTAGACATCGACATTATAACGGTTTGAGGGCTTGTCGTATGGGATTTGAACAGATTTGGGGTACGAAATGTCCCAGCAGATTCCATCACTTGGCGGTTAGTGACCTAGATCTTCAAATAAAACAGGTGAGAAAATTCATTTAATTTTGTTTCCTTGTGGTTGGTTAAATTAAAAGAAATGGCTTTTAACATTACTAAAGAGGTTCTGAGGTTTGAAGATGACTCACAAGTTTGTTGACAAAGTTTAGAAACACAAAGGAAGGGCATACTTTTAGAATTAACATGTACATTAGAATTGGGTTTCACCAGGGACAAAAGGAAAGCTATCACCATCATGGAGTTGGTCAAGCACTTTGATCTATCAGAGAAAAACGAAACTGCAGTCGAGTTGGAAAAAAACTTAAATTGCAAGTGGGGCAATTGGAGTTAGCAGAATAAGAGAGAGACTGAAAGAGGTAGGTAAGTAACAGGCAGTAATAAAACCAGCACATTTCTTGCCAATTCCTGCATTCGAAGAACCTTTCACGCGGCTTATGATTAATTGTGGACCTCCCCTTTCTAAAGTAAAAGTGGAAACCAATATTTGCTGATCATAATGGATGTGTCTACCAGATTTCCATGGATAATTCCATTATGGGGTGTTAAGGCAAACTGGGAGGTAGAGGAGTTGGTAGGTACGCAGCTTCGGCACGCAGCCGTTTAAATCAAGTGCATCGCATCCCGAATCCAAGGGGGCCTTGGAAAGTTGGCATCAGAAGCTGAAGACAATGTTAACAATGTACTGTCAGAATTACCCAAATGATTGGAATAAAGGCGTCTCATTATATTGTTTGCCATTAGAGATGCCCCAAATAAATCTGCTCACTTTACATCCTTTGAGTTAATATTCGTACATGAAGTGAGAGGTCCTTTGAAATTAATTAAATTTAAATTGACAGGACCGAAGTCGGAGATCTCACACTTGGATGATGTATCTGAGGTGAGGGAGAAATTAGATGGAATAGGTGAGTTAGCTAAACAACACCTGAAGAGGGCACAGCATGGAATGAAGCAGGTGGCAGATAAAAACGCTGAAACTTTGACGATTTCCCGTGGGGATGACGTATTAGTATTGCCAGCAGTGGTAGGAAATCCCTTCAAAGCCAGGTTTAGTGGCCCCTTTCAAATTAAAACAATGTTGAGTCAGTTAAACTATCTGGTCAAGGTACTGGGTATGAGAAAAAATGCTAGAGAATGTCATGTAAATGAATAATGCTCCAGATACATTGAAGACTCCGGAACAGAGTTGTGGCCAGCTGAATAATTTGTGCAGTTTATCTGTATGATGTAGTGATCTTTAGCAAGTGATTGAAAGCTCACATGTTACAGTTGGCAGACCCTGTTGAATGATTGCAAGAAGCAAACTTGGTAATAAACTTAAAGAAAACAGAATTCGCGAAGGCAGAGGTGATGTTCTTGGGACATTACATTGGACATGGGAGGTTGACCCCACGGAACACAAAGACGAAGGGCTTTGAGGAATTTCCACGGCCATCCTCGAAGAAAGAGGTGCTTCGATTTTTGGAACTGAGTGGATTCTATGGGGAGTTTGTTGCAAACTTCAGCAGCATATTGGCACCACTGATCGATTTATTAAAGAAGAACACAGAATTGTGGTGGACAGAACAATGCCAGGAGGCATTTGAGAATTTTAAAGCCGGATTAATCATCGCACCAGTTTTCGCTGCACCAAATATTTTGAAAAATTTGAAAATTGTATTTGATGCTAGGGGTATAGGTGTCGGAGATGTATTGATACAGCAAGATGATGATGGAATTGAATGGCCAATTAGCTACTTGTCGATAAAACTCAATATCCACCAGAAAAAAAATAAAAAATCTCCATTATTGTAAAAGAATGATTAAGTTTCGCACGGGACTGACAATATTTTGATGTTTGGATTAGTGGTGCTGGAAGAGCACAGCAATTCAGGCAGTCCGAGGATTTTGCCTGTCCTTGGATGCTGCCTGAATTGCTGTGCTCTTCCAGCACCACTAATCCAGAATCTGGTTTCCAGCATCTGCAGTCATTGTTTTTACCTCAATATTTTGATGTTTATATGACAAACAAATTGTCAGAGATGGTTGTGGACAACGACAAACCTCTCGCATTTTTTGAATACTTAAAGAACAGAATATGAGACTATTTCATTGGAGTCTTATGTTACCGACTTTAACCTTACAAAACGTACATGCAGTGGGTCCTAAAATGAGATAGCAGATGTGTTATGCCAGATTTAAAGGAAAAAGTTTAGATAAGATTTGACTTATTGCAGTGTTATATATGTGTGCAGAATTAATATGTATGGTATGGCCGAGATTAATACTTTTGGAATTCATAATAATGGGATTAAGAATTGGATGAAAAGAAATGAAACCATTTTTTCATTCTACTGGTTCATATTTTTTTTTCTGTAGCGGGGAGGTCTTATGAAGCCGAAAGCATGTCCGGTCACTTTAAGACAGGACGGGTTTTGCTGAATAGAAAGTACAGCCACAGATGCCAGCTAAAGGTCACTCTGTTCCACATGTCACCATTAGCTGGGAAATGGATACTTGAGTTTTGGTTGCTGTTTTGACAACAATTCAAATAAAAACAAAGAATTTAAATAACGCTCAGGATACCAGACGCCAACGGAATTTGAATATTATTGTTTGGACACCTGGAAAGCAATCAAATTATGAGAATTATTGTATCATGGGGAGTATATAAACCCAGCATTTTGAACACTAGAGGGAGAGTAACTGCCACCCAGTAGCAGTGTAACTGCTGTAGAGCAGGAGTGCTAACTGGTCATCTCAAACACTTTCTATCAAATATACATGTCCATTTAAAAGCTACTTGCAATATTAAAAAAATGGCCCAGGGAGATCAGCAGCTGGAAGAGTGAACACAGCGGGGAAGATGGATTCTGTGTGGTCTTGAGATTGTAATGTTTAATATGTGGGTTGTTGGAACAGCATATTTTTACAGAGTTGGAGTCAGATAGTAAGTAGCTAAGAAAAGAGGGGCGTGTATTTGTGAATAGTTGTTGTTTAGTATTCACTATTAAAGATAAGAAACTAACTTGTTATTTTTGGTTTAAATAGTGGAATGTAGGAGATCTGTGTTGCTCATATTTTAACAGATTACGAGCTTTTCTGGGTGTTTGGCTTTAATTAACAGAGGGGTTCTACTCTACTTTGTAAATGTCCACCCACGCTCACCCCATTTCCCTGCATTTGGCCCATTTCCTTCCAGTCCTTTCCTATCCACATATTTATCCAAATGCTTTTGAAATATTGTTAATGTACCCCCTCAGCCTCATCTGCTGGCAGCTCAACCACGTACCATCTCTGGGTAAAGAAATGACCCCTCAGGTTCCCTTTTAGTCCTTCCCCTTTAACCTTAAACTGATCCCATCCAGTCCTCGATTCTCTACACCTTGGAAGAAGACTGAGAACATTGACCCTATTCATATCCCTCGTGATCTTATACAGTTCTGTTAGGACACCCTCATTCTCCTACACGCTAAGGAAAATGTCCTAGCTTGTCCAACATCTCCCTATAACTCAGACCATCGGATCCTGGCAACGTCTTTGTGAATTTCTTCTGCACTCTTTCTAGTTTAATAACATCCTCCCGATAACAAAGGTGACGAAACTGAACACAATACTCCAAGTGCGGCCTTACCAAAGTCCTGTGTAACTGCAACATAAATTCCCAACTTCTATACTCAATATCCTGCCTGATGAAGGCCAGTGTGCCAACAGCCTTCTTCACTGCCCTCTCTACGTGCGACTCCACTCTGAGAGAACAGTGCACCTGAATACCAAGGTCTCTCTGCCCACTACACCCCTTTAGGCCCTCCCATTCACCGTGAAACTCCTGCCTTGATTTGAGTTTCCATAATGCAAGACCTCACACTTCTATATTCAATTCCATTTGCAATTTTTCAGCCCACTTCCCCACCTCATTACGGTCCTGCTGCAATTTCTGATAAACTTCCTAACTGAAAATGCTCCCACTCACTTTAATGTCATCTGCAAACTTACTAATCATATCTTGTACATTCTCAACCAAATCATAGATAACAAACAGCAATGGACCCAGCCTCCAGTCTGATAAGCATCCTTCCACTAAACCCTCTGCTTCCTACCTAAGCCAACTGTGTATCCAATTGGCCAGTTCCCCCAACATTCCATGTGATGTAACCTTCCTGAGCAGCCTACCATGTGGAAACTTATCAAAGGTCTTACTGAAATCCATAGAGAATATGGCTGCTGCTCTGCCTTCGTCAACTTTCTTGGTCACTTCATCAAAGAACTCTAACAAATTTGGGAAGCATGATCTCCCACTCACAGGTCTATGCTGACTGCTCCGAATCAAACCTTATGTAAGTAATGGATGCAGACAATGGTATGCTGTCCTTCATTGTAAGATGATTCGAGTACATAAGTAAATCCATCTTCCTGCTGTTGTAAAGCCTTGCTGAGAGACCGTTTGAGGCACTCTGTACAGATTTGATCTCCTTTGTAAGGAATTATCTCCTTACCACAGATACGAGTGATGGTAACATGAGGATCGAGTGAAGAAGCTGAGTGTTTAATCAGTAGAGCTGTGAGAGACGAAGAAATGGTGATGCTGAAACACGAGGAGTGGCAGCGATCAATTATTTCCAAAAGAGACATTGATAGGGTGAGAAATTCCATACTTTACCCAGGATTGATTGGTTTGATTTATTGTCACGTGTATCTCAGTACAGGGAAACACTTTATTTAGTGGAGGCAGGTCATAGTAAGGATAGACTGGCAGATCACAGGGTGGAAATAGGCTTGGACAGAATAAGGCGTTCAGGTTACAAGACAAGATCAACATGAATAATATCATCATTATTTGAACTTAGAGAGTCCATTCATCAGTCTAACGTGACTTTCCTAACAGTTTATATGTCTTAATTAACTCTCCCCACATTACTGTGCAGTCGGTGTGTGAACCCGTACTGAACGCCATGTTGCTCACAATCCCCAACAGCAGCCACATTACCTTCCTACTGAAACAGGTAGCCATTCCCATCAGCTTCCACCCTACATAGAAACACCTGACTGTCTTCTCGGAGATGAATGTTGCCTTCTTGAGACTTTACACAAGGCATATGACTTCCTTCCTCACCACGAGAAAACCACATTAAGTGTGTATCATGAGCGGCGGCGCCACGACGATTGGAGAAATATTTGTGACATTCTGTGTCTGAATATTCCTTTTTGCCAAGGGCTGTGGTTATGCGATTTTCCTGTACTGGAACAGTTCATTAGTAATAGCTCCACGATCTATTATTCTTTTAACTTTGCCAATAGAATTAAGTTATTCTAAATTTCCCTTTCCTTGGTTTCATTTTATCTTCCGTGTTTAAATAAATGGTGTTTTGCTTCACACCGAGTAGTTTGACCAGTCACATTGCATCTGGGACAGACAGTTTACATTTCCTTTAAAATATGAAAATATTAGAGTTTAGGTTACCGCCCTCAAATATTTTTGAGGGTCTCTGGTGTGGTCCATCACACTAGACTCCTTCTCTTCCTGAGTAATAGGCTGGAGGCACTGAATGGGCTGTCCCTGCTCTTCTCCAATACTGTCAATGGTCTGAATGACTTCCTCAAATTCCTGTGAAACCAGCGTGAGCTACTGAATGAACTCTTGTTTTACTGAGGCAATGTGCAGTGCCAGACTGTGCTGGTACATGAATGTTACAGACACTTTAACAGAACAAACCTGAGTGGTGTCTGGATCTTGCTGCACATGGACAGAGACCAGTTCAGGAGCTGACGAGGGACAAAACGCTCTGAACATGGTGGAATCTTCAGTGACCATCCCCACATTCTGATCTTATGGTGGGGAGGGTGGTAACGAGGAGACATTTATAAAGAAGCTGAAGATGTTTGTGAAGAGGAAGCTACCCTGAGAATCTCCCACAGAGCTGACCACATGAGTGAGATGATGAACATCTTCCTTTGTGCCATGTTTGACACCAAACACTGGAGAGTTTACTCTGATTCCCATTAAGTCCAGTTTTGTTAAGTTCCTTGATGCCAGCAGAAGTTAACCACTGCCTTGATATCAGGGCCAGTCATTTTTACCTGATCCCTTGAGCCAGCCTGTTTTGTTCATATCAAGAGGCTATGACATAGGAGCAGCAAGTGTTTTCTTCAAACAGGTGGGATTGAATGTCAGGATTTCTGTTCTCAAGACTGTTCGGGGAGCTAGTTGACTGAAAGTGTTTCAAGACGAGGTTGATGGATATTGACCTGCCAGAGAATTGAGGGCTATGAAGAATTGGGAATGAAAGAGGATTTGAGACCAAGAGCAGATCAGCCACGATCTTAGGGAAGGGCAAGGCAGGCTTGGGGAGTGAACGACCTCCCCCTGTTTCTGATGTACTCACATTCTGTTATTGAAAGGTTAGTGGGTGTTATTTTCATGAATGTGCAATTACTGAATATTGCAGCCAGGGAGACCAGAGGATTTTGTGAGTCATCTGTGTGTGAGGTAAGTTGTCTGTATTCTCAGTGAATTTGGGTCTACAACATGACCAACAAATGAAGCACAAGTTGCAGAGAGGGGAAATTTTGTAAAGCGAGATGAGGGGCCTCTTTCATACCCAGCCTGGGTTTTCCAATCACATTTCCCAAATCACCTCAAAGCGTGTGGGATAATCTTGAAGGGCCGAATGGTCTCCTCTGTTTCTGTGCATCAGGTTATAGATGTAAGTAGCCTCCAAATGCTCCTGTTTAGCAGGTATGAGGGGCTGAATGGAACACAGGAACATGGGACTGAGGAGCAGGAGTGGGCCATTCGATACTTTGAGCCTTCTCCACCAGGCACTAAGATTGTGGCTGATCAGGTTGTGGTCTCAGCTCCACTTTCCTGACTGTATCCCATTATCCGTGACTCACTTCCCTGTCAAATATTTAACTAACGCAGTTTTCAGTCCATGTGAACATCGAGGCACAATAAAAACTTCCAGTGAAGAGATTTCCCACTTGAAAGGTCCTTTAAGAATTTTTCGTCATTCTTCTTATAGAATCAGAGAGCCCTGCAGAACGGAAACAGACCCGTTAGTCCATCTGTTCACTCCGGTCAGGTATCAAATCTGATTTAGTCCCATTTGCCAGCATTTGGCCAATATTCCTCCTGAAGTTGTACCACCTTGACCACTTCCTCTGACAGCAATTTCTGTACACACAACACTCTCTGTGTGAAACATTTATTTTCAGGTCCTTTCTAAATCATTCGCCCTCTCCCCTTCAACCTATGCTCTCTTGTTCTGGACCCCCCTATCCTAGGATCAGAACGTGGCTATTCTGAATATCCATACCCCTGATGATTTTATACACCTCTATAATGTCACCCTTCAGCCTCTGACACTCCAGGGGGAAACACCTCAACCTAATCAACCTCTCCCCGAAGCTCAAACCTCCAGTCCTGGGTCATCTGTGTAAATCGTTTCTGCAGGCAACCGAGTTGTACGCAGTATTCTTAAAGTGGCCTCACCAACATCCTGGGAGAGTTCGATTTGGCTGAATTCCCTTTGCTTTAGGCAGTGAGGAGATTCCAGTGAATTCTGGTCAGGGATCACCCAAAGGGTAGTACGTTGGTTAGCACTGCTGCCTCACAGCACCAGGGACTTGGGGTCGATTCTAGCCTTGGGTGACTGTCGATGTGGAGTTTGCACATTCGCCCCTTGTCTGTGTGAACTTCTAATGGGTGATCCAATTTCTTACCACAAACTGTGTAGGTTCGGTAGATTGGTCATGCTAAATTATCTGTAGTGTTCAGGGATATCTCGGTTACGTACATTCGTCAGAGGTAAATATAGGGAATTGGATTGGGAAGGTGGATATGGACTTGTTGGCCCGAAAGGCCTGTTTCCACACTGCAGGGATTCCATTAAAATAAGAATGGTAACGATGACTTTAGAGGTTCTTTTAGCTCGCACACATTGCTGTGATGAGGAACAATGAAGGAGTGGGAGCGCAAGAGGCCGTTCCTTCTCAGGCAGATTACATTTTCTCCCTCTCTGAGCTGAATCACACAGAAATGTCATCCTCTCCCAAACTGTACCATGTGAGGTCTCCTTGTACATTGTCCAAACTATGTCCCCATCACATTCCCTGTTCCATGTAGGTGCACCATTGCTGCTGTCATACATACACAGAGCCATACCTTTAGCAGAAAATGGTCTCGGTCAATTTGAAATATGTTTACATGTCTCTGCGTCATTAAAAATAAATGTTTAATTTATTCAGAATACCTGTGTTAAAATGAACGCATTGTTTAAACAAATACAGAAATTGCTGGAATAGCTCCTTTTACATGCTATATTTGTACCAGCCTCCACCAGTTCCTTTGGCAGCTCATTCCATACGCACACCCAACCTCTGTGTGAAAAGGTGCCCTTTAGGCCTCATCAAAACCTTTCCCCTCTCACTTTCAAACAATGCCCTCTCGTATTGGACGCCCCTAACCTGGGGAAGACCCCTGACTACTCACCCTATCCATGGCCATTTTGATTTTATAAACCTTTACTTCTGCAAAATATGACTCCAATCAACACGAATGGCTGTACTTTCAGTCATCCTGGGCCTAAATTCTGAAATGCAATACTGACACCTCTTCCTTCTCCATCAAGTCACAATTCTAAATCCATTTTAATCAGTTTGTTCAGATGTATTATGAGACACTTCTGTGGGATTTGCACCTAGACCTTTGTGCCCGGAGGTAGGGACACTAGCACCACTCGGCAATACCCATAAAGCTGTAACATTATTCTCCTGTGTGTTTGTTCATCAGCCTGTTCTGACATGATGTGACATACCTCTGCAACAGGCAGGACTTGAATCCAGACCTTCTAGTCCAGAGCTTGGAGCACTACCCCACAAGTTCAGGAATTGGAATCAAATCCAGAGATCTGGCTCAGAGGCAGGGACACTACCCAGCACACTACCATACCCAGATTTTGAGTCATATTTTAGAGCCCACTTTCAGCTCGGTGTGGATTTATTACAATCAGGTTACCATTACTGAATTACAAAAAACAATTTGTATTATTAATCAAATGCAAGATATTTGTCTCAACTGTCGGACATTGAGTGCATGTGCTGTGCCATCGAAATTAACTATGACCATCTTTAATCGCTATTATCTGTAGTCTGCAATATTAGGGAAAGAAATCTTGCAGACACACTCTGCCCAATGAAGGGTCTCAAATAGGTATTTATTACTGAACACCAGAGACAAAGGAAGAGCTTAATTTCTGGTCCCCCAACTCTAACGTGCGACTGCCTTCTTCCTAAAACAAAGAAATTATACCAGGCCAGTTATTACTGTCCAGCCTCTCCTCCTCACTGACTGTTTCTTCAATCTGTTCCACCTCCCCCTATCCATACAAGGCAACCCAAGCTCGGGGTCTTTGTGAAAATCAAGGCCGGAGTGTGCAGGCCTCCTGGAGAGGGGGATGAGCATTTTAAAACTGAAGGGGTGGGTGAGGTGGCAATAATATCACACACTGGACTGGGGCGGGGGGGCAGATGGAGTTGAGTTTGGATTAATGCGAGGTATTGGATTTGGTAAATCAAACAAGAGTAGGACCTATACAATTAAAGGCAGGGCCTTTGGCAGTGTTGTAGGACAGAGACCTAGGCCGTCAGGTATAATTCTTTAAAATTTGGATCTCATACAGATAGTGTGGTTAAGAAGGTGTTTAACACAATTGTCTTCATTGGTCAGACCTTTGAGTACCGGAATTGGGACGTCATGTTGTGGTTGTACAGGACATTGGTGAGACTGCTTCTGGAATACTGTGTCCAGCCTGGTCATCCTGCCCGCTCATTCCATAGGCACACCACCCTCTGGGTGAAAAAGCTGCCCCTTAGGTCACTTTTAAATGTTTCCCCTCTCACTTTAAACCTATTTCCTCTAGTTTTGGTCTCCCAGTACCCTTCGAAAACACCTTGACTATTCACTTTGATATTACTGACATGATATAATTAAGCTGGAGAGTGTTGAGAACAGATTAACTTGGATGTTTCTGGGAATGAAGGGAGTGAGCTATAAGGAGAGGCTGGTAGGCTGGGATGTTTTTCACTGGAGAGTATGAGATTAAGGGGTAACTTTACAGAGGTTTAAAAATCATGAGGGGTACAGATAAGCTGAAGGGCTGATGTCTTTTCCCTCAAGGTGGGGATTCAAAACTGAGGGATATTTTAAGGTGCGAGGAAAAAGATTTACATAAGTCATGAGAGGTAATTATTTGAGATAGAATCTGGCTTGTGTATGGAATGAACTTCCAGAGGAAGTGGTAAAAGCAGGGACAGTTACAACGTTTAAAGGACATTTAGATCAATCCATGGATAAGACATCAGTTTGGATGGTGCTGTGAGCAGCTGCCCTCTCCCTCCCCCTCTCTGAATGAATCCCTGTTGGTTTTCACCCTCTGCCAATGCCTGTGCAGTGGCGTATGGAGGCCAGCAGAGGGTGGCATTGCATCACTTTAAGCACCACAGAGACTACCAGACCTGCCCCACACAGAGACACACAGATACACACAGGGGGATGGTTAGGGCACTACGTGAAGCTCATCTGGTAACTTAAACTACACATAAAGAAATGCTCAATTCGCCTCGTAAACTGTTAAAATATGGGTGACAGATCTACCAAATCCCACTGTTTAAATAAAAACATCAATTTATTTTTTAACTCTGAAAGTGAACATTTTACATTAACTATTCACAACTCTGGGACCCCCCCCCCCCCCCCCCACCTTTCTATTAACTGCTTATTTCCCGACTCCAGCTCTATAGCAATATATTGTTTCTGGGTGTGCTATCCTCTCGTATCTCAGGTGCTTGTAAGCTTTCAGTTCAGAACGGCATTCACCCTCGCTTAAAGGTACAGTACACGCTTTCAACTTCATCACATTATACCCTGATGAATATAGATAAGTGGAACCTATCCGGATTTCTCTTGCTCTGTGGTTTGTCAATAATTCATTTGATCCGTCTGGTGTGTGTCAGGACTTTTGTTGCTCCATTGACAGCATGTCAATTATTCGACATTGTCCATAGGAATATATCAGTATTTCACTTGCTCAGACTCGTGTATGTGGGGCAGAATTTCAGTTGTTTCATGGGGACTGTGACGCTATAACAATCTCAATGTTTGTAGATGGCACCGAACCTGGAAGAACTCTGAAGTCTATGGAGGACAGTGTGGAACTCTAACAGGACAATCACACGTTGATGTCGTGTTCAGGTTTATGGCAGATGGGGATTAATGCAGAGCAGTTTGAGGTGATACACTTTGGTAGGAAAGACAAAGAAAGACAGTTTGAAACAGGCTGTGCCATTATAAAGGGGGTGCGGGAACAGAGAGTGCTGCGTGTATATGAGCACAGATTGTTGAAGATGTCAGGACAAGTGGGGAGAGCAGTAACTATCACAGATTAGTTTCAGTATCTGAGCTGTTTACAGGGGGAGGTGTAGGAGGGAGCCTCCGTGTTCCCTTCCTGGGAGGTGGTGGAGACGATGTGTTGTGAGCCCACCCTCCTGCCCACCGAGACCGTGGGGATTCTATTTGTACCAGCTCGACACAAAAGGGAGATGGCATCAGGGGCACGGCTTCTAAGTTGTGCCGGGGAGAAACGGAGGTGCCAGTGGGTTTAAAGTGAGAATTGCCCTTCACTGAACATTGCTCCTTACTCGGTCGGTGGGACGTGGATGTTTCAGAATCTCCACACGAGGTGTCCCTCTCCTCTCCAGCTCATACCATGGTCCTCCCCACATGGCAGGGGGAGGGGGTGAGGGAACGGATATCGGGCAGTTCACCACCCGGATAGGCCCTTCCTGTCCTATTTCAGGCTGTTTCTCCTGGGATGGGAGAAAGGGAGGGAGAGAGGGAGGGAGGGAGTGAGTGGCCCTGCTGTTAGTGCTGGTGTAGGTGGGGGACATGGTCATGGTGAGGTGTCCGGAGGGAGTCAGTCCACAGTGTTGCATCCATGCAGTGTTATTAATGTGGTGGGGGGGGGTAAAGTGGTTTAAGAGAGAGAGAGAGAGAGAGAAAGAGACAGACAGAGACAGAGAGAGACAGAGACAGAGAAAGAGAGAGAGAAGGTGCTGCATGCGGCAGTGAGAGTGGTGCACCATGAGCCTTGTTCGGGGGTTGGTGCTGTAACAGATATACAGTGAGTGTGAGGGAGCAGAGACAATACGGTGACCCTTATCCTGACAGAGCGGGGAAGGTTATTGATGCTTGTCCTGGATTGCTGGACATTTCTTCAGACCGCAAATACTGCACTGAGCTGGGTGGGGAGGTCAGACCATGCTCGGTGGGTCTGGTGGTATGGCCCACTCTGGGAAGAGAATGGTCCCCCTCTGTACTAGCCCATTCACCAGGACCTCCGTGCTCCTGTCGACAAACCGTGGTGTAATTACCCCTTATCTGCCATGCTCGGGGTAAACTGTGCAGGGCAGCTCCAAACGGAGAAAGCTCAACCGTGTGCTCAGTGGCCTTTTAAAGATGGCGCCAGTGTCATGGATCATGGAATATCAAGGGACACCCGGGCGATGGTGAGTACCTCCAGCCATATTGGGTTGGAGAATCGGGCTGGTATTGAATGAGAGGGACACCATGGGGTAGGGTGGGTAGTTAATGAGGTGATTTCGATAAGATAGCACCAGGAAACTAGGTCGGCCTAGTGTAGATGATCCCTCTGTCACAGTCAATGGAAATGGCACTGAGACAAATTATTGTTAGATTTAGCCCAATGAGTCAAAGACTCTGCTGACCCTACACACAGATACAAAGCTCTGCATCATCTGAACTCCCACCAATATCATGTTTACCTACAATTCCTGGAAACACTTATGTTACAGGATGCTGATAAAATGTTTTCATTTCTGCATTCTGAAACTTGGGAACACATCCTTCCATAACACTGTCTCTCAGTCTCCCCCTCTCTGTCTATTTCCCATACCCCTCCCATTTGTTTTTGTTTAAACTGATTCCTCCTCCATCTCTGTATCTCTGTGGCAGTGATGTTCACACTCACAGCACCCACTTGTCAGGGCACAATGGAGATACGGAGTTGTAAGTGGATGTGAGCTGCACATCCTGTCCCTTCCAGCCCGGGCTGCAAGTTTCCCCACGCTGGGCAGTGATCTAACACAATGTTACAGATCAATGCACTGGGGTGGTGTACACAGGAGAAAGTGAGGTCTGCAGACGCTGAAGATCAAAGCTGAAACTTTATTGCTGGAACAGCACAGCAGGTCAGACAGCATCTAGGGAAAAGGAGATTCGACGTTTCGGGCACATGCCCTTCCTCAGGTGTACAAAGTCCTACATGCTGGGAGGGTAACTGCCCCTGGTTTACAGATCAATGCACTGTTTTGGTGTACACAGTCCTACATGCTGGGAGGGTAACTGCTCCTAGTTTACAGATCAGTGCACTGGGGTGGGGTACATAGTCCTACATGTTGGGAGGGTAACTGCTCCTGGTTTACAAATTAATTCACGGGTGACCAATGCACAGGTCACTGTGCTGGTCAGACTATCTGGTTGAGGTTTATAGATAATGCCCTGCTGTGGTCTGCACTTCTCCCGCTGCTGGACAGATATCTAGTCCGGGGTTATAGATCAATGCACTGCTGTGGTCTACACAGCTCCCCGTGTTGGACAGATATCTAATCTGGGTTTATAGATCAATGCACTGCTGTGGTCTGCACTTCTCACCGCGCTGGACAGATAAGTGGTCTGGGATTATAGATCAATGCCCTGATCTGATCTGTGCAGTGCTCCACTCTGGACAGATTACTGGGTTGTACTGAGCAGGACAATGGCCTGGTCTGGACAGTATTCCACGGTGAACATATATCTCCTCTGGGTTGATGGTGTCTGGGCTGGTTCTGTGAGGTGGATTGAGAATGTGGTATATCTAACCCTTTAAGCTGATCTGGCGATGCCTTTAGTTCCCATTCCTGTGATTGGACTCTCTGTCTCTCACCCCATTAATGTTACAGTGTGCCCAGGCACAGTATATCATGTTGGTGGGGTGGGTAGGGGGAAAGGTGATGGACAGGTCAAGGAATTCCCTGGAACGTTCTGCCCCCAACATTCTGTAACTGACATTCCCCGGAACGTTCTGTCCCCGACATTCTATAACTGCCATTACCCGGAACATTCTGTCCCCGACATTCTGTAACTGACATTCCCCGGAACGTTCTGTCCCTGACATTCTATAACTGACATTCCCCGGAACGTTCTGTCCCTGACATTCTGTAACTGAAACACCCCGGAACATTCTGTCCCTGACATTCTATAACTGACATTCCCCGGAACATTCTGTCCCCGACATTCTATAACTGACATTCCCCGGAACGTTCTGTCCCCGACATTCTATAACTGACATTCCCCGGAACGTTCTGTCCCCGACATTCTATAACTGACATTCCCCGGAACGTTCTGTCCCTGACATTCTATAACTGACATTCCCCCGAACGTTCTGTCCCTGACATTGTTTGTGAACGGCCGGACGTCAGTGAATTGAACAAATGATAAGATCCCGAGGGAAGAGATCCCGTTCCAGGGAGAAGGAGACACTGTTCCGAAGACCCCTCAGGCAGTTAAAGGGGTGAATACGTTTTCCCTGCGTTTACATTTCTCCACGTCACAGGATCGACCACAATTTAGACCAAAATACAGAAATTCCCAAACTCCGTTTGTCTTCAGAAAAATTGGGAGAGAATCCTTCAGGACAGCAACGTTTCCACCCTCCGTATTAGGAACTGGGAAGGAGTGACCTGTGTCTGCTCTCGAGTGATCGAGTGTGTGTGAATGTTCCAGAAACCATCTGTCCTTATGGATGTGTCTCTGTGTGTTTGGGGAGGGAGGGATTCTTGTGGTTTATGTCACATTTTTGTCAGTAATTCCGACCTTCCCATTTGTTATTCCAGCTCCAATTATTTTAATAAATCCCTGAATACAGGGACACATTTGGAAATCTCACTGGTTCCCCGATCAAACGGGTCCCTTTGCCTCCAGGCTGATGGATAATGGGTTTGTTTTCCTTCTTCACAGTTAACGTAGTGACCATCTACGTCCTGCTTTATAAAGATTGTGGATTGTCTCCATGTGTCAGACGTTACCTGGGGGCCATGGCAGCGGCGGATCTCCTGGTCATTATCCTCGACCTGATCCTGAGACACATTCCCATTGTTTATCGGGAACAGTTTGATTTCCTGAGGGTCTCCGTCCCCGTGTGTAATATCCACGCCGTCCTGCTTTTTGCAGCCACTGACTGCTCTGTCTGGTTCACCGTCACTTTCACCTTTGATCGGTTTGTGGCCATTTGTTGCCAGAAGCTGAAAAGTAAATATTGCAGTGAGAAGACGGCGGCTGTGGTTCTGGGAGCAGTGACTGTGCTGAGCTGTTTAAAGAACATTTCCTGGTATTTTATGTACACGGCTCGGTATTGGCTGTGGAACCGCCCCTGGTTTTGTGATGTAACAGACGCTGTTCTATCCTCCATTGTCTGGGTCACAATCGAGTCCCTCCACCACATTCTAACCCCGTGTGTCCCATTTCTCCTGATTCTGCTGCTCAATGTTCTCACCGTCAGACACATTGTAGTGACCAGCAGAGCCCGCAGGAGACTCCGCGCTCACACCAATGGGGACGCTCAGTCTGACACTGAAATGAGGAACCGAAAAAAATCCATCATTTTACTGTTCGTTATCTCGGCTAATTTCATCCTGTTATGGTCAACGTTCATGCTGTATTCTATATGGAGTCGGATGTGGTATATTGGGTATCGGTCTGTGTATCTCAATGACTTTGTGAAGGAATTGGGCTTCATGCTGCAGCTCCTCAGTTGCTGCACAAACACTGCGATTTATGCCGTGACCCAGACTAAGTTCAGGCAGCAGCTGAAGAATGTGCTGAAATATCCCTTCACCCAGATCCATCCATCCATCAAATTCCCGCATTAATCAATCCATCCGGAATTTTCTCATTTCAGTTCAGTGTTTCAGCGATGGAGCAGTCTGTCGCTATGGTAACAGACTGAGGGTAGCGCTGGTTTGTCCATCCTTATCCCACAGGGGGTTACAGGGAAACATTTCAATGTTTCTCACAACTCAGGGGCCATTGAGAAAAGGCACCATCCCACTGACTGTATCCATCACTTCCGTTTGTAAACAATAAAAATGTTGATTAAAGCGTGCCAAGCAGCAGAGTGACCGATGTTGTTGTGTGTCTTTGTGTTGGAGAAGCTGAGCTGGAGAGAGACAGACTCAGCCCCAAGTCCTGGTCCTCAGGGAAGGGGAGGGCACGGCGCCCTGAGCTCAGGAGCTGCGTTTAACTCCCTCTGTCCCCCCCCCACTCCAACCTGACCTCCCCATTTCCTCTCCCCTACTCTTCCTCCTCAATTCTCTCCCTCTCTCTCTTTCTGCACACTGTCTCTCTCACCACCTCTCCCTTTCACTCTCTCTGGTCCCCTCTCAGACACCCCCCCCCCAACCCCGGTTTCTCCACCTGCCTCCACTATTCTTTCTGCCTCACTCTGCCCCTCTCTCTCTCACACCCCAACATGAGTTTCTCCACCTGCCTCCATTCTTCTCTCTCCCCCTCACCCTCACCCTCTCTCTCTCCTGCCGTCTCTGTCTCCCTCCCGCAATTCCGTCTCTACACCAATTTCCCCACTTCCCACATCTCTCAATCATCTCACCCCCACCCCCCACACGCAGCCTCACCACAAACACCCAGTCTCTAGGTCAGAGGGAGAGGGAAGGACCAGGGAGACAGAGTGTGTCAGAGAGAGAGGAAGGGCAGGACAGGAGGGAGAGAGATTGAGTCAGAGAGAAACGGAGGGAAGTGGGGAGAGAGAGAGCGACACCGAGGGAGGGGGATCGAGAGTGGGAGAAGATGGAGAGAGAGCGAAGGAGCAGGGAGAGACAGAGGGAGAGAGAGAGGGAAGGGAGAGATAAGGTGAGGGAGGGAGAGAGAGAAATAGGGGAGGACATAATGAAAGAGGGGTCAGAGAGAGGGGGGACAGAGAGAGGGGGACAGAGAGAGGGGGGATAGAAAAGGGGGGAGATAGAGAGTGCGACAGAGAGAGGGGCACAGAGAGTGGGCTACAGAGTGGGGGGAGAGAGGGGGTCAGAGAGAGGGGGACAGAGAGTGGGGGATGGAGAGCGTGGGGGACAGAGAGAGAGGGGGGGACAGAGAGAGAGGGGGCAGAGAGAGAGGGAGCAGGGAGAGGGCGACAGAGGGGGGCAGAGAGCGGGACAGAGATCGACGGGACAGAGAGAGGGGGACAGAGAGAGTGGGGGAGAGAGAGAGACAGGGGACAGAGAGAAGGGGGGACAGAGAGATGGTGACAGAGAGATGGTGACAGAGAGAAGGGGACAGAGAGAGGGGTACAGAGTGGGAGAGAGAGAGGGGACAGAGAGAGGGTACAGAGAGAGGGGACAGAGAGAGGGCGACAGAGTGGGGGTCAGACAGCGGGGGGGGGAGAGAGAGAGAGGGGACAGAGAGAGGGGGACAGAGAGAGGGGGACAGAGAGAGGGGAAGATAGAGGGGACAGAGAGAGGAGGACAGAGAGTGGGGGACAGAGAGGGTACAGAGTGGGGGGGAGAGAGGAGGTCAGAGAGAGGGGGACAGAGAGTGTGGGGATGGAGAGACTGGGGACAGAGAGAGTGGGGGACAGAGAGAGTGGGACAGAGAGTGGGGGCAGAGAGAGGGCGACAGAGTGGGGGTCAGACAGCGGGGTTGAGAGAGAGGGGACAGAGAGAGGGGGACAGAGAGAGAGGGGGAGATAGAGGGGACAGAGAGAGGGGGACAGAGAGAGGGAAAGATAGAGGGGACAGAGAGAGGAGAACAGAGAGTGGGGGACAGAGAGAGAGGGGACAGAGAGAGAGAGGTGTAGAGAGAGAGGGACAGAGAGAGAGGGGGCAGAGAGAGAGGGAGCAGGGAGAGGGCGACAGAGGGGGGCAGAGAGCGGGGGAGAGATCGACGGGACAGAGAGAGGGGGACAGAGAGAGTGGGGGAGAGAGAGAGACAGGGGACAGAGAGAAGGGGGGACAGAGAGATGGTGACAGAGAGATGGTGACAGAGAGAAGGGGACAGAGAGAGGCGTACAGAGTGGGAGAGAGAGAGGGGGACAGAGAGAGGGGTACAGAGAGAGGGGACAGAGAGAGAGCGACAGAGTGGGGGTCAGACAGCGGGGGGGAGAGAGAGAGAGGGGACAGAGAGAGGGGGACAGAGAGAGGGGGACAGAGAGAGGGGGACAGAGAGAGGGGAAGATAGAGGGGACAGAGAGAGGGGGACAGAGAGTGGGGGACAGAGAGGGTACAGAGTGGGGGGGAGAGAGGAGGTCAGAGAGAGGGGGACAGAGAGTGTGGGGATGGAAAGACTGGGGGACAGAGAGAGTGGGGGACAGAGAGAGTGGGACAGAGAGTGGGGGCAGAGAGAGGGCGACAGAGTGGGGGTCAGACAGCGGGGTTGAGAGAGAGAGGGGACAGAGAGAGGGGGACAGAGAGAGAGGGGGAGATAGAGGGGACAGAGAGAGGGGGACAGAGAGAGGGAAAGATAGAGGGGACAGAGAGAGGGGGACAGAGAGTGGGGGACAGAGAGAGAGGGGACAGAGAGAGAGAGGTGTAGAGAGAGAGGGACAGAGAGAGAGGGGGCAGAGAGAGAGGGAGCAGGGAGAGGGCGACAGAGGGGGGCAGAGAGCGGGGGAGAGATCGACGGGACAGAGAGAGGGGGACAGAGAGAGTGGGAGAGAGAGAGAGACAGGGGACAGAGAGAAGGGGGGACAGAGAGATGGTGACAGAGAGATGGTGACAGAGAGAAGGGGACAGAGAGAGGGGTACAGAGTGGGAGAGAGAGAGGGGGACAGAGAGAGGGGTACAGAGAGAGGGGACAGAGAGAGGGCGATAGAGTGGGGGTCAGACAGCGGGGGGGAGAGAGAGAGAGGGGACAGAGAGAGGGGGACAGAGAGAGGGGGGACAGAGAGAGGCGTACAGAGTGGGAGAGAGAGAGGGGGACAGAGAGAGGGGTACAGAGAGAGGGGACAGAGAGAGAGCGACAGAGTGGGGGTCAGACAGCGGGGGGGAGAGAGAGAGAGGGGACAGAGAGAGGGGGACAGAGAGAGGGGGACAGAGAGAGGGGGACAGAGAGAGGGGAAGATAGAGGGGACAGAGAGAGGGGGACAGAGAGTGGGGGACAGAGAGGGTACAGAGTGGGGGGGAGAGAGGAGGTCAGAGAGAGGGGGACAGAGAGTGTGGGGATGGAAAGACTGGGGGACAGAGAGAGTGGGGGACAGAGAGAGTGGGACAGAGAGTGGGGGCAGAGAGAGGGCGACAGAGTGGGGGTCAGACAGCGGGGTTGAGAGAGAGAGGGGACAGAGAGAGGGGGACAGAGAGAGAGGGGGAGATAGAGGGGACAGAGAGAGGGGGACAGAGAGAGGGAAAGATAGAGGGGACAGAGAGAGGGGGACAGAGAGTGGGGGACAGAGAGAGAGGGGACAGAGAGAGAGAGGTGTAGAGAGAGAGGGACAGAGAGAGAGGGGGCAGAGAGAGAGGGAGCAGGGAGAGGGCGACAGAGGGGGGCAGAGAGCGGGGGAGAGATCGACGGGACAGAGAGAGGGGGACAGAGAGAGTGGGAGAGAGAGAGAGACAGGGGACAGAGAGAAGGGGGGACAGAGAGATGGTGACAGAGAGATGGTGACAGAGAGAAGGGGACAGAGAGAGGGGTACAGAGTGGGAGAGAGAGAGGGGGACAGAGAGAGGGGTACAGAGAGAGGGGACAGAGAGAGGGCGATAGAGTGGGGGTCAGACAGCGGGGGGGAGAGAGAGAGAGGGGACAGAGAGAGGGGGACAGAGAGAGGGGGGCAGAGAGAGGGGGACAGAGAGAGGGGGACAGAGAGAGGGGAAGATAGAGGGGACAGAGAGAGGGGGACAGAGAGTGGGGGACAGAGAGGGTACAGAGTGGGGGGGAGAGAGGGGGACAGAGAGAGGGGGACAGAGAGTGTGGGGATGGAGAGACTGGGGGACAGAGAGAGTGGGGGACAGAGAGAGTGGGACAGAGAGTGGGGGCAGAGAGAGGGCGACAGAGTGGGGATCAGACAGCGGGGTTGAGAGAGAGAGGGGACAGAGAGAGGGGGACAGAGAGAGAGGGGGAGATAGAGGGGACAGAGAGAGGGGGACAGAGAGAGGGAAAGATAGAGGGGACAGAGAGAGGGGGACAGAGAGTGGGGGACAGAGAGAGAGGGGACAGAGAGAGAGAGGTGTAGAGAGAGAGGGACAGAGAGAGAGAGTGGGACAGAGAGAGAGGGACAGAGAGAGGGGGTCAGAGAGAGGGCGACAGAGAGGGGTGGAACAGAGAGAGCGGGACAAAGAGAGAGGGGGACAGAGAGAGAGGGTACAGAGAGAGAGGGGGACAGAGAGTGGGTACAGAGAGAGAGGGGGACAGAAAGAGAGGGGCAGAGAGAGAGGGGGGCAGAGAGAGAGGGGGTCAGAGACAGAGGGGGTCAGAGAGAGAGGGGCAGAGAGAGAGGGGACAGAGAGAGGGGCAGAGAGAGAGAGGGGGGGGCAGAGGGGGAGACAGAGAGAGTGGGGGACAGAGAGAGGGGCAGAGAGAGAGGGGGTCAGAGGGGGGACAGAGAGAGAGGGGGACAGAGAGAGGGGGAACAGAGAAAGGAGGAACAGAGAGAAATGGGGATAGAGAGACGGTGACAGAGAGGGGGGGCAGAGAGAGGGAGACAGAGAGAGGGGGACAGAGAGAGAGAGAGGGGGACAGAGAGAGCGGTCGGGTGGCAGAGAGAGTGGGGGCAGAGAGATGGCAACAGAGAGGGGGTCAGACAGCGGGCGGGAGAGAGAGAGGGGACAGAGAGAGGGAGGCAGAGAGAGAGGAGGACAGAGAGAGGGAGGTACAGAGAGAGAGGATGCAGAGAGAGGGCAACATAGAGGGGGTCAGAGAGCGGGGGAGAGAGAGAGGATCAGAGAGAGGGGGACAGAGAGAGAGGGAAGAGAGCGAGGGGGACAGAGAGAGAGGGGGACAGAGAGAGAGGGGGACAGAGAGACGGTGACAGAGAGAGGGACGACAGCGAGAGAGGGGGACAGTGAGGTGGTACAGGGAGAGGTGGGTGTGAGAGAGGGGGTCAGAGAGAGGGCGACAGAGAGAGGGCGACAGCGAGAGAGGGTAACAGAGAGAGGGGGACAGGGAGCGGGGGAGATAGAGGGGGTCAGAGAGAGAGAGGGGGACAGAGAGAGTGGGGGTCAGAGAGAGGGCAACAGAAAGCGGGGGACAGAGAGTGGGGGAGATAGAGGGAGTCAGAGAGAGAGGGAGGACAGAGAGAGGGGGGACAGAGAGAGGGGGGACAGAGAGAGGGGACAGAGAGAGGGGGAAGAGAGAAAGGGGGAACAGAGAGAAGGGGGATAGTAAGACGGTGACAGAGGGGGGGCAGAGAGAGGGAGACAGAGAGAGGGGTACAGAGTGGGGGAGAGAGAGGGAGTCAGAGAGAGGGGGACAGAGAGTGGGGGGGGGCAGAGAGAGTGGGGGCAGAGAGAGAGGGGGCAGAGAGAAAGGGTGAGTGAGAGGGGGTCAGAGAGCGGGAGAGAGAGAGAGGGGGCAGTGAGAGAGGGGGCAGGGAGAGAGGATGACAGAGAGGGGGTCAAAGAGCGGGAGAGAGATAGAGGGGACAGAGAGAGGGGGGGACAGAGATGGGGGGCAGAGAGAGGCGGGACAGAGAGAGGGGGAACAGAGAGAGGGGGGCAGATAGAGGGGGGACAGAGAGGGGGTACAGAGAGAGGGGGAACAGAGAGAGGGGGGACAGAGAGAGAGGGGGTGCAGAGAGAGGAGGACAGAGAGAGGGGGACAGAGAGAGGGGGACAGAGAGCGGGAGAGAGGGGACAGTGAGAAGGGGATAGAGAGAAGGGACAGAGAGAGGGGTCGGGGGGCAGAGAGAGTGGGACAGAGAGAGTGGGACAGAGAGAGGGGCGACAGCGAGAGAGGGGGGACAGAGAGATGGGGGGCAGAGAGAGAGAGGGGGCAGAGAGACGGCGACAGAGAGAGGGGCGACAGAGAGCGCAGGCGACAGAGAGGGGTCAGAGAGCGGGAAGAGAGAGAGGGGGACAGAGAGGGAGGGGACAGAGAGGGGGGGGACAGAGAGAGGGGGACAGAGAGAGGGGGGGACAGAGATGGGGGCAGAGAGAGGCGGGACAGAGAGAGGGGGAACAGAGAGAGGGGGGCAGATAGAGGGGGGACAGAGAGGGGGTACAGAGAGAGGGGGGAACAGAGAGAGGGGGGACAGAGAGAGAGGGGGTACAGAGAGAGGAGGACAGAGAGAGGGGGACAGAGAGAGGGGGACAGAGAGCGGGAGAGAGGGGACAGTGAGAAGGGGATAGAGAGAGGGGGACAGAGAGAGAGAGGGGAGAGAGAGAGGGGGACAGAGAGAGAGGGGGACAGAGAGAGGGGGGGGACAGAGAGACGGTGACAGAGAGAGGGACGACAGCGAGAGAGGGGGACAGTGAGGTGGTACAGGGAGAGGCGGGTGTGAGAGAGGGGGTCAGAGACAGGGCGACAGAGAGACGGTGACAGCGAGAGAGGGTAACAGAGAGAGGGGGGACAGGGAGCGGGGGAGATAGAGGGGTTCAGAGAGAGAGAGGGGGACAGAGAGAGTGGGGGTCAGAGAGAGGGAGACAGAGAGAGGGGTACAGAGTGGGGGAGAGAGAGGGAGTCAGAGAGAGGGGGACAGAGAGTGGGGGGGCAGAGAGAGTGGGGGCAGAGAGAGAGGGGGCAGAGAGAAAGGGTGACTGAGAGGGGGTCAGAGAGCGGGAGAGAGAGGGGGGGCAGTGAGAGAGGGGGCAGGGAGAGAGGGTGACAGAGAGGGGGTCAAAGAGCGGGAGAGAGAGAGGGGACAGAGAGAGGGGGGAACAGAGAGAGGGGGCAGATAGAGGGGGGACAGAGAGGGGGGTACAGAGAGAGGGGGGAACAGAGAGAGGGGGGACAGAGAGAGAGGGGGTACAGAGAGAGGAGGACAGAGAGAGGGGGACAGAGAGCGGGAGAGAGGGGACAGTGAGAAGGGGATAGAGAGAAGGGACAGAGAGAGGGGTCGGGGGGGCAGAGAGAGTGGGACAGAGAGAGTGGGACAGAGAGAGGGGCGACAGCGAGAGAGGGGGCAGAGAGATGGGGGACAGAGAGACGGCGACAGAGAGAGGGGCGACAGAGAGCGCAGGCGACAGAGAGGGGGTCAGAGAGCGGGAAGAGAGAGAGGGGGACAGAGAGGGAGGGGACTGAGAGAGGGGGACAGAGAGGGGGGCACAGAGAGAGGGGGACAGAGAGAGGGGGGGACAGAGATGGGGGGCAGAGAGAGGCGGGACAGAGAGAGGGGGAACAGAGAGAGGGGGGAACAGAGAGAGGGGGGACAGAGAGAGAGGGGGTACAGAGAGAGGAGGACAGAGAGAGGGGGACAGAGAGAGGGGGACAGTGAGAGGGGGGCAGAGAGAGAGGGGGCAGAGAGAGGGGGTGACAGAGAGGTGGTCAGAGAGCGGGAGAGAGAGGGGACTGTGAGAGGGGAATAGAGAGAGGGGGACAGAGAGTGAGTGGGACAGAGAGAGAGGGGGCAGAAAGAGGGAGACAGAGAGCGAGGGAGACAGAGAGCGGGGAGACAGAGAGAGAGGGGACAGAGAGAGAGGGGACAGAGAGAGAGATGTGTAGAGAGAGAGGGACAGAGAGAGAGAGGGGGACAGAGAGAGAGGGGGACAGAGAGAGAGGGGTACAGAGAGAGTGCGACAGAGAGAGGGGGGGTCAGAGAGAGGGCGACAGAGAGGGGTGGAACAGAGAGAGCGGGACAAAGAGAGAGGGGGACAGAGAGAGAGGGTACAGAGAGAGAGGGGGACAGAGAGAGGTTACAGAGAGAGAGCGGGACAGAAAGAGAGGGTACAGAGAGAGGGGGCAGAGAGAGAGGGGGTCAGAGAGAGAGGTGCAGAGAGAGAGGGGGACAGTGAGAGAGGAGGACAGAGAGAGAGGGCAGAGAGAGAGAGGGGGGCGGGGGAGACAGAGACAGTGGGGGACAGAGAGACGGAGACAGAGAGAGGGGGAACAGAGAAAGGGGGAACAGAGAGAAGGGGGGATAGAGAGACGGTGCCGGGGGTGCAGAGAGAGGGAGACAGAGAGAGTGGGACAGAGAGAGAGAGGGGGACAGAGAGAGGGGTCGGGGGCAGAGAGAGTGGGGGCAGAGACAGGGCAACAGAGAGGGGGTCAGAGAGCGGGGGAGAGAGAGAGGGGACAGAGAGAGGGGGACAGAGAGAGGGGAGAGAGAGAGAGGGGGACAGTGAGGTGGTACAGGGAGAGGCGGGTGTGAGAGAGTGGGGGTCAGAGAGAGGGCGACAGAGAGAGGGCGACAGCGAGAGAGGGTAACAGAGAGAGGGGGGACAGAGAGCGGGGAGATAGAGGGGTTCAGAGAGAGAGAGGGGGACAGAGAGAGTGGGGGTCAGAGAGAGGGCAACAGAGAGCGGGGGACAGAGAGTGGGGGAGATAGAGGGGGTCAGAGAGAGAGGGGGGAAAGAGAGAGAGGGGACAGAGAGGGGGGACAGAGGGAGGGGGGGAAGGAGAGAGGGGGAACAGAGAAAGGGGGAACAGAGAGAAGGGGGGATAGAAAGACGGTGACAGAGAGGGGAGGCAGAGAGAGGGAGAGAGGGGTACAGAGTGGGGGAGAGAGAGGGGGTCAGAGAGAGGGGTTCAGAGAGTGGGGGGACAGAGAGTGGGGGCAGAGAGAGTGGGGGCAGAGAGAGAGGGGGCAGAGAGAAAGGGTGACAGAGAGGAGGTCAGAGAGCGGGAGAGAGAGAGGGGGCAGTGAGAGGGGGACAGAGAGAGGGGGACAGAGAGGGGTACGGGGGTGAGAGAGAGGGGGACAGAGAGAGGGGGGCAGAGAGAGAGGGGGCAGAGAGAGAGGGCAGAAAGAGAGGATGACAGAGAAGGGGTTAGAGAGCGGGAGATAGAGAGAGGGGGCAGTGAGATGGGGATAGAGAGAGGGGGACAGAGAGAGAGGGGGCAGGGAGAGGGTGACAGAGAGGGGGTCAAAGAGCGAGGGAGAGAGAGAGGGGACAGAGAGAGGGGGATAGAGAGAGGGGAACAGAGAGAGAGAAGGGACAGAGAGAGGGGTCGGGGGGCAGAGAGAGTGGGACAGAGAGAGGGGCGACAGCGAGAGAGGGCAACAGAGAGGGGGGGACAGGGAGCGGGGGAGATAGAGGGGGTCAGAGAGAGAGGGGGTCAGAGAGAGAGAGGGGGACAGAGAGAGTGGAGGTCAGAGAGAGGGTGACAGAGAGCAGGGGACAGTGGGGGAGATAGAGGGGTCAGAGAGAGAGGGGGTCAGAGAGAGAGGGGGACAGAGAGATGGGGGCAGAGAGAGGAGGGGACAGAGAGAGGGGGAACAGAGAAAGGGGGAACAGAGAGAAGGGGGGATAGAAAGATGGTGACAGAGAGCGGGAGAGAGAGAGAGGGGGCAGTGAGTGCGGGATAGAGAGAGGGGGACAGAGAGAGGGGGGCAGAGTGAGAGGGGGGCAGAGGGAGAGGGGGCAGAGAGAGAGGGCGACAGAGAGGGGGTCAAAGAGCGGGGGAGAGAGAGGGGACAGAGTGAGGGGGACAGGAGTGAGGGGAAAATAGAGAGGGGGACAGAGAGACGGCGACAGAGAGGGGGTCAGAGAGGGTGGGAGAGAGAGGGGACTGATAGAGGGGGACAGAGAGAGAGGGGACAGAGAGAGAGGGGGACAGAGAGACGGTGACAGAGAGAGGGGGACAGAGAGTGGGGGAGATAGAGGGGGTCAGAGAGAGAGGGGGTCAGTGAGAGAGAGGGGGACAGAGAGAGAAGGGGGCAGAAAGAGGAGATAGAGAGAGGGGGACAAAGAGAGAGAAGGACAGAGAGAGAAGGGGTCAGAGAGAAGGGGGACAGAGAGAGGGGGGACAGAGAGAGGGGGTCAAAGAGAGGGGGATCAGCGAAAGGTGGGACAGAGAGAAGGGGGGTTAGAGAGACGGTGACAGAGAGAGGGGGCAGAGGGAGAGAGAGAGAGAGAGGGGTAGAGAGAGGGTGGGTCAGAGAGAGGGGGACAGAGAGTGGGCGGATGGAGAGAGTGGGGGATAGAGAGAGAGAGAGGGGGACAGAGAGGTGGGCAGAGAGAGAGGGGGCAGAGAGAGGGCGACAGAGACGGGGACAGAGAGAGGTGGGACAGAGAGTGGGGGGACAGAGAGACTGTGACAGAGAGGGGGCAGAGAGACGGGGACAGAGAGAGGGGGACAGAGACGGGGACAGAGAGAGGGGGGACAGAGAGAGGGGGGACAGAGAGACGGTGACTGAGAGGGGGCAGAGAGAGGGCGATAGAGATGGGGGAACAGAGAGCGGGGAACAGAGCGAGGGGGCAGAGAGAGGCGGTCAGACAGAGAGACGGATAGAGAGAGAGGGGGACAGAGAGAGCGGGGACAGAGAGAGAGAGGACAGAGGGGGGAGGGGGGGACCAGAGTCAGGGGGAGGCAGAGAGAGGGGGACAGAGCGAGAGGGAACAGAGGGAGAGGGGACAGAGAGATGGTGATAGAGAGGGGGCAGAGAGAGGAGGGACAGAGAGAGGGGGACAGAGAGAGGCAGACAGAGAGAGGGTGAAAGAGAGAGAGGGGGACAGAGAGAGGGGGACAGAGAGAGGGGGACAGAGAGAGAGGGGGACAGAGAGAGGGGGACAGAGAGAGGAGGGACAGAGAGAGGGGGACAGAGAGAGGGGGGGCAGAGAGCGAGGGGGACAGAGAGAGGGGAGACAGAGAGAGGGGGGACAGAGAGAGGGGGACAGAGAGAGAGGGGGACAGAGAGAGGGGGACAGAGAGAGAGGGGGACAGAGAGAGGGGGGCAGACAGAGGGGGACAGAGTGAGAGGGGCAGGGAGAGAGGGACAGAGAGAGGGGGACAGAGAGAGGGGGCAGAGAGAGAGGGGAAAGAGAGAGGGGCAGAGAGAGGGTGACAGAGAGTTGGGGAGATAGAGTGGGTCAGAGAGTGAGAACAGAGAGAGAGGTACAGAGTGAGGGAGACAGGGGTGGTCAGAGAGGGGGTGTCAGAGAGAGGGGGACAGAGAGTGGGTGGATGGAGAGAGTGGGGGACAGAGAGAGGGGGACAGAGAGGGGGCAGACCGAGAGAGGGAGAGATAGAGGAGACAGAGAGAGGGGGACAGAGAGAGGGGGCAGAGAGAGGGGTACAGAGAGAGGGGGTCAGAGAGAGAGGGGGCCAAAGAGAGAGGAGGCCAGAGACAGGGGGGCAGAGAGAGAGGGGCAGAGAGAGGGGGAATAGAGAGTGGGGGAGATAGAGAGAGGGGCAGAGAGCGATGGGGGCAGACAGAGGGGGGCAGACAGAGGGGAACAGAGTGAGGGGGGCAAAGAGAGAGGGGAGCAGAGAGAGAGGGGAAAGAGAGAGGGGCAGAGAGAGGAGGACAGAGAGAGGGGGCAGAGAGAGAGGGGAAAGAGAGAGGGGCAGAGAGAGGGTGACAGGGAGTTGGGGAGATAGAGGGGGTCAGAGAGTGGGGACAGAGAGAGGGGTACAGAGAGTGGGGGGATGGAGAGAGGGCAGAGAGACTGGGAGAGATAGACGGGACAGAGAGAGAGGGGGACAGAGAGGGGGTGGACAGAGAGAGGGGGAGACAGAGAGAGCGGGACTGAGAGAGGGTGGGACAGAGAGAGGGGGGACAGAGAGAGAGGGGGACAAAGAGGAGGGATAGAGAGATGCGGGTGGGAGAGAGAGGGGACAGAGGGGGACAGAGAGTAGGGAGATGGAGAGAGTGGGGACAGAGAAAGAGAGAGGGGTCAGAGAGAGCGGGCGACAGAGAGGGGGTCAGAGAGCGGGGAGAGAGAGAGGACACAGAGAGAGGGGGACAGAGAGAGGGGGACAGAGAGCGCGCGCGACAGAGAGGGGGTCAGAGAGCGGGGAGAGAGAGAGGACACAGAGAGAGGGGGACGGGGGTCAGAGAGAGGGGGGCAGTGAGAGAGGGGGGTAGAGAGAGGGGAGAGAGAGGACACAGAGAGAGGGGGACGGGGGTCAGAGAGAGGGGGTCAGAGAGAGAGGAGGCAGAGACAGGGGGCAGAAAGAGAGGATGACAGGGAGGGGGTCAGAGAGCGGGAGAGAGAGAGGGGGACAGTGAGATGGGGATAGAGAGAGGGGGACAGAGAGAGGGGACAGAAAGAGAGAGGGAGACAGAGGGGGGTCAAAGAGCAGGGGAGAGAGAGAGGGGACAGAGAGAGGGGGACAGAGAGAGGGGAACAGAGAGAGAGGGGACAGAGAGAGGGGTCGGGGGGCAGAGAGAGTGGGACAGAGAGAGTGGGACAGAGAGACGGGCGACAGCGAGGGCGGGCAACAGAGAGAGGGGGACAGAGAGCGGGGGAGATAGAGGGGGTCAGAGAGAGAGGGGGACAGAGAGAGGGAGGGACAAAGAGAGGGGGAACAGAGAAAGGGGGGACAGAGAGAAGGGGGATAGAGAGACGGTGACAGAGAGAGGAAGACAGAGAGGGGGGACAGAGAGGGGGGGACAGAGAGAGGGAGGGACAAAGAGAGGGGGAACAGAGAAAGGTGGGAAGAGAGAAGGGGGGATAGAGAGACGGTGACAGAGAGAGGGGGCAGAGAGAGGGAGACAGAGAGGGGGCTCAGAGAGGGGGGGACAGAGGGGGGACAGAGAGAGATGGGGTCAGAGAGAGGGGGTACAGAGAGAGAGAGGGGGGTCAGAGAGAGAGGGGGTCAGAGAGAGAGCGGTCAGAGAGAGAGGGGGTACAGAGAGAGAGGGGAACAGAGAGGTGGGCAGAGAGAGGGGGTCAGAGAGAGAGAGGGATAGAGAGAGAGGGGGACAGAGAGAGAGGGGACAGAGAGAGAGAGGGCAGAGGGGGGCTGAACAGAGTGGGGGTGCAGAGAGAGGGGTCAGAGCGAGAGGGAACAGAGGGAGAGGGGACAGAGAGATGGTGACAGAGTGGGGGCAGAGAGAGGAGGAACAGAGAGAGGGAGAACAGAGAGAGAGGGGGACAGAAAGAGAGGGGGACAGAGAGAGAGGGGGACAGAGAGAGGGTGAAAGAGAGAGAGGGGGACAGAGAGAGGGGGACAGAGAGAGAGGGGGACAGAGAGAGGGGGACAGAGAGAGGAGGGACAGAGAGAGGGCGACAGAGAGAGGGGGTACAGAGAGAGAGGGGACAGAGAGAGGGGACAAAGAGAGGGGGACAGAGAGAGAGGGGGACAGAGAGAGAGGGGGACAGAGAGAGGGGGACAGAGAGAGGGGGAGACAGAGAGAGGGGGACAGAGAGAGGGGGGACAGAGAGAGGGGGGACAGAGAGAGGGGGACAGAGAGAGAGGGGGACAGAGAGGGGGGGACAGAGAGAGAGGGACAGAGAGAGGGACAGAGAGAGGGGGACAGAGAGAGAGGGGAACAGAGAGAGGGGGACAGAGAAAGGGGGACAGAGAGAGAGGGGGACAGGGAGAGGGGGGGCAGAGAGAGGGGTGACAGAGAGAAGGGGGGAAAGAGAGACGGTGACAGAGAGACGGGGCAGAGAGAGGGAGACAGAGAGGGGGCTCAGAGAGGGGGGGACAGAGGGGGGGGACTAAGAGAGATGGGGTCAGAGAGAGGGGGTACAGAGAGAGAGAGAGGGGGGTCAGAGCGAGAGGGGTCAGAGAGAGAGGGGTCAGAGAGAGAGGGGGTACAGAGAGAGAGGGGAACAGAGAGGGGGCAGAGGGGGGGACCAGAGAGGGAACAGAGAGAGGGGGACGTGGGTCAGAGAGAGGGGGTCAGAGAGAGAGGAGGCAGAGACAGGGGGCAGAAAGAGAGGATGACAGGGAGGGGGTCAGAGAGCGGGAGAGAGAGAGGGGGACAGTGAGATGGGGATAGAGAGAGGGGGACAGAGAGAGGGGACAGAGAGAGAGAGGGAGACAGGGGGGGTCAAAGAGCAGGGGAGAGAGAGAGGGGACAGAGAGAGGGGGACAGAGAGAGGGGAACAGAGAGAGAGGGGACAGAGAGAGGGGTCAGGGGGCAGAGAGAGTGGGACAGAGAGAGTGGGACAGAGAGACGGGCGACAGCGAGGGCGGACAACAGAGAGAGGGGGACAGAGAGCAGGGGGGGGTAGAGGGGGTCAGAGAGAGAGGGGGACAGAGAGAGGGAGGGACAAAGAGAGGGGGAACAGAGAAAGTGGGACAGAGAGAAGGGGGGATAGAGAGACTGTGACAGAGAGAGGAAGACAGAGAGGGGGGACAGAGAGGGGGGGACGTGGGGGGTGGACAGAGAGAGAGCGGGGCAGAGAGAGGGAGGGACAAAGAGAGGGGGAACAGAGAAAGGTGGGAAGAGAGAAGGGGGATAGAGAGACGGTGACAGAGAGAGGGGGCAGAGAGAGGGAGACAGAGAGAGGTCTCAGAGAGGGGGGGACAGAGGGGGGACAGAGAGAGATGGGGTCAGAGAGAGGGGGTACAGAGAGAGAGAGGGGGGTCAGAGAGAGAGGGGGTCAGAGAGAGAGGGGTCAGAGAGAGAGGGGGTACAGAGAGAGAGGGGAACAGAGAGGTGGGCAGAGAGAGGGGGTCAGAGAGAGAGGGATAGAGAGAGAGGGGGACAGAGAGAGAGGGGACAGAGAGAGAGAGGACAGAGGGGGGCTGACCAGAGTGGGGGTGCAGAGAGAGGGGTCAGAGCGAGAGGGAACAGAGGGAGAGGGGACAGAGAGATGGTGACAGAGTGGGGGCAGAGAGAGGAGGGACAGAGAGAGGGAGAACAGAAAGAGAGGGGGACAGAAAGAGAGGGGGACAGAGAGAGAGGGGGACAGAGAGAGAGAGGGGGAGAGAGAGAGGGGGGGTCAGAGAGAGGGGGACAGAGAAAAAGGGGTCAGAGAGAGGGGGGACAGAGAGAGAGGGGGACAGAGAGAGGGGGTACAGAGAGAGAGTGGACAGAGAGAGTGGGTACAGAGAGAGAGGAGACAGAGAGAGGGGACAGAGAGAGGGGGACAGAGAGAGAGGGGGACAGAGAGAGAGGGGGACAGAGAGAGAGGGGGACAGAGAGAGGGGGACAGAGATAGAGGGGGACAGAGAGAGGGGGGACAGAGAGAGGGGGACAGAGAGAGTGGACAGGGAGAGGAGGGACAGAGAGAGGGCGACAGAGAGACGGGGTACAGAGAGAGAGGGGACAGAGAGAGGGGACAGAGAGAGGGGGACAGAGAGAGAGGGGGACAGAGAGAGGGGGGACAGAGAGAGGGCGACAGAGAGAGTGGGTACAGAGAGAGAGGAGACAGAGAGAGGGGACAGAGAGAGGGGGACAGAGAGAGAGGGGGACAGAGAGAGAGGGGGACAGAGAGAGGGGGGCAGAGAGAGGGGGACAGAGATAGAGGGGGACAGAGAGAGGGGGGACAGAGAGAGGGGGACAGAGAGAGTGGACAGGGAGAGGAGGGACAGAGAGAGGGCGACAGAGAGACGGGGTACAGAGAGAGAGGGGACAGAGAGAGGGGACAGAGAGAGGGGGACAGAGAGAGAGGGGGACAGAGAGAGGGGGACAGAGAGAGGGGGGGACAGAGAGAGGGGGGGACAGAGAGAGGGGGACAGAGAGAGGGGGACAGAGAGAGGAGGGACAGAGAGAGGGGGACAGAGAGAGAGGGACAGAGAGAGGGACAGAGAGAGGGGTCAGAGAGAGAGGGGAACAGAGAGAGGGGGACAGAGAAAGGGGGACAGAGAGAGAGGGGGGGACAGAGAGGGGGCGGCAGAGAGAGGGGGGCAGAGAGAAGGGGGATAGAGAGACGGTGACAGAGAGAGGGAGCAGAGAGAGGGAGACAGAGAGGGGGCTCAGAGAGGGGGGGACAGAGGGGGGGACTAAGAGTGATGGGGTCAGAGAGAGGGGGTACAGAGAGAGAGGGGGGGTCAGAGCAAGGGGGGGTCAGAGAGAGAGGGGTCAGAGAATGAGGGGGTACAGAGAGAGAGGGGAACAGAGAGGGGGGCAGAGGGGGGGACCAGAGAGGGAACAGAGAGAGGGGGACAGAGAGAGGGGACAGAAAGAGGGGAGCCAGAGAGAGAAGGGGCAGAGAGACGGGGCAGAGAGAGGCCAACAAAGAGAGGGGACAGTGAAGTGGGGGACAGAGAGAGGGGGGACGGGGGGGGCGAACAGAGAGACGGTGACTGAGAGGGGACAGTGAGTGGGGGACAGAGAGAGGGGGGGACGAGCAGGACAGAGAGAGGGGGGACAGAGAAACTGTGACAGAGAGGGGGCAGAGAGACGGTGACGGGGGGGGGATGAACAGAGAGAGGGCGATAGAGATGGGGGAACAGAGAGCGGGGAACAGAGCGAGGGGGCAGAGAGAGAGAGTCAGAGAGAGAGAGGGATAGAGAGAGAGGGGACAGAGAGAGAGGGGACTGAGAGAGAGGGGACTGAGAGAGAGAGGATAGAGGGGGGAGGGGGGGGGCAGAGTGGGGGTGCAGAGAGAGAGGTCAGAGCGAGAGGGAACAGAGGGAGAGGGGACAGAGAGATGGTGACAGAGTGGGGTCAGAGAGAGGAGGGACAGAGAGAGGGAGAACAGAGAGAGAGGGGGACAGAGAGAGAGGGGGACAGAGAGAGAGGGGAACCGAGAGAGGGGGGGACAGAGAGAGGGGTGACAGAGAGAGGACGACAGAGAGAGGGGACAGGGAGAGGAGGGACAGAGAGAGGGCGAAAGACAGAGAGGCGGACCGAGAGAGGAGGGACAGAGAGAGGAGGGACAGAGAGAGGGGGACAGAGAGGGGGGGCAGAGAGAGGGGGACAGAGAGGGGGGGCAGAGAAAGGGGGACAGAGAGAGGGGGACAGAGAGGGGGGGGCAGAGAGAGGGGGACAGAGGGAGGGGGACAGAGAGAGGGGGGACAGAGAGAGGGGGACAGAGAGAGGGGGACAGAGAGAGGGGGGCAGAGAGAGCGGGGACCGAGAGAGGGGGGACAGAGAGAGAGGGGGACAGAGAGAGGGGGACAGAGAGAGGGGGACAGAGAGAGAGGGGGACCGAGAGAGTGGGGGACAGAGAGAGAGAGGGACAGAGAGAGGGACAGAGAGTGGGGGACAGAGAGAGGGGGGCAGAGAGAGGGGGGACAGAGAGAAGGGGGGACAGAGAGAGGGGCACAGAGAGAGGAGGGAAGAGAGGGGAGGGCAGAGAGACTGGGGACAGAGAGAGAGGGGTACAGAGAGAGGGGGACAGAGAGTGGGGGACAGAGAGAGGGCAGAGAGAGGGCAACAGAGAGAGGGGGACAGAGACCGGGGCAGAGAGAGGTGGACAGAGAGCGAGGGGGACAGAGAGAGAGGGGGACAGAGAGAGAGCGGGACAGAGAGAGTGGAGGAAAGAGAGGGGGGACAGAGAGAGGGTAGGAACGAGAGAGAGAGCGGGGATAGATAGCGGGGGAGACAGACAGTGGGGGACAGAGAGAGGGGACAGACAGCGAGGGGGACAGAGAGAGAGGGGAACAGAGAGAGGGGGACAGAGAGCTGGGGGACAGAGAGTGGGGCACAGAGAGTGGGGAAGATAGAGGGGGTCAGAGGGAGTGGGGACAGAGAGAGGGTTACAGAGTGGGGGAAAGAGGATGTCAGAGAAAGGGGGGCAGAGAGAGGAGGACAGAGAGATGCAGGTGGGTGAGAGAGGGGGACAGAGAAATGGGGGACAGAGAGCGAGGGACAGAGAGCGCGGGACCGAGAGAGGGGGACAGAGAGGGGGGCAGAGAGGGGGGGGACAGAGAGAGGGGGACAGAGAGAGGGGGACAGAGGGAGGGGGACAGAGGGAGGGGGGACAGAGAGATGGTTACTGGGAGGGGGCATAGAGAGGGGGACAGAGAGAGGAGAACAGAGAGAGGGAAACAGAGAGAGGGGGACAGAGAGAGTTGTCGGGGGCAGAGAGAGCGGGGGCAGAGAGAGGGCAACAGAGAGGGGGTCAGAGCGCGGGGGAGAGAGGGTATCAGAGAGCGTCGGAGAGAGGGGGGACAGATAGAGGGGGACAGAGAGAGAGGGGACAGAGAGAGAGGGGGACAGAGAGACGGCGACAGAGAGAGGGATCAGAGATAGGGGTAGATAGAGGGGCCAGAGAGAGAGGGGGCCAAAGAGAGAGGAGGCCAGAGACAGGGGGGCAGAGAGAGAAAGGGGCAGAGAGAGAGGGGGAACAGAGAGTGGGGGAGATTGAAAGAGAGGGGCAGAGAGCGATGGGGGCAGACAGAGGGGGGCAGACAGAGGGGGACAGAGTGAGGGGGGCAGAGAGAGGGGGGACTGAGAGAAGGGGGGACAGAGAGAGGGGCACAGAGAGAGGAGGGAAGAGAGGGGGGAGCAGAGAGACTGGGGACAGAGAGAGAGAGAGGGGTACAGAGAAGGGGGGACAGAGAGTGGGGGACAGAGAGAGGGCAGAGAGAGGGCAACAGAGAGAGGGGGACAGAGACCGGGGCAGAGAGAGGGGGCAGAGAGAGGGGGACAGAGAGCGAGGGGGACAGAGAGAGAGGGGGACAGAGAGAGAGCGGGACAGAGAGAGTGGAGGAAAGAGAGGGGCGACAGAGAGAGGGTGGGAAAGAGAGAGAGAGGGGGGACAGAGAGCGGGGGAGACAGAGAGCTGGGGGACAGAGAGAGGGGACAGACAGCGAGGGGGACAGAGAGAGAGGGGAACAGAGAGAGGGGGACAGAGAAAGGGGGAGAAAGAGAGAGAGAGAGGGGACAGAGAGAGAGGGAGACAGAGAGCTGGGGGACAGAGAGTGGGGCACAGAGAGTGGGGAAGATAGAGGGGGTCAGAGGGAGTGGGGACAGACAGAGGGTAACAGAGTGGGGGAAAGAGAGGGTGTCAGAGAAAGGGGGGCAGAGAGAGGAGGACAGAGAGATGCAGGTGGGAGAGAGAGGGGGACAGAGAAATGGGGGACAGAGAGCGAGGGACAGAGAGCGCGGGACAGAGAGAGGGGGTCAGAGAGTGGGGGACAGAGAGCGAGGGACAGAGAGCGCGGGACAGAGAGAGGGGCACAGAGAGTGGGGAAGATAGAGGGGGTCAGAGGGAGTGGGGACAGAGAGAGGGTTACAGAGTGGGGGAAAGAGAGGGTGTCAGAGAAAGGGGGACAGAGAAATGGAGGACAGAGAGATGCAGGTGGGAGAGAGAGGGGGACAGAGAAATGGGGGACAGAGAGAGAGGGACAGAGAGGGGGACAGAGAGAGAGGGACAGAGAGAGAGAGGGACAGAGCGAGAGGGCGACAGAGAGGAGGGACAGAGAGAGGGGGACAGAGTGGGTAGGACAGAGAGAGAGGGGGACAGAGAGAGATGGGGACAGAGAGAGAGGGGAACAGAGAGGGGGACAGAGAGAGGCAGGGAGGGAGAGGGGGGCAGAGAGTTGGCGGCAGAGAGAGGGCCACAGAGAGTGAGGGTGATAGAGGGGGTCAGAGAGAAGGGGGGCAGAGAGTGGGGGACAGAGAGACGGTGACAGATATGGCAACAGAGAGAGGGGGACAGAGAGAGGAGGACAGAGAGAGGGGGACGGGGGACGGCAGAGAGGGCGGGACAGAGAGGGGTGACAGACAGAGGGGGACAGAGAGAGGCAGGGAGGGAGAGGGGGGCAGAGAGTTGGCGGCAGAGACAGGGCCACAGAGAGTGAGGGTGATAGAGGGGGTCAGAGAGAAGGGGGGCATAGAGTGGGGTACAGAGAGACGGTGACAGATATGGCAACAGAGAGAGGGGGACAGAGAGAGGAGGACAGAGAGAGGGGGACGGGGGACGGCAGAGAGGGGGGGACAGAGAGAGGGGGACAGAGAAAGGGGGACAGAGAGAGGAGGACAGAGAGAGGGGGACAGAGAGAGGGGGACAGAGAGAGGAGGACAGAGAGAGGGGGACAGAGAGAGGGGGACAGAGAGAGGAGGACAGAGAGAGGAGGACAGAGAGGGGGGGACAGAGAGAGGGGGACAGAGAGAGGGGGACAGAGAGAGGAGGACAGAGAGAGGGGGACAGAGAGAGGGGGACAGAGAGGGGGGCAGAGAGGGGGGGACAGAGAGAGGGGGGGCAGAGAGAGGGGGACAGAGGGAGGGGGACAAAGGGAGGGGGGACAGAGAGATGGTTACTGGGAGGGGGCATAGAGAGGGGGACAGAGAGAGGAGAACAGAGAGAGGGAAACAGAGAGAGGGGGAGAGAGAGAGGTGGCGGGGCAGAGAGAGCGGGGGCAGAGAGAGGGCAACAGAGAGGGGGTCAGAGCGCGGGGGAGAGAGGGGATCAGAGAGCGTGGGAGAGAGGGGGGACAGATAGAGGGGGACAGAGAGAGAGGGGACAGAGAGAGAGGGGGACAGAGAGACGGCGACAGAGAGAGGGGTCAGAGAGAGGGGGAGATAGAGGGGGCCAGAGAGAGAGGGGGCCAAAGAGAGAGGGGGCCAGAGACAGGGGGGCAGAGAGAGAGAGGGGCAGAGAGAGAGGGGGAACAGAGAGCGGGGGAGATAGAGAGAGAGGGGCAGAGAGCGATGGGGGCAGACAGAGGGGGGCAGACAGAGGGGGACGGAGTGAGGGGGCAGAGAGAGAGGGACAGAGAGAGGAGGACAGAGAGATGGGGGCAGAGAGAGAGGGGAAAGAGAGAGGGGCAGAGAGAGGGTGACAGGGAGTTGGAGAGATAGAGGGGGTCAGAGAGTGGGGACAGAGAGAGGGGTACAGAGATTGGGGGGATGGAGAGAGTGGGGGACAGAGAGAGGGCAGAGAGACAGGGAGAGATAGACGGGACAGAGAGAGGGGGACAGAGAGAGAGGGGGACAGAGAGAGAGGGGGACAGAGAGAGGGGGGGACAGAGAGGGGGTGGACAGAGAGAGGGAGGACAGAGAGAGGGGGAGACAGAGAGAGGCGGGTGGGAGAGAGAGGGGGACAGAGATGGGGGAACAGAGAGAGCGGGACTGAGAGAGTGGGGGACAGAGAGAGAGGGGGACAAAGAGGAGGGATAGAGAGATGCAGGTGGGAGAGAGAGGGGACAGAGGGGGACAGAGAGTGGGGAGATCGAGAGAGTGGGGACAGAGAGAGAGAGGGGGACAGAGAGAGCGGGCGACAGAGAGGGGGTCAGAGAGCGGGGAGAGAGAGAGGACACAGAGAGAGGGGGACGGGGGTCAGAGAGAGGGAGACAGAGAGAGGGGGGACAGAGGGGGAGAACAGAGAGGGGGGGACAGAGAGAGAGGGGACAGAGAGAGAGGGGGACAGTGAGGGGGTCAGAGAGCGGGGAGAGAGAGAGGACACAGAGAGAGGGGGACGGGGGTCAGAGAGAGGGGGGCAGAGAGGGGGGTAGAGAGAGGGGAGAGAGAGAGGACACAGAGAGAGGGGGACGGGGGTCAGAGCGAGGGGGTCAGAGAGAGAGGGGGCAGAGACAGGGGGCAGAAAGAGAGGATGACAGGGAGGGGGTCAGAGAGCGGGAGAGAGAGAGGGGACAGTGAGATGGGGATAGAGAGAGGGGGACAGAGAGAGGGGACAGAGAGAGAGAGGGAGACAGAGGGGGGTCAAAGAGCAGGGGAGAGAGAGGGGGACAGAGAGAGGGGAACAGAAAGTGAGGGGACAGAGAGAGGGGTCGGGGGCAGAGAGAGTGGGACAGAGAGAGTGGGACAGAGAGAGGGGCGACAGCGAGAGAGGGCAACAGAGAGAGGGGGACAGAGAGCGGGGGAGATAGAGGGGGTCAGAGAGAGAGGGGGGTCAGAGAGAGATGGGGCAGAAAGAGGCAACAGAGAGAGGGGAACAGAGAGAAAGGGGGACATAGAGAGGGAGGGACAAAGAGAGGGGAACAGAGAAAGGTGGGACAGAGAGAAGGGGGGATGAGAGACGGTGACAGAGAGAGGGGACAGAGAGAGGGAGACAGAGGGGGTGACAGAGAGGGGGGGACAGGGGGGGGACAGAGAGAGATGGGGTCAGAGAGAGGGGGTACAGAGAGAGAGAGGGGATCAGAGAGAGAGAGGGGGTCAGAGAGAGAGGGGTCAGAGAGAGAGGGGGTACAGAGAGAGAGGGGAACAGAGAGGGGGGCAGAGGGGGGACCAGAGAGGGAACAGAGAGAGGGGACAGAGAGAGGGGGCAGAAAGAGGGGGTCAGAGAGAGAGAGGGATAGAGAGAGAGGGGGACAGAGAGAGGGGGACAGAGCGAGAGGGAACAGAGGGAGAGGGGACAGAGAGATGGTGACAGAGTGGGGGACAGAGAGAGGGGGCAGAGAGAGGGGGTCAGAGAGAGAGAGGGATAGAGAGAGAGGGGGACAGAGAGAGAGGGGACAGAGAGAGAGAGGACAGAGGGGGGAGGGGGGGACCAGAGTGGGGGTGCAGAGAGAGGGGGACAGAGCGAGAGGGAACAGAGGGAGAGGGGACAGAGAGAGGGGGGACAGAGAGAGGGGGCACAGAGAGAGGGGACAGAGAGAGGGGACAGAGAGAGAGGGGGACAGAGAGAGGGGGACAGAGAGAGGGGGGGGCAGAGAGAGGGGGACAGAGAGAGAGGCGGACAGAGAGAGGAGGGACAGAGAGAGGGGGACAGAGAGAGGGGGTACAGAGAGAGAGGGGACAGAGAGAGGGGACAGAGAGAGGGGGACAGAGAGAGAGGGGGACAGAGAGAGAGGGGGACAGAGAGAGGGGGACAGAGAGAGGGGGGGCAGAGAGAGGGGGACAGAGAGATGAGGGACAGAGAGAGGGGGACAGAGAGAGGGGGGACAGAGAGAGGGGGGACAGAGAGAGGGCGACAAAGAGAGAGGGGGACAGAGAGAGGGACAGAGAGAGGGGGACAGAGAGAAAAGTGAACAGAGAGAGGGGGACAGAGTGAGGGGGACAGAGGGAGAGGGGGACAGAGAGAGGGGGAGCAGAGAGAGGGGGGACAGAGAGAAGGGGGGACAGAGAGAGGGGGACAGAGAGAGAGTGGGCAGAGAGAGGGCAACAGAGAGGGGGTCAGAGAGCAGGGGAGAGAGGAGGTCAGAGAGCGTGGGAGAGAGAGGGGACAGATAGAGGGGACAGAGAGAGAGGGGACAGAAAGAGAGGGGCTCAGAGAGCCGGCGACAGAGAGAGGGGGACAGAGAGTGGGGGAGATAGAGGGGGTCAGAGAGAGAGGGGGTCAGTGAGAGAGAGGGGGTCAGAGAGAGAAGGGGGCCGAAAGAGGAGACAGAGAGAGGAGGACAGAGAGAGAGGAGGACAGAGAGAGAAGGGGTCAGAGAGGGGGAGGACAGACAGAGGAGGGGACAGAGAGAGAGGGGGGCAAAGAGAAGGTGAACAGAGAAAGGTGGGACAGAGAGAAGGGGGGATAGAGAGACGGTGACAGAGAGAGGGGGCAGAGGGAGGGAGAGAGGGGTACAGTGTGGGGGAGAGAGGGGTGTCAGAGAGAGGGGGACAGAGAGTGGGCGGATGGAGAGAGTTGGGGATAGAGAGAGAGGGGGACAGAGAGAGAGGGGGACAGAGAGGGGGGCAGAGAGAGGGGGCAGAGAGAGGGCGACAGAGAGGGGGTTAGAGAGCGGGGAGAGAGAGGGGACAGAGAGAGGGGGACAGAGAGAGAGGGGGACAGAGAGAGGGAGGGACAAAGAGAGGGGAACAGAGAAAGGTGGGACAGAGAGAAGGGGGGATAGAGAGACGGTGACAGAGAGAGGGGACAGAGAGAGGGAGACAGAGAGGGGGGACAGAGAGGGGGGGACAGAGGGGGGGAGGGAACAGAGGGGGGGACAGAGAGAGATGGGGTCAGAGAGAGGGGGTACAGAGAGAGAGAGGGGGTCAGAAAGAGAGGGGGTCAGAGAGAGGGGTCAGAGAGAGAGGGGGTAAAGAGAGAGAGGGGAACAGAGAGGGGGGCAGAGGGGGGGACCAGAGCGGGAACAGAGAGAGGGGGACAGAGAGAGGGGGCAGAAAGAGGGGGGCCAGAGAGAGAAGGGGCAGAGAGACGGGGCAGAGAGAGGCCAACAAAGAGAGGGGACAGTGAAGTGGGGGACAGAGAGAGGGGGGACGGGGGGCGCGAACAGAGTGACGGTGACTGAGAGGGGACAGTGAGTGGGGGACAGAGAGAGGCGGGGACGAGCTGGGCAGAGAGAGGGGGGACAGAGAAACTGTGACAGAGAGGGGGCAGAGAGACGGTGACGGGGGGGTGGCAGAGAGAGGGCGATAGAGATGGGGGAACATAGAGCGGGGAACAGAGCGAGGGGGCAGAGAGAGGGGGTCAGAGAGAGAGAGGGGACAGAGAGAGAGGGGACAGAGAGATGGTGACAGAGTGGGGGCAGAGAGAGGAGGGACAGAGCGAGGGAGAACAGAGAGAGAGGGGGACAGAAAGAGAGGGGGACAGAGAGAGAGGGGACAGAGGAGGGAGGGGGGGACCAGAGTGGGGGTGCAGAGAGAGAGGGGGACAGAGAGAGGGGGGACAGAGAGAGGGGGGACAGAGAGAGGGGGACATAGAGAGTGTACAGGGAGAGGAGGGACAGAGAGAGGGCGACAGAGAGAGAGGCGGACAGAGAGAGGAGGGACAGAGAGAGGGGGACATTGAGAGGGGGTACAGAGAGAGGGGGACAGAGAGAGAGGGGGACAGAGAGAGGGACAGAGAGAGGGGGACAGAGAGAGAGGTGAACAGAGAGAGTGGGACAGAGAGAGGGGGACAGAGGGAGAGGGGGACAGAGAGAGGGGTGCAGAGAGAGGGGGGACAGAGAGAAAGGGGGGACATAGAGAGGGGGACAGAGAGAGAGGGGGCAGAGAGAGGGCAACAAAGAGGGGGTCAAAGCGCGGGGGAGAGAGAGGCTCAGAGAGCGTGGGAGAGAGAGGGGACAGATAGAGGGGGACAGAGAGAGAGGGGACAGAGAGAGAGGGGGACAGAGTGACGGCAACAGAGAGAGGGGGACAGAGAGAGGGGGAGATAGAGGGGGTCAGAGAGAGAGGGGGTCAGTGAGAGAGAGGGGGACAGAGAGAGAGGAGGACAGAGAGAAACGGGGTCAGAGAGAGGGGGGACAGAGAGAGGAGGGGACAGAGAGAGGGGGGGCAAAGAGAGGGGGAACAGAGAAAGGTGGGACAGAGAGAAGGGGGGATAGAGAGACGGTGACAGAGAGAGGGGGCAGAGGGAGATAGAGAGGGGTACAGTGTGGGAGAGAGAGGCGGGGTCAGAGAGAGAGGGACAGAGAGTGGGCGGATGGAGAGAGTGGGGGATAGAGAGAGAGGGGGGGACAGAGAGAGAGGGGGACAGAGAGGGGGCAGAGAGAGAGGGGGCAGAGAGAGGGCGACACAGAGGGGGTTAGAGAGCGGGGGAGAGAGAGTGGGACAGAGAGATGGGGACAGAGAGAGGGCGAAAGAGAGAGAGGAGGCAGAGAGATGGGGGCAGAGAGAGAGGGGGCAAAGAGAGAGTGGGCAGAGATGGAGAGGGGGCAGAGAGAGGGGGACAGAGAGACGGCAACAGAGAGAGGGGCGACAGAGAAAGCGGGCGACCGAGAGGGGGTCAGAGAGCGGGGAGAGAGAGAGAGAGTACACAGAGAGAGGGGGACAGAGAGAGGAGGGGACAGAGAGAGGGGGAACAGAGAGAGGGGGGGACAGAGAGAGAGGGGTCAGAGAGGGGGGCAGAGAGAGACGGGGCAGAGAGAGGGCGACAGAGAGAGAGGGGGCAGAGAGATGGGGGCAGAGAGAGAGGGGGAAGAGAGAGAGGGGGCAGAGAGAGAGGGGGCAGAGAGAGGGGGACAGAGAGACGGCAACAGAGAGAGGGGCGACAGAGAGAGCGGGCGACAGAGAGCGGGTCAGAGAGCGGGGACAGAGAGAGTACACAGAGAGAGGGGGACAGAGAGAGGGGGGACAGAGAGAGGGGGACAGAGAGAGGGGGATAGAGAGAGGGAGACAGAGAGAAGGGGACAGAGAGAGGGCGACAGAGTGAGGGGGTACAGAGTGAGGGGGACAGAGAGAGGGCGACAGAGAGAGGGGAACAGAGAGAGGGGGACTGAGAGAGTGGAACAGAGAGAGGGGAACAGAGAGAGGGGGACAGAGAGAGGGGAACAGAGAGAGGGCGACAGAGAGAGGGGAACAGAGAGAGGGCGACAGAGAGAGGGGAACAGAGAGAGGGGGACAGAGAGAGGGGTTCAGACAGAGGGGGGCAGAGAGAGAGGGGGCAGAGTGAGAGGGGAGAGAGAGAGGGGGACAGAGAGAGAGGGGGCAGGGAGAGAGGGTGACAAAGAGGGGGTCAAAGAGCGGGGGAGAGAGAGAGGGGACAGAGAGAGGGGTAGAGAGAGTGGGACAGAGAGAGTGGGACAGAGAGAGGGGCGACATCGAGAGAGGGGGACAGTGAGGTGGTACAGGGAGAGGCGGGTGTGAGAGAGGGGGTCAGAGAGAGGGCGACAGAGAGAGGGCGACAAGGAGAGAGGGCAACAGAGAGAGAGGGGGCACAGAGAGCGGGGGAGATAGCGGGGGTCAGAGAGAGAGAGGGGGACAGAGAGAGTGGGGGTCAGAGAGAGGGCGACAGAGAGAGGGGGAACAGAGAGAGGGGGAACAGAGAGAGGGGAACAGAGAGAGTGGGGCAGAGAGAGTGGGGCAGAGAGAGGGGGACAGAGAGCGGGAGAGAGAGAGAGAGGCGGTTGGGAGAGAGAGGGGGTCAGAGAGAGGGCGACAGACAGAGGGGGACAGAGTTGGGGAGACAGAGAGCGAGGGAGACAGAGAGAGAGGGGACAGAGAGAGAGGGGACAGAGAGAGAGGTGACAGAGAGAGAGAGGTGTAGAGAGAGAGGGACAGAGAGAGAGAGGGGGACAGAGAGAGAGTGGGACAGAGAGAGTGGGACAGAGAGAGGGGGTCAGAGAGAGGGCGACAGAGAGGGGTGGAACAGAGAGAGGGGAACAAAGAGAGAGGGGGACAGAGAGAGAGGGTACAGAGAGAGAGGGGGACAGAAAGAGAGGGTACCGAGAGAGAGGGGCAGAGAGAGAGGTGGTCAGAGACAGAGGGGGTAAGAGAGAGAGGGGCAGAGAGAGAGGGGGACAGAGAGAGAGGGGTCAGAGAGAGAGATGGGCAGAAAGAGGCAATAGAGAGAGGGGGACAGAGAGAGAGGGGGACAGAGAGAGGGGGACAGAGAGAGGGGGAACACAGAAAGGAGGAACAGAGAGAAGGGGGGATACAGAGACGGTGACAGAGAGGGGGGCAGAGAGAGGGAGACAGAGAGAGGGGTACAGAGAGTGGGGGGCAGAGAGGGGGCAGAGAGAGTGGGGGCAGAGAGAGAGAGGGGGCAGAGAGAAAGGGAGACAGAGAGGGGGTCAGAGAGCGGGAGAGAGAGAGAGGGGGCAGAGAGAGGAGGATAGAGAGAGGGGGACAGAGAGGGGGTCAAAGAGTGGGGGAGAGAGAGGGGACAGAGTGAGGGGGACAGGAGTGAGAGGGACAGAGAGAGGGGGATAGAGAGAGGCGAACAGAGAGAGGGAAACAGAGAGAGGGGGACAGAGAGGGGGGTCGGGGGGCAGAGGGAGGGGGCAGAGAGAGGGCAACAGAGAGGGGGTCAGAGAGCAGGGGAGAGAGGAGGTCAGAGAGCGTGGGAGAGAGAGGGGACAGATAGAGGGGACAGAGAGAGAGGGGACAGAAAGAGAGGGGCTCAGAGAGCCGGCGACAGAGAGAGGGGGACAGAGAGTGGGGGAGATAGAGGGGGTCAGAGAGAGAGGGGGTCAGTGAGAGAGAGGGAGACAGAGAGAGAAGGGGGCCGAAAGAGGAGACAGAGAGAGGGGGACAGAGAGAGAGGAGGACAGAGAGAGAAGGGGTCAGAGAGGGGGGACAGAGAGAGGAGGGGACAGAGAGAGGGGCGGCAAAGAGAGGGTGAACAGAGAAAGGTGGGACAGAGAGAAGGGGGGATAGAGAGACGGTGACATAGAGAGGGGGCAGAGGGAGAGAGGGAGGGGTACAGTGTGGGGGAGAGAGGGGGGTCAGAGAGAGGGGGACAGAGAGTGGGCGGATGGAGAGAGTTGGGGATAGAGAGAGAGAGGGGGACAGAGAGGGGGGCAGAGAGAGGGGGCAGAGAGAGGGCAACAGAGAGGGGGTTAGAGAGCAGGGGAGAGAGAGGGGACAGAGAAAGGGCGACAGAGAGAGAGGGGGCAGAGAGATGGGGGCAGAGAGAGGGGGCAGAGAGAGAGGGGGCAGAGAGAGAGGGGGCAGAGAGAGAGGGGGCAGAGAGAGGGGGACAGAGAGACGGCAACAGAGAGGGGGGCGACAGAGGGAGCGGGCGACAGAGAGGGGGTCAGACAGCGGGGAGAGAGAGAGTACACAGAGAGAGGGGGACAGAGAGAGGGGGAACAGAGAGAGCGGGGACAGAGAGAGGGGGTACAGAGAGAGGTGGACAGAGAGAGGGAGACAGTGAGCGGGAGAGAGAGAGGGGACAGTGAGAAGGGGATAGAGAGAGGGGGACAGAGAGAGAGAGGGTGACAGAGAGAGGGGGGGCAGAGATAGGGGGCAGAAAGAGGGCAACAGAGAGGGGGTCAGAGAGCGGGGGAGAAAGAGAGGGGACAGAGAGAGGGGGGCAGAGAGAGAGGGGGCAGAGAAAGGAGGTGACAGAGAGGTGGTCAGAGAGCGGGAGAGAGAGGGGACTGTGAGAGGGGGACAGAGAGAGGAGGCAGTGAGAGAGGGGGCAGAGAGAGAGGGCGACAGAGAGGAGGTCAAAGAGCGGGGGAGAAAGAGAGGGGACAGAGAGGGGGGGATAGAGAGAGGGAGACAGAGAGAGGGGGACAGAGAGAGGGCGACAGAGTGAGGGGGTCAGAGTGAGGGGGACAGAGAGAGGGGAACAGAGAGAGGGGAACAGAGAGAGGGGGACAGAGAGAGAGGGGGACAGAGACGGGGACGGGGTTCAGAGGGGGGCAGAGAGAGAGGGGGCAGAGAGAGTGGGCAGAAAGAGAGGATGACAGAGAAGGGGTTAGAGAGCGGGAGATAGAGAGAGGGGGTAGTGAGATGGGGATAGAGAGAGGGGGACAGAGAGAGAGGGGGCAGGGAGAGAGGGTGAGAGAGGGGGGTCAAAGAGCGAGGGAGAGAGAGGGGACAGAGAGAGGGGGATAGAGAGAGGGGAACAGAGAGAGAGAAGGGACAGAGAGAGGGGTCGGGGGGGCTGAGAGAGTGGGACAGAGAGAGGGGCGACAGCGAGAGAGGGGGACAGTGAGGTGTTACAGGGAGAGCGGGAGATAGAGAGAGGAGGCAGTGAGATGGGGATAGAGAGAGGGGGACAGGAGTGAGAGGGACAGAGAGAGGGGGATAGAGAGAGGAGAACAGAGAGAGGGAAACAGAGAGAGGGGGACAGAGAGGGGGGTCGGGGGGCAGAGAGAGGGGGGGCAGAGAGAGGGCAACAGAGAGGGGGTCAGAGAGCAGGGGAGAGAGGAGGTCAGAGAGCGTGGGAGAGAGAGGGGACAGATAGAGGGGACAGAGAGAGAGGGGACAGAAAGAGAGGGGCTCAGAGAGCCGGCGACAGAGAGAGGGGGACAGAGAGGGGGCAGAGAGAGGGGGCAGAGAGAGGGCGACAGAGAGGGGGTTACAGAGCAGGGGAGAGAGTGGGGACAGAGAAAGGGCAGAGAGAGAGAGACAGAGAGAGGGGTACAGAGTGGGGGAGAGAGCGGGGGTCAGAGAGTGGGGGGGACAGAGAGGGTGGCAGAGAGAGTGGGGGCAGAGAGAGTGGGGGCAGAGAGAGAGGGGGCAGAGAGAAAGGGTGAGAGAGAGGGTGTCAGAGAGCGGGAGAGGGAGAGAGGGGGCAGTGAGAGGGGGATAGAGAGAGGGGGACAGAGAGAGGGGGGCAGAGAGAGAGGGGGCAGAGAGAGAGGGCGACAGAGAGGGGGTCAAAGAGCGGGGGAGAGAGAGGGGACAGAGTGAGGGGGACAGGAGTGAGGGGAAAAGAGAGGGGGGACAGTGAGAGGGGGACAGAGAGAGGGGAACAGAGAGAGGGAAACAAAGAGGGGGACAGAGAGAGGGGTCGGGGGGGCAGAGAGAGTGGGACAGAGAGAGGGGCGACAGCGAGAGAGGGGGACAGTGAGGTGGTACAGGGAGAGGCGGGTGTGAGAGAGGGGGTCAGAGAGAGGGCGACAGAGAGAGGGGGGACAGGGAGCGGGGGAGATGGAGGGGATCAGAGAGAGAGCGGGGGACAGAGAGAGTGGGGGTCAGAGAGAGGGCAACAGAGAGCGGGGGGACAGGGAGCGGGGGAGATAGAGGGGGTCAGAGAGAGAGGGAGTCAGAGAGAGAGAGGGGGGACAGAGAGCGGGGGAGATAGAGGGGGTCAGAGAGAGAGAGGGGACAGAGAGAGGGCGACAGAGAGCAGGGGACAGAGAGTGGGGGAGATAGAGGGGGTCAGAGAGAGAGGGGGGACAGAGAGAGGGGGACAGAGAGAGGGGGGACAGAGAGAGGGGGGACAGAGAGAGAGGGGGCAGAGAGAAAGGGTGAGAGAGAGGGTGTCAGAGAGCGGAGAGAGAGAGAGGGGGCAGTGAGAGGGGGATCGAGAGGGGGGGACAGAGAGAGGGGGGCAGAGAGAGCGGGGGCAGAGAGAGAGGGGGCCGAGAGAAAAGGTGAGAGAGAGGGTGTCAGAGAGCGGGAAAGAGAGAGAGAGAGGGGGCAGTGAGAGGGGGATAGAGAGAGGGGGACAGAGAGAGGGGGGCAGAGAGAGAGGGGGCAGAGAGAGGAGATGACAGAGAGGTGGTCAGAGAGCGGGAGTGAGAGGGGACTGTGAGAGGGGGACAGAGAGAGGGGGCAGTGAGAGAGGGGGCAGAGAGAGGGGGACAGAGAGAGGGCGACAGAGTGAGAGGGGACAGAGTGAGGGGGAGAGAGAGAGGTGAACAGAGAGAGGGGAACAGAGAGAGGGGGACAGAGACAGAGGGGGACAGAGACGGGGACAGGGTTCAGACAGAGGGCGGCAGAGAGACAGGGGGCAGAAAGGGGGTCAAAGAGCGGGGGAGAAAGAGAGGGGACAGAGAGAGGGGGATAGAGAGAGGGGAACAGAGTGAGGGGGACAGAGAGAGAGGCGGACAGAGACGGGGACGGGGTTCAGACAGAGGGCGGCAGAGAGAGAGGGGGCAGAGAGAGGGCGACAGAGTGAGGGGGACAGAGTGAGGGGGACAGAGAGAGGGGAACAGAGAGAGAGGGGGACAGAGAGAGGGGACAGAGAGAGGGGAACAGAGAGAGGTGAACAGAGTGAGGGGGACAGAGAGAGAGGCGGACAGAGACGGGGACGGGGTTCAGACAGAGGGCGGCAGAGAGAGAGGGGGCAGAGAGAGGGAGCAGAAAGAGAGGGGGCAGAGAGAGAGGGGGCAGAGAGAGAGGGGGCAGAGAGAGGGAGCAGAAAGAGAGGGGGCAGAGAGGGGGGGGCAGAGAGAGAGGGGGCAGAGAGAGGGAGCAGAAAGAGAGGGGGCAGAGGGGGGGGCAGAGAGAGAGGGGGCAGAGAGAGGGAGCAGAAAGAGAGGGGGCAGAGAGGGGGGGCAGAGAGAGAGGGGGCAGAGAGAGGGAGCAGAAAGAGAGGGGGCAGAGAGGGGGGGCAGAGAGAGAGGGGGCAGAGAGAGGGGGATAGAGAGACGGCAACAGAGAGAGGGGCGACAGAGGGAGCGGGCGACAGAGAGGGGGTCAGACAGCGGGGAGAGAGAGAGTACACAGAGAGAGGGGGGGCAGAGAGAGGGGGGACAGAGAGAGGGGGCACAGAGAGAGGGGGGACAGAGAGAGGGGGTACAGAGAGAGGAGGACAGAGAGAGGGGGACAGTGAGCGGGAGAGAGAGAGGGGACAGTGAGAAGGGGATAGAGAGAGGGGGACAGAGAAAGAGAGGGTGACAGAGAGATGGGGGAAAGAGATAGGGGGCAGAAAGAGGGCAACTGAGAGGGGGTCAGAGAGCGGGGGAGAGAGAGAGGGGCAGAGAGAGGGGGGCAGAGAGAGAGGGGGCAGAGAGAGGAGATGACAGAGAGGTGGTCAGAGAGCGGGAGTGAGAGGGGACTGTGAGAGGGGGACAGAGAGAGGGGGCAGTGAGAGAGGGGGCAGAGAGAGGGCGACAGAGAGAGGGCGAGAGAGTGAGGGGGGACAGAGTGAGGGGGACAGAGAGAGGTGAACAGAGAGAGGGGAACAGAGAGAGGGGGACAGAGAGAGAGGGGGACAGAGACGGGGACAGGGTTCAGACAGAGGGCGGCAGAGAGACAGGGGGCAGAAAGGGGGTCAAAGAGCGGGGGAGAAAGAGAGGGGACAGAGAGAGGGGGATAGAGAGAGGGAGACAGAGAGAAGGGGACAGAGAGAGGACGACAGAGTGAGGGGGGACAGAGTGAGGGGGACAGAGAGAGGGGAACAGAGAGAGGGGAACAGAGAGAGGGGACAGAGAGAGGGAAACAGAGAGAGGGGAACAGAGTGAGGGGGACAGAGAGAGAGGCGGACAGAGACGGGGACGGGGTTCAGACAGAGGGCGGCAGAGAGAGAGGGGGCAGAGAGAGAGTGGGCAGAGAGCGGGGGCAGAAAGAGAGGGGGCAGAGAGAGGGGGCAGAGAGAGAGGGGGCAGAGAGAGGGGGCAGAGAGAGGGGGCAGAGAGAGAGGGGGCAGAGAGAGGGGGCAGAGAGAGGGGGACAGAGAAGGGGTTAGAGAGTGGGAGATAGAGAGAGGGGGCAGTGAGATGGGGATAGGGAGAGGGGGACAGAGAGAGAGGGGGCAGGGAGAGAGGGTGACAGAGAGAGGGGGATAGAGAGAGGGGAACAGAGAGAGAGAAGGGACAGAGAGAGGAGTCGGGGATAGAGAGAGTGGGACAGAGAGAGTGGGACAGAGAGAGGGGCGACAGCGAGAGAGGGGGACAGTGAGGTGTTACAGGGAGAGGCGGGTGTGAGAGAGGGGGTCAGAGAGAGGGCGACAGAGAGAGAGGCAAACAGAGAGGGGGGGACAGGGAGCGGGGGAGATAGAGGTGGTCAGAGAGAGAGGGAGTCAGAGAGAGAGAGGGAGACAGAGAGAGTGGGGGTCAGAGAGAGGGCGACAGAGAGCAGGGGACAGAGAGTGGGGGAGATAGAGGGGGTCAGAGAGAGAGGGGGACAGAGAGAGGGGCACAGAGAGAGGGGGGACAGAGAGAGGGGGAGACAGAGAAAGGGGGAACAGAGAGAGGGGGGACAGAGAGAGAGAGGGAGACAGAGAGAGTGGGGGTCAGCGAGAGGGCGACAGAGAGCAGGGGACAGAGAGTGGGGGAGATAGAGGGGGTCAGAGAGAGAGAGGGGACAGAGTGAGGGGGACAGGAGTGAGAGGGACAGAGAGAGGGGGATAGAGAGAGGAGAACAGAGAGAGGGAAACAGAGATTGGGGGACAGAGAGGGGGGTCGGGGGGCAGAGAGAGGGGGGGGCAGAGAGAGGGCAACAGAGAGGGGGTCAGAGAGCAGTGGAGAGAGGAGGTCAGAGAGCGTGGGAGAGAGAGGGGACAGATAGAGGGGCGACAGCGAGAGAGGGGGACAGTGAGGTGTTACAGGGAGAGCGGGAGATAGAGAGAGGGGGCAGTGAGATGGGGATAGAGAGAGGGGGGCAGGAGTGAGAGGGACAGAGAGAGGGGGATAGAGAGAGGAGAACAGAGAGAGGGAAACAGAGAGAGGGGGACAGAGAGGGGGGTCGGGGGGCAGAGAGAGGGGGGGCAGAGAGAGGGCAACAGAGAGGGGGTCAGAGAGCAGGGGAGAGAGGAGGTCAGAGAGCGTGGGAGAGAGAGGGGACAGATAGAGGGGACAGAGAGAGAGGGGACAGAAAGAGAGGGGCTCAGAGAGCCGGCGACAGAGAGAGGGGGACAGAGAGGGGGCAGAGAGAGGGGGCAGAGAGAGGGCGACAGAGAGGGGGTTACAGAGCAGGGGAGAGAGGGGACAGAGAAAGGGCAGAGAGAGAGAGACAGAGAGAGGGGTACAGAGTGGGGGAGAGAGCGGGGGTCAGAGAGTGGGGGGGACAGAGAGGGTGGCAGAGAGAGTGGGGGCAGAGAGAGTGGGGGCAGAGAGAGAGGGGGCAGAGAGAAAGGGTGAGAGAGAGGGTGTCAGAGAGCGGGAGAGAGAGAGAGGGGGCAGTGAGAGGGGGATAGAGAGAGGGGGACAGAGAGAGGGGGGCAGAGAGAGAGGGGGCAGAGAGAGAGGGCGACAGAGAGGGGGTCAAAGAGCGAGGGAGAGAGAGGGGACAGAGTGAGGGGGACAGGAGTGAGGGGAAAAGAGAGGGGGGACAGTGAGAGGGGAACAGAGAGAGGGGAACAGAGAGAGGGAAACAAAGAGGGGGACAGAGAGAGGGGTCGGGGGGGCAGAGAGAGTGGGACAGAGAGAGGGGCGACAGCGAGAGAGGGGGACAGTGAGGTGGTACAGGGAGAGGCGGGTGTGAGAGAGGGGGTCAGAGAGAGGGCGACAGAGAGAGGGGGGACAGGGAGCGGGGGAGATGGAGGGGGTCAGAGAGAGAGCGGGGGACAGAGAGAGTGGGGGTCAGAGAGAGGGCAACAGAGAGCGGGGGGACAGGGAGCGGGGGAGATAGAGGGGGTCAGAGAGAGAGGGAGTCAGAGAGAGAGAGGGGGGACAGAGAGCGGGGGAGATAGAGGGGGTCAGAGAGAGAGAGGGGACAGAGAGAGGGCGACAGAGAGCAGGGGACAGAGAGTGGGGGAGATAGAGGGGGTCAGAGAGAGAGGGGGGACAGAGAGAGGGGGACAGAGAGAGGGGGGACAGAGAGAGTGGGAGACAGAGAAAGGGGGAACAGAGAGAGGGGGGACAGAGAGAGAGGGGGCAGAGAGAAAGGGTGAGAGAGAGGGTGTCAGAGAGCGGAGAGAGAGAGAGGGGGCAGTGAGAGGGGGATAGAGAGAGGGGGACAGAGAGAGGGGGCAGAGAGAGCGGGGGCAGAGAGAGAGGGGGCAGAGAGAAAAGGTGAGAGAGAGGGTGTCAGAGAGCGGGATAGAGAGAGAGGGGGCAGTGAGAGGGGGATAGAGAGAGGGGGACAGAGAGAGGGGGGCAGAGAGAGAGGGGGCAGAGAGAGGAGATGACAGAGAGGTGGTCAGAGAGCGGGAGTGAGAGGGGACTGTGAGAGGGGGACAGAGAGAGGGGGCAGTGAGAGAGGGGGCAGAGAGAGGGGGACAGAGAGAGGGCGACAGAGTGAGAGGGGACAGAGTGAGGGGGAGAGAGAGAGGTGAACAGAGAGAGGGGAACAGAGAGAGGGGGACAGAGAGAGAGGTGGACAGAGACGGGGACAGGGTTCAGACAGAGGGCGGCAGAGAGACAGGGGGCAGAAAGGGGGTCAAAGAGCGGGGGAGAAAGAGAGGGGACAGAGAGAGGGGGATAGAGAGAGGGGAACAGAGTGAGGGGGACAGAGAGAGAGGCGGACAGAGACGGGGACGGGGTTCAGACAGAGGGCGGCAGAGAGAGAGGGGGCAGAGAGAGGGCGACAGAGTGAGGGGGACAGAGTGAGGGGGACAGAGAGAGGGGAACAGAGAGAGAGGGGGACAGAGAGAGGGGACAGAGAGAGGTGAACAGAGAGAGGGGAACAGAGTGAGGGGGACAGAGAGAGAGGCGGACAGAGACGGGGACGGGGTTCAGACAGAGGGCGGCAGAGAGAGAGGGAGCAGAAAGAGAGGGGGCAGAGAGAGAGGGGGCAGAGAGAGGGGGGGCAGAGAGAGAGGGGGCAGAGAGAGGGAGCAGAAAGAGAGGGGGCAGAGAGGCGGGGTGCAGAGAGAGAGGGGCAGAGAGAGGGAGCAGAAAGAGAGGGGGCAGAGAGGGGGGGGGCAGAGAGAGAGGGGGCAGAGAGAGGGGGTCAGAGAGACGGCAACAGAGAGAGGGGCGACAGAGGGAGCGGGCGACAGAGAGGGGGTCAGACAGCGGGGAGAGAGAGAGTACACAGAGAGAGGGGGGGCAGAGAGAGGGGGGACAGAGAGAGGGGGAACAGAGAGAGGGGGGACAGAGAGAGGGGGGACAGAGAGAGGGGACAGAGAGAGGGGAACAGAGAGAGGGGAACAGAGTGAGGGGGACAGAGAGAGAGGCGGACAGAGACGGGGACGGGGTTCAGACAGAGGGCGGCAGAGAGAGAGGGGGCAGAGAGAGGGAGCAGAAAGAGAGGGGGCAGAGAGAGGGGGGCAGAGAGAGAGGGGGCAGAGAGAGGGAGCAGAAAGAGAGGGGGCGGAGAGGGGGGGGCAGAGAGAGAGGGGGCAGAGAGAGGGAGCACAAAGAGAGGGGGCAGAGGGGGGGGCAGAGAGAGAGGGGGCAGAGAGAGGGAGCAGAAAGAGAGGGGGCAGAGAGGGGGGGGCAGAGAGAGAGGGGGCAGAGAGAGGGTGCAGAAAGAGAGGGGGCAGAGGGGGGGGCAGAGAGAGAGGGGGACAGAGAGAGGGGGGACAGAGAGAGGGGGAACAGAGAGAGGGGGGACAGAGAGAGGGGGTACAGAGAGAGGAGGACAGAGAGAGGGGGACAGTGAGCGGGAGAGAGAGAGGGGACAGTGAGAAGGGGATAGAGAGAGGGGGACAGAGAGAGAGAGGGTGACAGAGAGATGGGGGACAGAGATAGGGGGCAGAAAGAGGGCAACTGAGAGGGGGTCAGAGAGCGGGGGAGAGAGAGAGGGGCAGAGAGAGGGGGGCAGAGAGATAGGGGGCAGAGAGAGGAGATGATAGAGAGGTGGTCAGAGAGCGGGAGTGAGAGGGGACTGTGAGAGGGGGAGAGAGAGAGGGGGCAGTGAGAGAGGGGGCAGAGAGAGGGCGACAGAGAGAGGGCGAGAGAGTGAGGGGGGATAGAGTGAGGGTGACAGAGAGAGGTGAACAGAGAGAGGGGAACGGAGAGAGGGGGACAGAGAGAGAGGGGGACAGAGACGGGGACAGGGTTCAGACAGAGGGCGGCAGAGAGACAGGGGGCAGAAAGGGGGTCAAAGAGCGGGGGAGAAAGAGAGGGGACAGAGAGAGGGGGATAGAGAGAGGGAGACAGAGAGAAGGGGACAGAGAGAGGGCGACAGAGTGAGGGGGGACAGAGTGAGGGGGACAGAGAGAGGGGAACAGAGAGAGGGGAACAGAGAGAGGGGACAGAGAGAGGGAAACAGAGAGAGGGGAACAGAGTGAGGGGGACAGAGAGAGAAGCGGACAGAGACGGGGACGGGGTTCAGACAGAGGGCGGCAGAGAGAGAGGGGGCAGAGAGAGGGAGCAGAAAGAGAGGGGGCAGAGAGAGAGGGGGCAGAGAGAGAGGGGGCAGAGAGAGGGGGCAGAAAGAGAGGGGGCAGAGAGAGGGGGCAGAGAGAGAGGGGGCAGAGAGAGGGGGCAGAGAGAGAGGGGGCAGAGAGAGAGGGGGCAGAGAGAGGGGGCAGAGAGAGGGGGAGACAGAGAAAGGGGGAACAGAGAGAGGGGGGACAGAGAGAGAGAGGGAGACAGAGAGAGTGGGGTTCAGAGAGAGGACGACAGAGAGCAGGGGACAGAGAGTGGGGGAGATAGAGGGGGTCAGAGAGAGAGGGGACAGAGTGAGGGGGACAGGAGTGAGAGGGACAGAGAGAGGGGGATAGAGAGAGGAGAACAGAGAGAGGGAAACAGAGATTGGGGGACAGAGAGGGGGGTCGGGGGGCAGAGAGAGGAGGGGGCAGAGAGAGGGCAACAGAGAGGGGGTCAGAGAGCAGGGGAGAGAGGAGGTCAGAGAGCGTGGGAGAGAGAGGGGACAGATAGAGGGGACAGAGAGAGAGGGGACAGAAAGAGAGGGGCTCAGAGAGCCGGCGACAGTGAGAGGGGGACAGAGAGTGGGGGAGATAGAGGGGGTCAGAGAGAGAGGGGGTCAGTGAGAGAGAGAGGGACAGAGAGAGAAGGGGGCCGAAAGAGGAGACAGAGAGAGGGGGACAGAGAGAGAGGAGGACAGAGAGAGAAGGGGTCAGAGAGGGGGGGACAGAGAGAGGAGGGGACAGAGAGAGGTGTCGGGGGGGCAGAGAGAGTGGGACAGAGAGAGGGGCGACAGCGAGAGAGGGGGACAGTGAGGTGGTACAGGGAGAGGCTGGTGTGAGAGAGGGGGTCAGAGAGAGGGCGACAGAGAGAGGGCGACAGCGAGAGAGGGCAACAGAGCGAGGGGGGACAGGGAGCGGGGGAGATAGAGGGGGTCAGAGAGAGAGGGAGTCAGAGAGAGAGAGGGAGTACAGAAAGCGGGGGTGATAGAGGGGGTCAGAGAGAGAGGGGACAGAGAGAGGGCGACAGAGAGCAGGGGACAGAGAGTGGGGGAGATAGAGGGGGTCAGAGAGAGAGAGGGTCAGTGAGAGAGAGGGGGACAGAGAGAGAAGGGGGCAGAAAGAGGAGACAGAGAGAGGGGGATAGAGAGAGAGGAGGACAGAGAGAGAAGGGGTCAGAGAGAGGGGGGACAGAGAGAGGGGGGACAGAGAGAGGGGGGCAAAGAGAGGGGGAACAGAGAAAGGTGGGACAGAGAGATGGGGGATAGAGAGACGGTGACAGAGAGAGGGGGCAGAGGGAGAGAGAGAGGGGTACAGTGTGGGGGAGAGAGGGGGGGTCAGAGAGAGGGGGACAGAGAGTGGGCGGATGGAGAGAGTGGGGGATAGAGAGAGAGAGAGGGGGACAGAGAGGGGGACAGAGAGGGGGGCAGAGAGAGAGGTGGCAGAGAGAGGGCGACAAAGAGGGCGTTAGAGAGCGGGGAAGAGAGAGGGCACAGAGAGACGGGGACATAGAGAGGGCGACAGAGAGAGAGGGGGCGGAGAGATGGGGGCAGAGAGAGAGGTGGCAGAGAGAGAGGGGGCAGAGAGAGAGGAGGACAGAGAGACGGCAACAGAGAGAGGGGCGACAGAGAGGGGGTCAGAGAGCGGGGAGAGAGAGAGTACACATGGGGGGGCAGAGAGGAGGGACAGAGAGAGGGGGAACAGAGAGAGGGGGGAACAGAGAGAGGGGGGGACAGAGAGAGGGGGGTGGACAGAGAGAGGAGGATAGAGAGGGGGGAACAGAGAGAGGGGGGAACAGAGAGAGGGGGGAACAGAGAGAGGGGTCAGAGAGAGGGGGCAGAGAGAGAGGGGGACAGTGAGAAGGGGATAGAGAGAGGGGGACAGAGAGAGAGGGGGGCAGAGAGAGAGGGGGCAGAGAGATAGGGGGCAGAGGGAGGGGTGACAGAGAGGTGGTCAGAGAGCGGGGGAGAGAGAGACGCTACAGAGAGAGGGAGACAGAGAAGGGGATAGAGAGAGGGGAACAGAGAGAGAAGGGACAGAGAGAGGGGTCGGGGGGGCAGAGAGAGTGGGACAGAGAGAGGGGCGACAGCGAGAGAGGGGGACAGTGAGGTGTTACAGGGAGAGGCTGGTGTAAGAGAGGGGGTCAGAGAGAGGGCGACAGCGAGAGAGGGCAACAGAGAGAGGGGGGACAGAGAGCGAGGGAGATAGAGGGGGTCAGAGAGAGAGGGGGTCAGAGAGAGAGAGGGGGACAGAGAGAGTGGGGGTCAGAGAGAGGGCGACAGAGAGCAGGGGACAGAGAGTGGGGGAGATAGAGGGGGTCAGAGAGAGTGGGGGGACAGAGAGAGGGGGACAGAGAGAGGGGGGGCAGAGAGAGGGGGGCAGAGAGAGGGGGGACAGAGAGAGGGGGAACAGAGAGAAGGGGGGAAAGAAAGACGGTGACAGAGAGGGGGTGCAGAGAGAGAGAGACAGAGAGAGGGGTACAGAGTGGGGGAGAGAGCGGGGGTCAGAGAGAGGAGGACAGAGAGCGGGGGGGACAGAGAGGGTGGCAGCGAGAATGGGGGCAGAGAGAAAGGGGGCAGAGAGAAAGGGTGTGAGAGAGGGGGTCAGAGAGCGGGAGAGAGAGAGGGGGTAGTGAGAGGGGGATAGAGAGAGGGGGACAGAGAGAGGGGGGCAGAGAGAGAGTGGGCAGAGAGTGGGCGACAGAGAGAGGCTCAAAGAGCGGGGGAGAGAGAGGGGACAGACTGAGGGGGACATGAGTGAGGGGGACAGAGAGAGGGGAACAGAGGGAGGGAAACAGAGAGAGGGGGACAGAGAGAGGGGTCGGGGGGCAGAGAGAGCGGGGGCAGAGAGAGGGCAACAGAGAGGGGGTCAGAGAGCGGGGGAGAGAGGGGGTCAGAGAGGGTGGGAGAGAGAGGGGACAGATAGAGGGGGACAGAGAGAGAGGGGACAGAGAGAGAGGGGGACAGAGAGACGGCGACAGAGAGAGGGGGACAGAGAGTGGGGGAGATAGAGGGGGTCAGAGAGAGACGGGGTCAGTGAGAGAGGGGGACAGAGAGAGCGGGGACAGAGAGAGGGGGGGACAGAGAGAGGGAGACAGAGAGATGGGGGCAGAGAGAGGGGTTTACAGAGAGAGGGGGACAGAGAGAGAGGGGGACAGAGAGAGGTGGACAGAGAGAGTGGGGCAGAGAGGGATAGGGGCAGACAGAGGGGGACAGAGTGAGGGGGCAGGGAGAGAGGGACAGAGAGAGGGGGACAGAGAGAGGGGGACAGAGTGAGGGGGGTAGAGAGAGGGGGCAGAGAGAAAGGGGAAAGAGAGAGGGGCACAGAGAGGGTGACAGAGAGTTGGGGAGATAGAGTGGGTCAGAGAGTGAGAACAGAGAGAGGGGTAAAGAGTGATGGAGACAGGGGGGGTCAGAGAGGGGGTGTCAGAGAGAGGGGGACAGAGAGTGGGTGGATGGAGAGAGTGGGGGACAGAGTGAGAGAGGGGGACAGAGAGGGGGCAGAGCGAGAGAGGGAGAGATAGAGGAGACAGAGGGAGGGGGACATAGAGCGGGGGAGATAGAGGGGGTCAGAGAGAGTGAGGGGGTCAGAGAGAGGGGGGACAGAGAGAGGGGTTACAGGGAGAGGGGGGACAGAGAGAGGGGGACAGAGAGAGGGGGAACAGAGAAAGGGGGAACAGAGAGAAGGGGGGATAGAAAGACGGTGACAGAGAGGGGGGCAGAGAGAGGGAGACAGAGAGAGGGGTACAGAGTGGGGGAGAGAGGGGTTCAGAGAGTGGGAGAGAGAGAGGGGGCAGTGTGAGGGGGATAGAGAGAGGGGGACAGAGAGAGTGGGCAGAGAGTGGGGAGGAGAGAGGGGGTCAGAGGGAGTGGGGACAGAGAGAGGGTTACAGACTGGGGGAAAGAGAGGGTGTCAGAGAAAGGGGGGCAGAGAGAGGAGGACAGAGAGAAGCAGGTGGGAGAGAGAGGGGGACAGAGAAATGGAGGACAGAGAGGGGGACAGAGAGAGAGGGACAGAGTGGGGGACAGAGAGAGAGGGACAGAGAGAGAGGGGGACAGAGAGGGGGGGACAGAGAGGGTGGGGGACAGAGAGGGGGGACAGAGAGAGGGGGACAGAGTGGGTGGGACAGAGAGAGAGGGGGACAGAGAGAGATGGGGACAGAGAGAGGGGGACAGAGAGGGGGACAGAGAGAGGCGGGGAGGGAGAGGGGGGCAGAGAGTTGGCGACAGAGAGAGGGCCACAGAGAGTGAGGGAGATAGAGGGGGTCAGAGAGAAGGGGGGCAGAGAGTGGGGGACAGAGAGACGGTGACAGATATGGCAACAGAGAGAGGGGGGCAGAGAGAGGAGGACAGAGAGAGGGGGACGGGGGACGGCAGAGAGGGCGGGACAGAGAGGGGGGACAGAGAGATAGTGACTGGGAGGGGGCATAGAGAGGGGGACAGAGAGAGGAGAACAGAGAGAGGGAAACAGAGAGGGGGACAGAGAGAGGGGTCGGGGGGCAGAGAGAACGGAGACAGAGAGAGGGCAACAGAGAGGGGGTCAGAGAGCGGGGGAGAGAGGGGGTCAGAGAGGGTGGGAGAGAGGGGGACAGATAGAGGGGGACAGAGAGAGGGGGGACAGAGAGAGAGGGGGACAGAGAGACGGCGACAGAGAGAGGGGGACAGAGACTGGGGGAGATAGAGGGGGTCAGAGAGAGAGGGGGTCAGTGAGAGAGAGGGGAACAGAGAGAGAAGGGGGCAGAAAGAGGAGACAGAGAGAGGGGGATAGAGAGAGAGGAGGACAGAGAGAGAAGGGGTCAGAGAGAGGGGGGGACAGAGAGAGGGGGGGCAAAGAGAGGGGGAACAGAGAAAGGTGGGACAGAGAGAAGGGGGGATAGAGAGACGGTGACAGAGAGAGGGGGCAGAGGGAGAGAGAGAGAGAGGGGTACAGTGTGGGGGAGAGAGGGAGGTCAGAGAGAGGGGGACAGAGAGTGGGCGGATGGAGAGAGTGGGGGATAGAGAGAGAGAGGGGGACAGAGAGAGAGGGGGACAGAGAGGGGGGTACAGAGAGAGAGGTGGCAGAGAGAGGGCGACAGAGAGGGCGTCAGAGAGCGGGGAAGAGAGAGGGCACAGAGAGAGGGGGACAGAGAGGGGGGAACAGAGAGGAGGGGCAGAGAGAGGGGGGACAGAGAGGTGGGGCAGAGAGAGGGAGAACAGAGAGAGAGGGGCATAGAGAGGGGGGACAGAGAGAGTGGGAACAGAGAGAGGGGGGAACAGAGAGAGGGGGGGACAGAGAGAGGGGGTACAGAGAGAGGAGGATAGAGAGGGGGGAACAGAGAGAGGGGGAACAGAGAGAGGGGGGACAGAGAGAGGGGGTACAGAGAGAGGAGGACAGAGAGAGGGGGACAGAGAGCGGGAGAGAGAGAGGGGACAGTGAGAAGGGGATAGAGAGAGGGGGACAGAGAGAGAGAGGGGGACAGAGAGAGGGGGGACAGAGAAAGGGGCAGAGAGATGGGGGCAGAAAGAGGGCAACAGAGAGGGCGTCAGAGAGCGGGGGAGAGAGTGGGGACAGAGAGAGGGGGACAGAGAGGGGGGCAGAGAGAGGGGGGGCAGAGAGATAGGGGGCAGAGAGAGGGGGTGACAGAGAGGTGGTCAGAGAGCGGGAGAGAGAGGGGACTGTGAGAGGGGGACAGAGAGAGGGGGCAGTGAGATAGGGGGCAGCGAGAGAGGGCGACAGAGAGGGGGTCAAAGAGCGGGGGAGAAAGAGAGGGGACAGAGTGAGGGGATAGAGAGAGGGAGTCAGAGAGAAGGGGACAGAGAGAGGGTGACAGAGTGAGGGGGGACAGAGTGAGGAGGACAGAGAGAGGGGAACAGAGAGAGGGGAAAAGAGAAAGGGGGACAGAGAGAGAGGGGGACAGAAACGGGGACGGGATTCAGACAGAGGGGGGCAGAGAGAGGGGGGGCAGGGAGAGAGGGGGCAGTGAGATGTGGACAGAGTGAGGGGGACAGAGAGAGAGGGTGACAGAGAGGGGGTCAAAGAGCGGGGGAGAGAGAGAGGGGACAGAGAGAGGGGTCGGGGGGGCAGAGACAGTGGGACAGAGAGTGTGGGACAGAGAGAGGGACGACAGCGAGAGAGGGGGACAGTGAGGTGGTACAGGGAGAGGCGGGTGTGAGAGAGAGGGTCAGAGAGAGGGCGACAGAGAGAGGGCAACAGAGAGAGGGGGGTCAGAGAGGGATAGGGGACAGAGAGAGGGCGACAGAGAGCGAGGGAGATAGAGGGGGTCAGAGAGAGAGAGGGGACAGAGAGAGCGGGACAGAGAGCGGGGGAACAGAGAAAGGGGGAACAGAGAGAAGGGGGGATAGAAAGACGGTGACAGAGAGGGGGGCAGAGAAAGGGAGACAGAGAGAGGGGTACAGAGTGGGGGTGAGAGAGGGGGTCAGAGAGAGGGTGACAGAGAGTGGGGGAACAGAGAGGGGGCAGAGAGAGTGGGGGCAGAGAGAGTGGGGGCAGAGAGAGGGGGCAGAGAAAAGGGTGAGAGAGAGGGGTTCAGAGAGCGGGAGTGAGAGGGGGCAGTGAGAGGGGGATAGAGAGAGGGGGACAGAGAGAGGGGGGCAGAGAGAGAGGGGGCAGACAGAGAGGGCGACAGAGAGGGGCTCAAAGAGCGGGGGAGAGAGAGGGGACAGAGTGAGGGGGACAGGAGTGAGGGGGACAGAGAGAGGGCAACAGAGAGAGGGGGACAGAGAGAGGGGTCGGGGGGGCAGAGAGAGCGGGGGCAGAGAGAGGTCAACAGAGAGGGGGTCAGAGAGCGGGGGAGAGACGGGGTCAGAGAGGGTGGGAGAGAGAGGGGACAGATAGAGGGGGACAGAGAGAGAGGGGACAGAGGGAGAGGGAGACAGAGAGACGGTGACAGAGAGAGGGGGACAGAGAGTGGGGGAGATAGAGGGGGTCAGAGAGAGCGGGGGTCAGTGAGAGAGAGGGGGACAGAGAGAGAAGGGGGCAGAGAGAGAAGGGGGCAGAGAGAGGGGGGACAGAGAGGGGGGGACAGAGAGAGGGGACAGAGAGAGGGGGGCAGAGAGAGGGGTTCACAGAGAGAGGGGGGACAGAGAGAGGGGGGGACAGAGAGAGGGACACAGAGAGAGAGGGGCAGAGAGAGGGGTTCACAGAGAGAGGGGGACAGAGAGAGTGGGGCAGAGAGGGATAGGGGCAGACAGAGGGGGACAGAGTGAGGGGGCAGGGAGAGAGGGACAGAGAGAGTGGGACAGAGAGAGGGGGGCAGCGAGAGAGGGGAAAGAGAGAGGGGCAGAGAGAGGGTGACAGAGAGTTGGGGAGATAGAGTGGGTCAGAGAGTGAGAACAGAGAGAGGGGTACAGAGTGAGGGAGACAGGGGGGTCAGAGAGGGGGTGTCAGAGAGAGGGGGACAGAGAGGAGGTGGATGGAGAGAGTGGGGGACAGAGAGAGAGGGGGGGACAGAGAGGGGGCAGAGCGAGAGAGGGAGAGATAGAGGAGACAGAGAGAGGGGGACAGAGAGAGGGGGGCAGAGAGAGAGGGGGCAGAAACAGTCGACAGAGAGAGGGGGCCAGAGAAAGGGGGCAGAGAGAGGGGAACAGAGAGAGAGGGGCACAGAGAGAGGGGGCACAGAGAGAGGGGGCAGAAAGAGGCGACAGAGAGAGAGGGGGACAGAGAGAGGCGGCCAAAGAGAGAGGAGGCCAGAGACAGGGGGGTAGAGAGAGAGGGGCAGAGAGAGAGGGGGAACAGAGAGTGGGGGAGATAGAGAGAGAGGGGCAGAGAGCGATGGGGGCAGACAGTGGGGGGCAGACAGATTGGGACAGTGTGAGGGGGCAGAGAGAGAGGAACAGAGAGAGGAGGACAGAGAGAGGGGGCAGAGAGAGAGGGGAAAGAGAGAGGGGCAGAGAGAGGGTGACAGGGAGTTGGGGAGATAGAGGGGGTCAGAGAGTGGGAACAGAGAGAGGGGTACAGAGAGTGGGGGGATGGAGAGAGTGGGGGACAGAGAGAGGGCAGAGAGACAGGGAGAGATAGAGGGGACAGAGAGAGGGGGACAGAGAGAGTGGGGGACAGAGAGAGGGCAGAGAGACAAAGAGTGATAGAGGGGACAGAGAGAGGGGGAGACAGAGAGAGCGGGACTGAGTGAGTGGGGGACAGAGAGAGGGGGACAAAGAGGAGGGATAGAGAGATGCGGGTGGGAGAGAGAGGGGACAGAGGGGGACAGAGAGTAGTGAGATGGAGAGAGTGGGGGACAGAGAGAGAGAGAGGGCGTCAGAGAGAGGGGGACAGAGAGAGGGGGGGACAGAGGGGGAGAACAGAGAGGGGGGGACAGAGAGAGAGGGGGGCAGAGAGAGGGGGACAGAGAGGGGGTCAGAGAGCGGGGAGAGAGAGAGGACACACAGAGAGGGGTACGGTGGTGAGAGAGAGGGGGGCAGAGAGAGGGGGGGCAGAGAGAGAGGGGGCAGAGAGAGGGGGCAGAAAGAGAGGATGACAGAGAGGGGGTCAGAGAGCGGGAGAGAGAGAGAGGGGACAGTGAGATGGGGATAGAGAGAGGGGGACAGAGAGAGGGGACAGATGGAGAGAGGGAGACAGAGGGGGGGTCAAAGAGCAGGGGAGAGAGAGAGGGGACAGAGAGAGGGGGATAGAGAGAGGGGAACAGAGGGAGAGGGGACAGAGAGAGGGGTCGGGGGGGCAGAGAGAGTGGGACAGAGAGAGTGGGACAGAGAGAGTGGCGACAGCGAGAGAGGGCAACAGAGAGAGGGGGACAGAGACGGGGGGAGATAGAGGGGGTCAGAGAGAGGGGGGACAGACAGAGAGGGGGCAGAAAGAAGCAACAGAGAGAGGGGGACAGAGAGAGAGGGGGACTGAGAGAGGGAGGGACAAAGAGAGGGGGAACAGAGAAAGGTGGGACAGAGAGAAGGGGGGATAGAGAGACAGTGACAGAGAGAGGGAGCAGAGAGAGGGAGACAGAGAGGGGGGACAGAGAGGGGGGACAGAGAGAGAGGGGGTCAGAGAGAGGGGGTACAGAGAGAGAGGGGGGTCAGAGAGAGAGGTGGTCAGAGAGAGAGGGGTCATAGAGAGAGGGCGTACAGAGAGAGAGGGAAACAGAGAGGGGGGCAGAGGGGGGGACCGGAGAGGGAACAGAGAGAGGGGGACAGAAAGAGGGGGCAGAAAGAGGGGGGGGGCAGAGAGAGAAGGGGCAGAGAGGCGGTGACAGAGACGGGGCAGAGAGAGGCCAACAAAGAGAGGGGACAGTGAAGGGGGGGACAGAGAGAGGGGGGGACGAGGAGGACAGAGATAGGGGGGACAGAGAAACTGTGACAGAGAGGGGGCAGAGTGCGGGCGACAGAGAGGGGTGGACGGGGGGGGGGATCAGAGAGACGGTGACGGAGAGGGGGCAGAAAGACGGTGACGGGGGGTGACAGAGAGAGGGCGATAGAGATGGGGGAACAGAGAGCGGGGAACAGAGCGAGGGGGCAGAGAGAGGGGGTCAGAGAGAGAGAGGGAGAGAGAGAGGGGGGGACAGAAAGAGGGGACAGAGAGATAGAGGACAGGGGGGTGCGGGACCAGAGTGGGGGTGCAGAGAGAGGGGGACAGAACGAGAGGTAACAGAGGGAGAGGGGACAGAGAGAGGAGGGACAGAGAGATAGGGGACAGAGAGAGGGGGACAGAGAGAGGAGGGACAGAGAGATAGGGGACAGAGAGAGGGGACAGAGACAGGGGGACAGAGAGAGGGGGGACAGAGAGAGAGGGGGACAGAGAGAGAGGGGGACAGAGAGAGGGGGACAGAAAGAGAGGGGGACAGAGAAAGAGGGGGAAAGAGAGAGGGAGACAGAGAGAGGGGGGACAGAGAGAGGGGACAGAGAGAGGAGGGACAGAGAGAGGGGGACAGAGAGAGGGGGACAGAGAGAGAGAGGGGGACAGAGAGAGGGGGACAGAGAGAGAAGGACAGAGAGAGGAGGGACAGAGAGAAGAACAGAGAGAGAGGGGGACAGAGAGAGAGGGGAACAGAGAGAGGGGGACAGAGAGAGAGGGACAGAGAGAGGGGGACAGAGAGTCGGTGATGGAGAGGGGGCAGAGAGAGTGGGACAGAGAGGGGGGACAGAGAGAGAGGGGGATGGGGGGAAAGGGGCGGGACAGAGAGAGAGATGCGGACAGAGAGGGTTGGACAGAGAGAGAGGGACAGAGAGACGGTGACAGATATGGCGACAGAGGGGGGGACAGTGAGCGAGGGGGTCAGAGAGAGGGGGGAACAGAGAGAGTGGGGGACAGAGAGAGGGGCAGAGAGAGGGGCTACAGAGAGGGGGTGGACAGAGAGATGGGGACAGAGAGAGGGGACAGAGAGGGGGACAGAGAGAGGGGCAGAGAGAGGTGGACAGAGAGAGTGGGGCAGAGAGGGATAGGGGCAGACAGAGGGGGACAGAGTGAGGGGGGCAGGGAGAGAGGGACAGAGAGAGGGGGGCAGAGAGAGGGGGGCAGAGAGAGAGGGGAAAGAGAGAGGGGCAGAGAGAGGGTGACAGAGAGTTGGGGAGATAGAGTAGGTCAGAGAGTGAGAACAGAGAGAGGGGTACAGAGTGAGGGAGACAGGGGGGGTCAGAGAGGGGGTGTCAGAGAGAGGGGGACAGAGAGTGGGTGGATGGAGAGAGTGGGGGACAGAGAGAGAGAGAGGGGGACAGAGAGGGGGCAGAGCGAGAGAGGGAGAGATAGAGGAGACAGAGAGAGGGGGACAGAGAGAGGGGGGCAGAGAGAGAGGGGACAGAGAGAGCGGGACAGAGAGAGGGGGAACAGAGAAAGAGGGAACAGAGAGAAGGGGGGATAGAAAGACGGTGACAGAGAGGGGGGCAGAGAAAGGGAGACAGAGAGAGGGGTACAGAGTGGGGGTGAGAGAGGGGGTCAGGGAGAGGGGGACAGAGAGTGGGGGAACAGAGAGGGGGCAGAGAGAGTGGGGGCAGAGAGAGTGGGGGCAGAGAGAGGGGGCAGAGAAAAGGGTGAGAGAGAGGGGTTCAGAGAGCGGGAGAGAGAGGGGGCAGTGAGAGGGGGATAGAGAGAGGGGGACAGAGAGAGGGGGGCAGAGAGAGAGGGGGCAGACAGAGAGGGCGACAGAGAGGGGCTCAAAGAGCGGGGGAGAGAGAGGGGACAGAGTGAGGGGGACAGGAGTGAGGGGGACAGAGAGAGGGCAACAGAGAGAGGGGAATAGAGAGAGGGAAACAGAGAGAGGGGGACAGAGAGAGGGGTCGGGGGGCAGAGAGAGCGGGGGTAGAGAGAGGTCAACAGAGAGGGGGTCAGAGAGCGGGGGAGAGAGGGGGGACAGATAGAGGGGGACAGAGAGAGAGGGGACAGAGAGAGAGGGAGACAGAGAGACGGTGACAGAGAGAGGGGGACAGAGAGTGGGGGAAATAGAGGGGGTCAGAGAGAGCGGGGGTCAGTGAGAGAAAGGGGGACAGAGAGAGAAGGCGGCAGAGAGAGAAGGGGGCAGAGAGAGGGGGGACAGAGAAGCGGGGACAGAGAGAGGGGGACAGAGAGAGGGGGGCAGAGAGAGGGGTTCACAGAGAGAGGGGGGGGCAGAGAGAGGGGGGACAGAGAGAGGGACACAGAGAGAGAGGGGCAGAGAGAGGGGTTCACAGAGAGAGGGGGACAGAGAGAGGGAGACAGCGAGAGAGGGGGACAGAGAGAGGTGGACAGAGAGAGTGGGGCAGAGAGGGATAGGGGCAGACAGAGGGGGACAGAGTGAGGGGGGCAGGGAGAGAGGGACAGAGAGAGGGGGGCAGGGGGGGCAGAGAGAGAAGGGAAAGAGAGAGGGGCAGAGAGAGGGTGACAGAGAGTTGGGGAGATAGAGTGGGTCAGAGAGTGAGAACAGAGAGAGGGGTACAGAGTGAGGGAGACAGGGGGGTCAGAGAGGGGGTGTCAGAGAGAGGGGGACAGAGAGTGGGTGGATGGAGAGAGTGGGGGACAGAGAGAGAGAGGGGGACAGAGAGGGGGCAGAGCGAGAGAGGGAGAGATAGAGGAGACAGAGAGAGGGGGACAGAGAGAGGGGGGCAGAGAGAGAGGGGGCAGAAACAGTCGACAGAGAGAGGGGGCCAGAGAAAGGGGGCAGAGAGAGGGGGACAGAGAGAGAGGGGGACAGAGAGAGGGGGGCACAGAGAGAGGGGGCAGAAAGGGGCGACAGAGAGAGGCGGCCAAAGAGAGAGGAGGCCAGAGACAGGGGGGTAGAGAGAGAGGGGCAGAGAGAGAGGGCGAACAGAGAGTGGGGGAGGTAGAGAGAGAGGGGCAGAGAGCGATGGGGGCAGACAGAGAGGGGCAGAGAGAGAGTGACAGGGAGTTGGGGAGATAGAGGGGGTCAGAGAGTGGGAACAGAGAGAGGGGTACAGAGAGTGGGGGGATGGAGAGAGTGGGGGACAGAGAGAGGGCAGAGAGACAGGGAGAGATAGAGGGGACAGAGAGAGGGGGACAGAGAGAGTGGGGGACAGAGAGAGGGCAGAGAGACAGGGAGAGATAGAGGGGACAGAGAGAGGGGGAGACAGAGAGAGCGGGACTGAGTGAGTGGGGGACAGAGTGAGAGGGGGACAAAGAGGAGGGATAGAGAGATGCGGGTGGGAGAGAGAGGGGACAGAGGGGGACAGAGAGTAGTGAGATGGAGAGAGTGGGGGACAGAGAGAGAGAGAGGGCGTCAGAGAGAGGGGGACAGAGAGAGGGGGGGACAGAGGGGGAGAACAGAGAGGGGGGGACAGAGAGAGAGGGGGCAGAGAGAGGGGGACAGAGAGAGGGGGACAGAGAGGGGGTCAGAGAGCGGGGAGAGAGAGAGGACACACAGAGAGGGGTACGGGGGTGAGAGAGAGGGGGGCAGAGAGAGGGGGGGGCAGAGAGAGAGGGGGCAGAGAGAGGGGGCAGAAAGAGAGGATGACAGAGAGGGGGTCAGAGAGCGGGAGAGAGAGAGAGGGGACAGTGAGATGGGGAAAGAGAGAGGGGGACAGAGAGAGGGGACAGATGGAGAGAGGGAGACAGAGGGGGGGTCAAAGAGCAGGGGAGAGAGAGGGGACAGAGAGAGGGGGATAGAGAGAGGGGAACAGAGGGAGAGGGGACAGAGAGAGGGGTCAGGGGGGCAGAGAGAGTGGGACAGAGAGAGTGGGACAGAGAGAGGGGCGACAGCGAGAGAGGGCAACAGAGAGAGGGGGACAGAGACGGGGGGAGATAGAGGGGGTCAGAGAGAGGGGGGACAGACAGAGAGGGGGCAGAAAGAAGCAACAGAGAGAGGGGGACAGAGAGAGAGGGGGACTGAGAGAGGGAGGGACAAAGAGAGGGGGAACAGAGAAAGGTGGGACAGAGAGAAGGGGGGATAGAGAGACAGTGACAGAGAGAGGGAGCAGAGAGAGGGAGACAGAGAGGGGGGACAGAGAGGGGGGACAGAGAGAGAGGGGGACAGAGAGAGGGGGTACAGAGAGAGAGGGGGGTCAAAGAGAGAGGTGGTCAGAGAGAGAGGGGTCATAGAGAGAGGGCGTACAGAGAGAGAGGGAAACAGAGAGGGGGGCAGAGGGGGGGACCCGAGAGGGAACAGAGAGAGGGGGACAGAAAGAGGGGGCAGAAAGAGGGGGGGCAGAGAGAGAAGGGGCAGAGAGGCGGTGACAGAGACGGGGCAGAGAGAGGCCAACAAAGAGAGGGGACAGTGAAGGGGGGGACAGAGAGAGGGGGGACAGGGGGGCGAACAGAGAGTCGGTGACTGAGAGGGGACAGTGAGGGGGGGACAGAGAGAGGGGGGGACGAGGAGGACAGAGAGAGGGGGGACAGAGAAACTGTGACAGAGAGGGAGCAGAGAGCGGGCGACAGAGAGGGGTGGACGGGGGGGGGGGATCAGAGAGACGGTGACTGAGAGGGGGCAGAGAGACGGTGACGGGGGGCGACAGAGAGGGGCTCAAAGAGCGGGGGAGAGAGAGGGGACAGAGTGAGGGGGACAGGAGTGAGGGGGACAGAGAGAGGGCAACAGAGAGAGGGGAATAGAGAGAGGGAAACAGAGAGAGGGGGACAGAGAGAGGGGTCGGGGGGCAGAGAGAGCGGGGGTAGAGAGAGGTCAACAGAGAGGGGGTCAGAGAGCGGGGGAGAGAGGGGGGACAGATAGAGGGGGACAGAGAGAGAGGGGACAGAGAGAGAGGGAGACAGAGAGACGGTGACAGAGAGAGGGGGACAGAGAGTGGGGGAAATAGAGGGGGTCAGAGAGAGCGGGGGTCAGTGAGAGAAAGGGGGACAGAGAGAGAAGGCGGCAGAGAGAGAAGGGGGCAGAGAGAGGGGGGACAGAGAAGCGGGGACAGAGAGAGGGGGACAGAGAGAGGGGGGCAGAGAGAGGGGTTCACAGAGAGAGGGGGGGGCAGAGAGAGGGGGGACAGAGAGAGGGACACAGAGAGAGAGGGGCAGAGAGAGGGGTTCACAGAGAGAGGGGGACAGAGAGAGGGAGACAGCGAGAGAGGGGGACAGAGAGAGGTGGACAGAGAGAGTGGGGCAGAGAGGGATAGGGGCAGACAGAGGGGGACAGAGTGAGGGGGGCAGGGAGAGAGGGACAGAGAGAGGGGGGCAGGGGGGGCAGAGAGAGAAGGGAAAGAGAGAGGGGCAGAGAGAGGGTGACAGAGAGTTGGGGAGATAGAGTGGGTCAGAGAGTGAGAACAGAGAGAGGGGTACAGAGTGAGGGAGACAGGGGGGTCAGAGAGGGGGTGTCAGAGAGAGGGGGACAGAGAGTGGGTGGATGGAGAGAGTGGGGGACAGAGAGAGAGAGGGGGACAGAGAGGGGGCAGAGCGAGAGAGGGAGAGATAGAGGAGACAGAGAGAGGGGGACAGAGAGAGGGGGGCAGAGAGAGAGGGGGCAGAAACAGTCGACAGAGAGAGGGGGCCAGAGAAAGGGGGCAGAGAGAGGGGGACAGAGAGAGAGGGGGACAGAGAGAGGGGGGCACAGAGAGAGGGGGCAGAAAGGGGCGACAGAGAGAGGCGGCCAAAGAGAGAGGAGGCCAGAGACAGGGGGGTAGAGAGAGAGGGGCAGAGAGAGAGGGCGAACAGAGAGTGGGGGAGGTAGAGAGAGAGGGGCAGAGAGCGATGGGGGCAGACAGAGAGGGGCAGAGAGAGGGTGACAGGGAGTTGGGGAGATAGAGGGGGTCAGAGAGTGGGAACAGAGAGAGGGGTACAGAGAGTGGGGGGATGGAGAGAGTGGGGGACAGAGAGAGGGCAGAGAGACAGGGAGAGATAGAGGGGACAGAGAGAGGGGGACAGAGAGAGTGGGGGACAGAGAGAGGGCAGAGAGACAGGGAGAGATAGAGGGGACAGAGAGAGGGGGAGACAGAGAGAGCGGGACTGAGTGAGTGGGGGACAGAGTGAGAGGGGGACAAAGAGGAGGGATAGAGAGATGCGGGTGGGAGAGAGAGGGGACAGAGGGGGACAGAGAGTAGTGAGATGGAGAGAGTGGGGGACAGAGAGAGAGAGAGGGCGTCAGAGAGAGGGGGACAGAGAGAGGGGGGGACAGAGGGGGAGAACAGAGAGGGGGGGACAGAGAGAGAGGGGGCAGAGAGAGGGGGACAGAGAGAGGGGGACAGAGAGGGGGTCAGAGAGCGGGGAGAGAGAGAGGACACACAGAGAGGGGTACGGGGGTGAGAGAGAGGGGGGCAGAGAGAGGGGGGGGCAGAGAGAGAGGGGGCAGAGAGAGGGGGCAGAAAGAGAGGATGACAGAGAGGGGGTCAGAGAGCGGGAGAGAGAGAGAGGGGACAGTGAGATGGGGAAAGAGAGAGGGGGACAGAGAGAGGGGACAGATGGAGAGAGGGAGACAGAGGGGGGGTCAAAGAGCAGGGGAGAGAGAGGGGACAGAGAGAGGGGGATAGAGAGAGGGGAACAGAGGGAGAGGGGACAGAGAGAGGGGTCAGGGGGGCAGAGAGAGTGGGACAGAGAGAGTGGGACAGAGAGAGGGGCGACAGCGAGAGAGGGCAACAGAGAGAGGGGGACAGAGACGGGGGGAGATAGAGGGGGTCAGAGAGAGGGGGGACAGACAGAGAGGGGGCAGAAAGAAGCAACAGAGAGAGGGGGACAGAGAGAGAGGGGGACTGAGAGAGGGAGGGACAAAGAGAGGGGGAACAGAGAAAGGTGGGACAGAGAGAAGGGGGGATAGAGAGACAGTGACAGAGAGAGGGAGCAGAGAGAGGGAGACAGAGAGGGGGGACAGAGAGGGGGGACAGAGAGAGAGGGGGACAGAGAGAGGGGGTACAGAGAGAGAGGGGGGTCAAAGAGAGAGGTGGTCAGAGAGAGAGGGGTCATAGAGAGAGGGCGTACAGAGAGAGAGGGAAACAGAGAGGGGGGCAGAGGGGGGGACCCGAGAGGGAACAGAGAGAGGGGGACAGAAAGAGGGGGCAGAAAGAGGGGGGGCAGAGAGAGAAGGGGCAGAGAGGCGGTGACAGAGACGGGGCAGAGAGAGGCCAACAAAGAGAGGGGACAGTGAAGGGGGGGACAGAGAGAGGGGGGACAGGGGGGCGAACAGAGAGTCGGTGACTGAGAGGGGACAGTGAGGGGGGGACAGAGAGAGGGGGGGACGAGGAGGACAGAGAGAGGGGGGACAGAGAAACTGTGACAGAGAGGGAGCAGAGAGCGGGCGACAGAGAGGGGTGGACGGGGGGGGGGGATCAGAGAGACGGTGACTGAGAGGGGGCAGAGAGACGGTGACGGGGGGTGACAGAGAGAGGGCGATAGAGATGGGGGAACAGAGAGCGGGGAACAGAGCGAGGGGGCAGAGAGAGGGGGTCAGAGAGAGAGAGGGAGAGAGAGAGGGGGGGACAGAAAGAGGGGACAGAGAGATAGAGGACAGGGGGGTGCGGGACCAGAGTGGGGGTGCAGAGAGAGGCGGACAGAACGAGAGGTAACAGAGGGAGAGGGGACAGAGAGAGGAGGGACAGAGAGATAGGGGACAGAGAGAGGGGGACAGAGAGAGGAGGGACAGAGAGATAGGGGACAGAGAGAGGGGACAGAGACAGGGGGACAGAGAGAGGGGGGGACAGAGAGAGAGGGGGACAGAGAGAGAGGGGGACAGAGAGAGGGGGACAGAAAGAGAGGGGGACAGAGAAAGAGGGGGAAAGAGAGAGGGAGACAGAGAGAGGGGGGACAGAGAGAGGGGACAGAGAGAGGAGGGACAGAGAGAGGGGGAAAGAGAGAGGGACAGAGAGAGAGGGGGACAGAGAGAGGGGGACAGAGAGAGAGGGACAGAGAGAGGAGGGACAGAGAGAAGAACAGAGAGAGAGGGGGACAGAGAGAGAGGGGAACAGAGAGAGGGGGACAGAGAGAGAGGGACAGAGAGAGGGGGACAGAGAGTCGGTGATGGAGAGGGGGCAGAGAGAGTGGGACAGAGAGGGGGGACAGAGAGAGAGGGGGATGGGGGGCAGAGAGTGGGCGACAGAGAGAGATGGGGACAGAGAGGGTTGGACAGAGAGAGAGGGACAGAGAGACGGTGACAGATATGGCGACAGAGAGGGGGGGACAGAGAGAGAGGGGGTCAGAGAGAGGGGGGAACAGAGAGAGTGGGGGACAGAGAGAGGGGCAGAGAGAGGGGCTACAGAGAGAGGGGTGGACAGAGAGAGGGGGACAGAGAGAGGGGACAGAGAGGGGGACTGAGAGAGCGGGCAGAGAGAGGTGGACAGAGAGAGTGGGGCAGAGAGGGATAGGGGCAGACAGAGGGGGACAGAGTGAGGGGGGCAGGGAGAGAGGGACAGAGAGAGGGGGGCAGAGAGAGGGGGGCAGAGAGAGAGGGGAAAGAGAGAGGGGCAGAGAGAGGGTGACAGAGAGTTGGGGAGATAGAGTAGGTCAGAGAGTGAGAACAGAGAGAGGGGTACAGAGTGAGGGAGACAGGGGGGGTCAGAGAGGGGGTGTCAGAGAGAGGGGGACAGAGAGTGGGTGGATGGAGAGAGTGGGGGACAGAGAGAGAGAGAGGGGGACAGAGAGGGGGCAGAGCGAGAGAGGGAGAGATAGAGGAGACAGAGAGAGGGGGACAGAGAGAGGGGGGCAGAGAGAGAGGGGACAGAGAGAGCGGGACAGAGAGAGGGGGAACAGAGAAAGAGGGAACAGAGAGAAGGGGGGATAGAAAGACGGTGACAGAGAGGGGGGGCAGAGAAAGGGAGACAGAGAGAGGGGTACAGAGTGGGGGTGAGAGGGGGGTCAGGGAGAGGGGGACAGAGAGTGGGGGAACAGAGAGGGGGCAGAGAGAGTGGGGGCAGAGAGAGTGGGGGCAGAGAGAGGGGGCAGAGAAAAGGGTGAGAGAGAGGGGTTCAAAGAGCGGGAGAGAGAGGGGGCAGTGAGAGGGGGATAGAGAGAGGGGGACAGAGAGAGGGGGGCAGAGAGAGAGGAGGCAGACAGAGAGGGCGACAGAGAGGGGCTCAAAGAGCGGGGGAGAGAGAGAGGGGACAGAGTGAGGGGGACAGGAGTGAGGGGGACAGAGAGAGGGCAACAGAGATAGGGGAACAGAGAGAGGGAAACAGAGAGAGGGGGACAGAGAGAGGGGTCGGGGGGGCAGAGAGAGCGGGGGCAGAGAGAGGTCAACAGAGAGGGGGTCAGAGAGCGGGGGAGAGAGGGGGTCAGAGAGGGTGGGAGAGAGAGGGGACAGATAGAGGGGGACAGAGAGAGAGGGGACAGAGAGAGAGGGAGACAGAGAGACGGTGACAGAGAGAGGGGGACAGAGAGTGGGGGAGATAGAGTAGGTCAGAGAGTGAGAACAGAGAGAGGGGTACAGAGTGAGGGAGACAGGGGGGGTCAGAGAGGGGGTGTCAGAGAGAGGGGGACAGAGAGTGGGTGGATGGAGAGAGTGGGGGACAGAGAGAGAGAGAGGGGGACAGAGAGGGGGCAGAGCGAGAGAGGGAGAGATAGAGGAGACAGAGAGAGGGGGACAGAGAGAGGGGGGCAGAGAGAGAGGGGACAGAGAGAGCGGGACAGAGAGAGGGGGAACAGAGAAAGAGGGAACAGAGAGAAGGGGGGATAGAAAGACGGTGACAGAGAGGGGGGCAGAGAAAGGGAGACAGAGAGAGGGGTACAGAGTGGGGGTGAGAGAGGGGGTCAGGGAGAGGGGGACAGAGAGTGGGGAAACAGAGAGGGGGCAGAGAGAGTGGGGGCAGAGAGAGTGGGGGCAGAGAGAGGGGGCAGAGAAAAGGGTGAGAGAGAGGGGCTCAGAGAGCGGGAGAGAGAGGGGGCAGTGAGAGGGGGATAGAGAGAGGGGGACAGAGAGAGGGGGACAGAGAGAGAGGGGGCAGAGAGAGAGGGCGACAGAGAGGGGCTCAAAGAGCGGGGGAGAGAGAGGGGACAGAGTGAGGGGGACAGGAGTGAGGGGGACAGAGAGAGGGCAACAGAGAGAGGGGAACAGAGAGAGGGAAACAGAGAGAGGGGGACAGAGAGAGGGGTCGGGGGGCAGAGAGAGCGGGGGCAGAGAGAGGTCAACAGAGAGGGGGTCAGAGAGCGGGGGAGAGAGGGGGTCAGAGAGGGTGGGAGAGAGAGGGGACAGATAGAGGGGGACAGAGAGAGAGGGGACAGAGAGAGAGGGAGACAGAGAGACGGTGACAGAGAGAGGGGGACAGAGAGTGGGGGAGATAGAGGGGGTCAGAGAGAGCGGGGGTCAGTGAGAGAGAGGGGGACAGAGAGAGAAGGGGGCAGAGAGAGAAGGGGACAGAGAGAGGGGGACAGAGAAGCGGGGACAGAGAGAGGGGGACAGAGAGAGGGGGGCAGAGAGAGGGGTTCACAGAGAGAGGGGGGACAGAGCGAGGGGGGGACAGAGAGAGGGACACAGAGAGAGAGGGGCAGAGAGAGGGGTTCACAGAGAGAGGGGGACAGAGAGAGGGAGACAGCGAGAGAGGGGAACAGAGAGAGAGGGGGACAGAGAGAGGTGGACAGAGAGAGTGGGGCAGAGAGGGATAGGGGCAGACAGAGGGGGACAGAGTGAGGGGGGCAGGGAGAGAGGGACAGAGAGAGGGGGGCAGAGAGAGGGGGGCAGAGAGAGAGGGGAAAGAGAGAGGGGCAGAGAGAGGGTGACAGAGAGTTGGGGAGATAGAGTGGGTCAGAGAGTGAGAACAGAGAGAGGGGTACAGAGTGAGGGAGACAGGGGGGTCAGAGAGGGGGTGTCAGAGAGAGGGGGACAGAGAGTGGGTGGATGGAGAGAGTGGGGGACAGAGAGAGAGAGAGGGACAGAGAGAGGGGGGCAGAGAGAGAGGGGGCAGAAACAGTCGACAGAGAGAGGGGGTCAGAGAAAGGGGGCAGAGAGAGGGGGACAGAGAGAGAGGGGGACAGAGAGAGGGGGGCACAGAGAGAGGGGGCAGAAAGAGGCGACAGAGAGAGGCGGCCAAAGAGAGAGGAGGCCAGAGACAGGGGGGTAGAGAGAGAGGGGCAGAGAGAGAGGGCGAACAGAGAGTGGGGGAGATAGAGAGAGAGGGGCAGAGAGCGATGGGGGCAGACAGAGGAGGGCAGACAGTGGGGGGCAGACAGATGGGGTCAGAGTGAGGGGGCAGAGAGAGAGGAACAGAGAGAGGAGGACAGAGAGAGGGGGGCAGAGAGAGAGGGGAAAGAGAGAGGGGCAGAGAGAGGGTGACAGGGAGTTGGGGAGATAGAGGGGGTCAGAGAGTGGGAACAGAGAGAGGGGTACAGAGAGTGGGGGGATGGAGAGAGTGGGGGACAGAGAGAGGGCAGAGAGACAGGGAGAGATAGAGGGGACAGAGAGAGAGGGGGACAGAGAGAGCGGGACTGAGTGAGTGGGGGACAGAGAGAGGGGGGGACAAAGAGGAGGGATGGAGAGATGCGGGTGGGAGAGAGAGGGGACAGAGGGGGACAGAGAGTAGTTGATGGAGAGAGTGGGGGACAGAGAGAGAGAGAGGGGGTCAGAGAGAGGGGGACAGAGAGAGGGGGGACAGAGGGGGAGAACAGAGAGGGGTGGACAGAGAGAGAGGGGGCAGAGAGAGGGGGACAGAGAGGGGGTCAGAGAGCGGGGAGAGAGAGAGGACGCACAGAGAGGGGTACGGGGGTGAGAGAGAGGGGGGCAGAGAGAGGGGGGCAGGGAGAGAGGGGGCAGAGAGAGGGGGCAGAAAGAGAGGATGACAGAGAGGGGGTCAGAGAGCGGGAGAGAGAGAGAGGGGACAGTGAGATGGGGATAGAGAGAGGGGGACAGAGAGAGGGGACAGATGGAGAGAGGGAGACAGAGGGGGGGTCAAAGAGCAGGGGAGAGAGAGAGGGGACAGAGAGAGGGGGATAGAGAGAGGGGAACAGAGGGAGAGGGGACAGAGAGAGCGGTCGGGGGGCAGAGAGAGTGGGACAGAGAGAGTGGGACAGAGAGAGGGGCGACAGCGAGAGAGGGCAACAGAGAGAGGGGGACAGAGACGGGGGGAGATAGAGGGGGTCAGAGAGAGGGGGGACAGACAGAGAGGGGGCAGAAAGAAGCAACAGAGAGAGGGGGACAGAGAGAGAGGGGGACTGAGAGAGGGAGGGACAAAGAGAGGGGGAACAGAGAAAGGTGGGACAGAGAGAAGGGGGGATAGAGAGACAGTGACAGAGAGAGGGAGCATAGAGAGGGAGACAGAGAGGGGGGACAGAGAGGGGGGGACAGAGAGAGAGGGGGTCAGAGAGAGGGGGTACAGAGAGAGAGGGGGGTCAGAGAGAGAGGTGGTCAGAGAGAGAGGGGTCATAGAGAGAGGGCGTACAGAGAGAGAGGGAAACAGAGAGGGGGACAGAGGGGGCGACCCGAGAGGGAACAGAGAGAGGGGGACAGAGAGAGGGGCAGAAAGAGGGGGGGGGGCAGAGAGAGAAGGGGCAGAGAGGCGGTGACAGAGACGGGGCAGAGAGAGGCCAACAAAGAGAGGGGACAGTGAAGGGGGGGACAGAGAGAGGGGGGGACGAGGAGGACAGAGAGAGGGGGGACAGAGAAACTGTGACAGAGAGGGGGCAGAGAGACGGTGACGGGGGGTGACAGAGAGAGGGCGATAGAGATGGGGTAACAGAGAGCGGGGAACAGAGCGAGGGGGCAGAGAGAGGGGGTCAGAGAGAGAGAGGGAGAGAGAGAGGGGGTCAGAGAGAGGGGACAGAGAGATAGAGGACAGGGGGGGGGGGAACCAGAGTGGGGGTGCAGAGAGAGGGGGACAGAACGAGACGTAACAGAGGGAGAGGGGACAGAGAGAGGAGGGACAGAGAGATAGGGGACAGAGAGGGGGGACAGAGAGAGGGGGGACAGAGAGAGGAGGGACAGAGAGATAGGGGACAGAGAGAGGGGACAGAGACAGGGGGACAGAGAGAGGGGGGGACAGAGAGAGAGGGGGACAGAGAGAGAGGGGGACAGAGAGAGGGGGACAGAAAGAGAGGGGGACATAGAAAGAGGGGGACAGAGAGAGGGGGACAGAGAGAGAGGGACAGAGAGAGGAGGGACAGAGAGAAGGACAGAGAGAGAGGGGGACAGAGAGAGAGGGGAACAGAGAGAGGGGGACAGAGAGAGAGGGACAGAGAGAGGGGGACAGAGAGAGGGGAACAGAGAGAGGGGGAAAGAGAGAGAGGGACAGAGAGAGGGGGACAGAGAGTCGGTGATGGAGAGGGGGCAGAGAGAGTGGGACAGAGAGGGGGGACAGAGAGAGAGGGGGATGGGGGAAAGGGGGGGGACAGAGAGAGAGATGGGGACAGAGAGGGTTGGACAGAGAGAGAGGGACAGAGAGACGGTGACAGATATGGCGACAGAGAGGGGGGGACAGAGAGAGAGGGGGTCAGAGAGAGGGGGGAACAGAGAGAGTGGGGGACAGAGAGAGGGGCAGAGAGAGGGGCTACAGAGAGAGGGGTGGACAGAGAGAGGGGGACAGAGAGAGGGGACAGAGAGGGGGACAGAGAGAGGGGGCAGAGAGAGGGGGACAGAGAGGGGGGTCAGAGAGAGTGGGGGTCAGAAAGAGGGCGACAGAGAGGGGGAACAGAAAGAGGGGGACAGAGGGAGGGGGTCAGAGAGAGGGGGACAGAGTGAGGCGGACAGAGAGAGCGGGGTGACAGAGAGGGGGGGACAGAGAGGGGGACAGAGAGATGGGGACAGAGAGGCGGGGGCAGAGAGAGATGGGAACAGAGAGAGGGGGGCAGAGAGAGCGCGACAGAGAGACGGTGACAGATGTGGCGACAGAGAGAGGGGGACAGAGAGAGGGGGACAGAGAGAGGGGTCAGAGAGAGGTGGACAGAGAGAGTGGGAGACAGAGAGCGGGGGGACAGAGAGAGGGGCTACAGAGCGAGGAGGGGACAGACAGGGAGGTACAGAGAGAGGGGGACAGATGGAGGGGGACAGTGAGAGGGGTACAGAGCGAGGGGGATAGAAGGAGGCGGGACAGAGAGATGGTGACTGGGCGGGTGCAGAGAGAGGGGGACAGAGAGAGGGGGACAGAGAGAGGAGGACAGAGGGAGGGGGAAAGACCGAGTGAGTACAGAGAGATGGTGACGGAGAGGGGGCAGAGAGCGGGCGACAGAGAGGGGTGGACGGTGGGGAACAGAGAGATGGTGTCTGACAGGGGGCAGAGAGAGGGCTACAGAGAGGGGGGGACAGAGGTTTGGGACAGAGAGAGGGTGGACTGAGAGAGGGGGCAGAGAGACAGTGACAGAGAGGGGGCAGAGAGAGGTGGATAGAGATGGGGGGACAGAGAGCGGGGAACAAAGCGAGGGGGCAGAGAGAGGGGGGCAGTGAGAGGGAGGGACAGAGAGAGAGAGTTTCAGAGGGGGGGCAGAGAGAGGGGGACAGAATGAGGGAGACAGAGAAAGTGGGAGCAGAGAGAGAGGGAACTGAGCCAGGGGGGGGACACAGTGGGGGGGGACAGAGGGGGGAACAGAGAGAGGGGGACTGAGAGAGGGGGCACAGAGAGAGAGGGTGACAGGGAGAGGGGGGACAGAGTGAGGGGCAACAGAGAGAGGGGCAGAAAGAGGGGGGACAGAGAGAGAGAGAGGGGGGACAGAGAGGAGGCAGAGAGAGGGCATCAAAGAGAGGGGATGGGGCGACTGAGGGGGGAACAGAGAGAGGGGGCCAGAGAGAGGTGGGACAGAGTGAGGGGCAACAGAGAGAGGGGCAGAAAGAGGGGGGACAGAGAGAGAGAGAGGGGACAGAGAGGAGGCAGAGAGAGGGCGACAAAGAGAGGGGACAGTCAGGGCAGGACAGAGAGAGAGGGGGACAGAGGGAGGTGGGACAGAGGGAGGGGACAGAGCGAGAGGTGCCAGAGGGAGAGGGGACAGACAGATGGTGACAGAGTGGGGGCAGAGGGAGGGCGACAGAGGCGGGGGCAGAGAGAGGAGGGACAGAGAGAGGGGGACAGAGAGAGGGGGAACAGAGAGAGGGGGACAGAGAGAGGGGTACAGAGAGAGGGGGACAGGGGGGGACAGAGCGGTGGGGCAGAGAGAGGGTGAAAGAGAGAGGGGGTCAGAGAGAGAGGGGGACAGAGGGAGAGGGGGCAGAGAGAGGGGGGAAGAGAGAGGGGGACAGAGAGAGGGGAGCAGAGAGAGGATGAAAGAGAGAGGGGACAGAGGGAGAGGGGACAGAGGGAGAGGGGGCAGAGAGAGGGGGGCAGAGATAGGGGGACAGAGAGAGGGGACCGGGAGAGGGGGACAGAGGGAGGGGGGACAGTGGGAGGGGGACAGAGGGAGGTGGGACAGAGAAACGGTGACAGAGAGGGGGCAGAGAGAAGGGGACTGAGAGCAGGGGGACAGAGAAACGGGGACAGAGAGAGGGGGCAGAGAGACGGTGACAGTGAGGGGGCATAGAGAGGACGACAATGAGAGGGGACAGTGAGGGTGGGGACAGAGAGAGTGGTACAGAGGGAGGGGGGCAGAGGGAGGGGGACAGAGAGACGGTGACAGAGAGTGGGCAGAGAGAAGGCGACAGAGAGAGGGGGTCAGAGAGCGGGAGAGAGAGAAGGGGCAGAGAGAGTGCGAAAGAGAGAGGGGGCAGAGAAATGCGGACAGGGGGTGGGGCGAGAGATGGGGACAGAGAGAGGGGGACAGAGGTAGGGGAGACAGAGGGACGGTGACAGAGAGGGGGCAGAGAGAGGGCGACAGAGAGAGATGGGAGACAGATTACGGGAGAGAGAAAGAGAGGGGGGAGAGAGGGGGATGAGAGAGAGGGGGTGAGAGAGGGGATGGTAAGAGAGGGTGCGAGAATGGGGAGAGATAGGTGGAGAAAAAGGGGGGGAGAGAGAGAGTGGGGGAGAGGGGCTGGAGAGAAAGCCTGTAGAGAGGGTGGAGAGACAGGGGAGAGAGAGGGTGGGGGGAAGAGGGGAGAGAGAGGGGAGGAGAGAGAGAGGGGAGTGAGAGAAGGATGAGAAAGAGCGGGTGAAGGAGTTGGTGTGAGATAGAGGGTGTGTTTCAGAGAGAGTCGGTATGAGAGAGAGGGGTGAGAGAGAGAGAAGGGGTGTGAGAGAGAAGGGGTGTGAGAGCGAGAAGAGGTGAGAGAGAGAGAATGGGTGTGAGAGAGAAGGGGTGTGAGAAATATGGGTGGAGAGGGAGAGAGAGACGTGGGGTGAGAGCGAGAGAGTGGGGTGACAGAGTGAGATGGGATGGAAAGAGTGGGGGTGAGAGAGACAGAGGGAGATGGAGGGGAGGGGGGGCAGAGAGAGGTGGAGAGAGAGGGGGTGGGGGTGAGAAGGGGTTTAGAGAGAAGGGTTGATTGAGAGTGAAAAAGTGGGGGGTAAGAGAGAGAGTGGAGTGAGAAGGAGAGGGTGTGAGAAGAGAGTGGGTGAGAGAATGGTGAGAGAGCGAGGGGTGAGAGAGAGTGGGTGAGAGAGGGGGGGGTGAGCGAGAGGCATGAGGGGGAGGGGTTAGAGAGAGAGGGCAGGGTAAGAGAGAAAGTGGGTGAGAGAGGGAGGGGGTGAGGAGGTGAGAGGGAGGAGGGGTGAGAGGGGAGACAGAGAGAGGGATAAGCGAGAGGGGATGAGAGTGTGAGGGGGGTTGAGAGAGGGGGTGGTGAGAGAGGGCGGTTAGACACAGAGGGAGTGAGAGAGGTGTGAGAGAGAGGGTGTAAGAGACAAAGAGTGATTGAGAGAGAGAAAGTGCGGAGGGTGTAAGAGAGAGAGTGGAGTGAGAAAGAGGGTGTGAGAGAGAGAGTGGTTGAGAGAGAGGGGTGAGAGAGAGGATGAGCGAGAGAGGAGGAGAGAGAGGGGGAGGGGGAGAGAGAGGGGGAAAGAGAGGGGTGGAGAGAGAGGGGGAGAGAGGGCTCTGAGAGAGAGAGGTGATGAGAGAGAGGGGATGAGAGAGAGGAAGTGAGAGAGGAGGGGTGAGAAACAGGGGTGTGAGAGAGAAGGGGTGTGAGAGAGAAGGGATGTGAGAGAGAAGGTGTGTGAGGCAGAGGGGGTGGGAAAGAGAGAGCGACGTGGGCTAAGAGATAGAGAGTGGGGTGAGAGAGTGAGATGGGAGTGAGAGAGAGGAGTTGTGAGAGACAGGGGGAGAGAAAGGGTAAAGAGTGGGAGGCAAGAGAGGGGGTAGAGAGAAGGGGAGAGAGAGGGGAGAGAGAGGGGGGGAGAGAGAGAGAGGGTGAGAGAGACAGGGGGTGAGAGAGAGGGGGTGAGAGAGAGGGGATGAGAAAGAGAGAGAGTGAGTGAAAAAGAGAGCGTATAAGTGAGAAAGAGAGAGCTTGAGTGAGAAAGAGAGAGTGGGTGAAGAGAGGGTGCGAGAGAGAGAGGTTGAGAGACAAGGGGTGGTTGAGAGAGAGAAAGTGGTGAGGGGGTAAGAGAGAGAGTGGAGTTAGAAGGAAAGAGTGTGATTGAGAGAGTGGGTGAGAGAGAGGAGGTGAGCGAGAGGGGTGAGAGGGGGAGGGGTTAGAGAGAGCACGTGGGGTAAGAGAGAAAGGATGTGAGAGGGAGTAAGAGAGAGGGGTGAGAGAGGGGATGAGAGAGAGAGAGGGGTGAGAGAGAGGGGTTGAGAAAGAGAGAGGGCGTGAGAGATTGAGGGTGTGAGAGAGTGAGGGGATGAGAGAGTGAGGGGGGTTGAGAAAGGGGTGGTGAGAGAGAGATGGAGTGAGAGAGAAGGGGTGTGAGAGCGAGAAGAGGTGTGAGAGAGAAGGGGTGTGAGAGAGAAGGGATGTAAGGAATAGGAGGTGGAGAGAGAGAGAGACGTGCGGTGAGAGCGAGAAAGTGGGGTGAGAGCGTGAGATGGGATGGAGAGAGAGGGGGTGTGAGAGACAGAGGGAAACAGAGGGGAGAGAGAGGGGGCTGGGGGTGAGAAGGGGTTGAGAGAGAAGAGTTGATTCAGAGAGAAAATGTGGGGGGTAAGAGACAGAGTGGAGTGAGAAGGAGAGGGTGTGAGAGAGAGAGTGGGTGAGAGAGAGTGGTGAGAGAGCGAGGTGTGAGAGAGAGTGGGTGAGAGAGGGGGTGAGCGAGCGGGGTGAGAGGGGGAGGGGTTAGAGAGAGAGAGGGAGGGGTAAGAGAGAAAGGGTGTGAGAGAGGGATGGGGTGTGGGGGTGAGAGAAGGAGGAGAGGTGAGAGGAGGTGAGAGAGAGAGGGGTGAGAGAGAGGGGATGAGAGAGTGAGGGGTTTGAGCGAGGGGGTTGAGAGACACAGGGAGTTAGAGAGAGGGGTGAGAGAGGGGGTGAGAGACAATGGATGATTGAGAGAGAGAAAGTGGGGAGGGGGTAAGAGAGAGAGTGGAGTGAGAAGGAGAGGGTGTGATTGAGAGAGTGGGTGAGAGAGAGGGGTGAGAGAGTGGGGGAGGGGTTAGAGAGAGCGCGGGGTAAGAGCGAAAGGGTGTGAGAGGGCGTGAGAGAGAAGGGTGAGAGACGGAATGAGAGAGAGAGGGGGGTGAGAGAGAGAGTGTTTGAGAAAGAGAGAGGGCATGAGAGATTGGAGGTGTGAGAGAGTGAGGGGATGAGAGAGTGAAGGGGGTTGAGAGAGAGGGTGGTGAGAGACAAGGGGTGAAAGAGAGAGGAAGTGAGAGAGAGACGTGAGAGCGAGAGGGGGGGTGAGAGAGAGGGGTGAGAGAGAGGGGGTGAGAGAGTGAGGGGATGAGAGAGTGAGGGGGTTTGAGAGAGGGGATAGTGAGAGAGAGAGGGAGTGAGAGAGAGGGAGTGTGGGAGAGTGGTGAGAGCAAGGGGTGAGAGTGAGGGGTTGAGAGAGAGGGGTTGAGAGAGAGAGGGGGTGGGGTGTGTAAGAGAGAGGGGGTGGGGGGTGTAAGACAGAGGGTTGAGAGAGAGGGAGGTGGGAGAGAGAGAGGGAGGTGGGAGAGAGAGGGGTGAGAGAGAGAGGGGTGAGATAGAGGGAGCGAGAAGGAGAGAGAAGGGATGAGAAAGAGGCAGAGAGATGGTGGGAGAGAGGAACGGGTGAGAGAGCAAGGGTGTGTGAGAGTGTGTGTGAGAGAGGGGGCTGTGAATGAGATTGGGGTGGGAGAGAGAGGGGTGACGGAGAGAGAGAGGGGTGAGAGAGGGGAGTGAGAGAGAGATGAATGTGAGAGAGAGGGGGGTTGAGAGAGAGGGGGTGAGAGACTGAGGGGTGTTGAGAGAGGGGGTGGTGAGAGAGGGGGCGGTGAGGGGGGGACGTTGAGCGAGAGGAGGAGTGAGAGAGAGGGGTTGACAGAGAAAGCGAGCTCAGAGAGAGAGGGGTGAGAGAGTGTGTGAGAGAGAGAGGGGTTGAGAAAGAAAGAGAGGGGTGAGAGAGAGAGGGTAAGAGATAGAGGGGTGACCGAGAGGGGTGAGAGGGGAAGGGGTTAGAGAGAGTGCGGGGTAAGACAGAAAGGGAGAGGGGTGAGGGGCTGAGAGAGGGAGGAGGAATGAGAAGGGGTGACAGAGAGAGGGGTGAGAGAGAGGGGATGAGAGTGGGGGTGGTGAGAGAGGGGTGGTGAGAGACACAGGGAGTGAGAAAGAGGGGTTCAGAGAGAGGGGGTGAGAGAGAGAGGGGGGTTGAGAGTGAGAGGGGTAGGGGCTGAGACTGAGGGGGGTGAGAGAGAGGGGTGGGGTGTGAGAGAGAGAGGGTGAAAGAGTGAGAGGGAGGAAGAGAGGGGGTGTGGGAGAGAGAGAGGGGGTGAGAGAGAGAGAGCTGGGTGAGAGGGCGCTGAGGGAGAGGTGGGAGTGAGTGACAGAGAGGGGGTGGGAGAGAGAGGGTGTGAGAGAGGGGGGGTGAGAGAGAGGGGGTGAGAGAGAGGGGGTGAGAGAGAGGAAGCAAGAAGGAGAGAGAGGGGAGAGAAAGAGGCAGAGAGATGGTGGGAGAGAGGGAGAGTGTTTGAGAGTGTGTGTGAGAGAGAGGGTGAATGTGAAAGAGATTGGGGTGGGAGAGAAAGGGGTGACAGAGAGAGGGGAGAGGGGGGAGAGAGGGAGATGTTTGAGGGGTGGTGAGAGAGGGGGGTGAGAGAGAGGAAGGTGGGAGAGGGGGGTGAGAGAGAGGGGTGTGTGAGAGAATGATGAGGTGAGAGAGTAAGGGGATGAGAGATTGAGGGGGGTGAGAGAGGGGTTGAAGAGAGAGAGGGGGGTGAGAGAGGTGTGGATGTGAGAGATAGAGAGGGGTTGAGAGAGAGGGGGTGAGAGACTGAGGGTGTGAGAGACTGAGGGAATGAGAGATTGAGGGGTGGTGAGAGAGGGGGGTGAGAGAGAGGGTGTGAGAGAGAGGGATGTGTGAGAGGCTGATGAGGTGACAGAGTAAGGGGATGAGAGATTAAGGGGGTGAGAGAAGGTTTGAAGAGAGAGGGGGGTGAGAGAGAGGTGGATGTGAGATAGAGAGGGGTTGAGAGAGAGGGGGGTGAGAGACTGAGGGTGTGAGAGAGTGAGGGGATGAGAGATTGAGGGGTGTTGAGAGAGCGGGTGGTGAGAGGGGGGTGTTTAGAGAGAGAGGGAGTGAGAGAGGGGTGAGAGAGAGAGGTTGACAGAGAAAGAGTGTGTGAGAGAGAGTGGTGAGAGAGAGAGGGTGAGAGAGAAAGAGAGGGGTGAGAGAGAGAGAGGAAGAGAGAGAGGGGATGAGCAAGAGGGGTGAGAGGGAGAGGGGTTCGAGAGAGAGCGCGGGGTAAGAGAGAAAGGGAAAGGGGTGAGGGGGTGAGAGAGGGAGGGGTGAGAGAGAGAGAGTGAGGGGGTGATTGAGGGAGAGAAAGTGTGGGGGGTAAGAGAGAGAGTGGAGTGAGAAGGGCAGGGTGTGATTGAGAGAGGGGGTGAGAGCGAGAGGGGTGAGAAGGTGAGGGGTTAGAGGGAGCGCGTGGTAAGAGAGAAAGGGTGTGAGAGGGAGTGAGAGAGAGGGGTGAGAGAGGGGATGAGAGAGAGAGTGGGGCGAGAGAAAGGGTTTGAGAAAGAGAAAGGGCGTGAGAGTTTGAGGGTGTGAGAGAGTGAGGGGATGAGAGAGTGAGGGAGGTTGAGAGAGGCGGTGGTGAGAGAGAGGGGGGTGGGAGAGAGAGGGTGTGAGAGAGAGGGGTGTGAGAGGGAGGGGGTGAGAGAGTGAGGGAGGTTGAGAGAGGCGGTGGTGAGAGAGAGGGGGGTGGGAGAGAGAGGGTGTGAGAGAGAGGGGTGTGAGAGGGAGGGGGTGAGAGAGTGAGGGCGTGAGAGAGTGAGGGGATGAGAGAGTGAGGGGGTTTGAGAGGGGATGGTGAGAGAGTGAGGGAATGTGAGAGAGAGGGGTGAGAGAGCGAGGGGTTAGGGAGAAGGGTTGAGAGAGAGGGGGGAGAGAGAGAGAGGGGGGTTGAGAGAGAGGGGTGAGAGAGAGAGAGAGTTGAGAGAGAGGGAGGTGGGAGAGAGAGGGGGTGAGAGACAAGGGGTGATTGTGAGAGAGAAAGTGGGGAGGGGGTAGCAGAGAGAGTGGAGTGAGAAGGAGAGGGTGTGAGAGAGAGAGTGGGTGAGAGAGAGGGGGTGAGAGAGCGAGGGAGAGAGAGAGGGGGGTGAGAGAGAGGGGTGTGAGAGAGAGGGGTGTGAGAGGGAGGGGGGTGGGAGAGAGAGGGGGTGGGAGAGAGGGGGGTGAGAGAGAGGTGTTGAGAGAGAGAGGTTGAGAGAGGGAGTTGAAAGAGAGAGGGGGTGAGAGACAGGGGTTGAAAGAGATGTGGGAAAAGGGGTGAGTGAGAGAGAGACGTGGGCTAAGAGAAAGAGCGTGGGGTGAGAGAGTGAGATGGGAGTGAGAGAGAGGGGGTGTGAGAGACAGGGGAAGAGAGGGGGTAGAGAGTGGGGGCAAGACAGGGGGTAGAGAGAAGGGAGAGGGGGGGAGAGAGAGAGGAGTTGAGAGAGAGAAGGGGTGAGAAAGAGAGACAGTGAGTGAAAAAGAGAGAGTGTAAGTGAGAAAGAGAGCGCGTGAGTGTGAAAGAGAGAGGGGGTGAGAGAGTGATGGGTGAGAGAGCGAGGGGTGAGAGAGAAGGGTAGGGTGAGAAGGGGTGAGAGAGAAGGGGTGAGAGACAGAGGGGATGGAACAGAGAGAGAGAGAGACTGTGGTGAGAGGGGGGAGAGAGTGAGATGGGAATGAGAGGGGGTGTGAGAGAGGGCTAAGAGAGAGAGAGAGGGAGTGAGAGAGAGTGAGGTGGGAGGGAGAGACGGGTTGAGAGACAAGGGGTGATTGAGAGAGAAAGTGGGGAGACGGTAAGAGAGAGAGAGGAGTGAGAAGGAGAGGGTGTGAGAGAGAGAGGGGTGAGAGAGAGGGGTGAGAGAGTGAGGGGTGAGAGAGAGAGGGGTGAGAGAGAGAGGGGTGAGAGAGAGTGGGGTGAGAGAGAGGGGGGTGAGAGAGAGGGGGTGAGAGAGAGGGGTGTGGGAGAGAGAGGGGGTTGAGAGAGAGAGCTGGGCGAGAGGACGGTCAGAGAGAGAGAGGAGTGAGAGAGAGTGGGGTGAGAGAGAGGGGTGAGAGAGCGAGGGGTGAGAGAGGAAGGGGTGAGAGAGAGGGGAGTGAGAGGGAGGGGGGTGAGAGAGAGGGGTGAGAGAGCGAGGGGTGAGAGAGGGAGGGGTGAGAGAGAGGGGAGTGAGAGAGAGTGGGGTGAGAGAGGGAGGGGTGAGAGAGGGAGGGGTGAGAGAGAGGGGGTGAGAGAGAGGGGTGTGGGAGAGAGAGGGAGTTGAGAGAGAGCTGGGCGAGAGGACGGTCAGAGAGAGAGAGGAGTGAGAGAGAGCGGGGTTGAGATAGAGAGGGGTTGAGAGAGAGAAGGGGGTAAGAGAGAGAGAGAAGGGGAGTGAGAGACAGAGTGGAGTGAGAGAGAGGGGAGTGAGAGAGAGAGGTGAGAGAGTGTGGTTGAGAGAGGGGGTTGAGAGAGAGATGGGGTGAGAGAGGGGTTGAGAGAGATGGGTTGAGAGAGATGGGGGGAATAAGGGGTGAGAAAGAGAGAGACGTGGGCTAAGAGAGAGAGAGAGTGGGGTGAGAGAGTGAGCGTGGGGTGAGGGAGTGAGTGGGGTGAGAGAGTGAGATGGGAGTGAGAGTGAGATGGGGTGAGAGACAGGGGAGAGAGGGGGTAGAGAGTGGGGGTCAAGAGAGGGGGTAGTGAGAGTGGAGAGAGAGGAGTTGAGAGAGAGGGTGTGAGAGAGAGGGGTGAGAAAGAGAGAGTGAGTGAAAAAGAGAGAGAGTGTCAGTGAGAAAGAGAGAGGGGGTGAGAGTGCGAGGGGTGAAGAGAGGGGCTGGGGTGAGAAGGGGTTGAGAGAGAAGGGGTGAGAGACAGAGGTGATGGGACAGAGAGAGACTGTGGTGAGAGAGAGGGGTGAGAGAGTGAGATGGGAGTGAGAGGGGGTGTGAGAGAGGGAGGTGGGAGAGAGAGGGGGTGAGAGAGAGAGAGCTGGGTGAGAGGAGGAGGTGGGAGTGAGTGACAGAGAGAGGGGGTGGGAGAGAGAGGCATTAAGAGAGAGAGGGGGTGAGAGAGAGGGAGTGAGAAGGAGAGAGGGGGGATGAGAAAAAGGCAGAGAGATGGCGGGAGAGAGGGCGGGGATTGAGAGCGAGTGTGTGTGAGAGTGTGTGTGAGAGAGAGGGGGGATGTGAAAGAGATTGGGGTGGGAGAGAGAAGGATAACGGAGAGAGAGAGAGAGGAGAGAGAGAGGGGTGAGAGAGATGGATGTGAGAGAGAGAGAGAGGGGTTGAGAGAGAGGGGGTGAGAGAGTGAGGGTTGTTGAGAGAGGGTGTGGTGAGAGGGGGGCAGTGAGCGAGAGGGAGTGAGAGAGAGAGGGGTGAGAGAGAGGGGTTGACAGAGAAAGAGAGGTGCGTGAGAGAGAGAGGGGTGAGAGAGAGGGTGTGAGAGAATGTGGTGAGAGAGAGAGGGGTTGAGAGAGAAAGAGAGGGGTGAGAGAGAGGGTTAGAGAGAGGGGGTGACCGAGAGGGGTGAGAGGGGGAGGGGTTAGAGAGAGGGAGAGCTCAGGGTAAGAGAGAAAGGGAGATGGGTGAGGGGGTGAGAGATAGAGGAGGGGTGAGAGGCGGTGACAGAGAGAGGGGTGAGAGAGAGGGGATGAGAGAGTGAGGGGGGTTGAGAGAGGGGGTGGTGAGAGAGGGATGGTGAGAGACACAGGGAGTGAGAGAGAGGTGTGAGAGAGAGGAGTGAGAGACAAGGGGTGTTTGAGAGTGAGAAAGTGGGGAGTGGGTAAGAGAGAGAATGGGGTGAGAGGGCAGTGAGAGGGAGACGTGGGAGTGAGTGACACAGAGGGAATGGGATAGAGAGGGGTGAGAGAGAATGGGGGTGAGAGAGAGGGAGCGAGAAGGAGAGAGAGGGGAGGAGAAAGAGGCAGAGAGATGGGGATGTGAAAGAGATTGGGGTGGGAGAGAAAGGTTGAAACTTTATTGCTGGAACAGCACAGCAGGTCAGGCAGCATCCAGGGAACAGGAGATTCGACGTTTCGGGCACAGGCCCTTCTTCAGGAATGAAGACCTCACTTTCTCCTGGGAGAGAAAGGGGTGACAGAGAGAGAGATGAGAGAGAGATGGATGTGTGAGAGAGGGGTTGAGATAGAGGGGGGTGAGAGACTGAGGGGGGTTAGAGAGTGAGGGGATGAGAGTTTGAGGGGTGTTGAGAGAGGGGGTGTTGAGCGAGAGGGGTGAGAGAGAGGGGTGAGAGAGAGGGTGTGAGAGAGAGGGGTGAGAGAGGGGTTGAGAGAGAGGAAGGTGGGAGAAAGAGAGGGTTGAGAGAGAGGGGGTGTGAGAGAGAGAGGGGTGAGAGGGCGGTGAGAGGGAGAGATTTAAGTGAGTGACAGAGAGGATGTGGGAGAGAAGGGGCGAGAGAGATAGGGGGTGCGAGAGAGAGGGTGTGTGAGAGTGTGTGTGAGAGAGAGGGGGGGGATGTAAAAGAGATTGGGGTGGGAGAGAGAGGGGTGACGGAGAGAGAATGGAGAGAGAGAGGGTGGTGAGAGAGAGATGGATGTGAGAGAGATAGATGGTTGAGAGAGAGGGGGTGAGAGACTGATGGGGTGAGAGAGTGAGGAGATGAGCGATTGAGGGGGGTTGAGAGAGGGGGTGAAGAGAAAGGGGGGTGAGAGAGAGAGGGAATGAGAGAGAGAGGGGCGAGAGTGAGGGGTTGACAGAGAAAGACAGGGCTGAGAGAGAGAGAGAGTGGAAAAGAGAGAGGGGAGAGTGAGGGGGTGAGAGAGTGAGGGGATCAGAGAGTGAGGGGATTTGAGTGAGGTGGTGGTGATGGGGGGGTGAGAAAGGGGTGAGAGAGAGATTGGAAAAGAGAGAGGGGTGAGTGAGGGGGTGAGAGAGTGAGGGGATCAGAGAGTGAGGGGATTTGAGCGAGGTGGTGGTGATGGGGGGGTGAGAAAGGGGTGAGAGAGAGCGGGGTTGAAAGAGAGTGGGGTTGAGAGAGAGAAGGGGGTGAGAGAGAAGGGGGGTGAGAGAGAGGGGGGAGTGAGGGGTTGAGAAAGATGGGTTGAGAGAGAAGAGGTGAGGGGGGATACTGAGAGAGAGACGGAGAGAGAGAGCGACAGACAGAGAGAGAGATAAAGCAAGAGTGAGAGAGAAGAGGTGAGGGAGGTAGGGTGGACTGGGAGAGAGGTAGAGAGAGAGTGAGAGTGCCAGACAGAGAGAGCATGAGCGACAGAGAGAGAGAGAGAGAGCACGAGCAAGAGAGAGCGAATGAGAGAGACCGTGAGATAAGAGAGAGAGGAAGGCAAGAGAGAGGGAGAGAGGCAGGGAGAGAGAGATAATGTGAGAAGAGGATGAGAGAGTGAGAGAGACCGCAAGGGGAAGACAGCGAGCTGAAGTGTGTGAGAGAGAGAGAGAGAGAGACGTGTGAGAGAGAGGGGCGAAAGAGGAGGGGAGACAGGAGGAGAGAGAGAGGGGGCGGGGGAGGGAGAGGGAGAGGGGAGAGAGAGGGGGCAGAGAGATGGCGGATAGAGGGGGAGAGAGTGGAGGAGAGGGGAGAGAGAGGGGGAGAGAGAGGGTGAGAGAGAGAGGTGTTGAGAGAGAGGGGGTGAAAGAGAGGAATTGAGAGCGGAGGTGAGAAACAGGGGTGTGAGAGAGAGAACGGGTGTGAGAGAGAAAGGGGGCGGGAGGGGAGGGTGCAGTGAGAGAGGGGCTGAGAGAGACATGGGGTGCAAGAGAGGGTGGGTGAGAGTAGGAGGGGCTGAGAGAGAGAGGGGCTGAGAGAGGGATGGGCTGAGAGAGATGGGTGAGATGGGGAGTGTGTGAGAGAGGAGGGATGAGAGTGGGAGGGGGAAAGAGGGAAGGGATGAGAGAGGGAGGGTGATAGAGAGGGGTGTGAGAGAGAGAGGGGTGAGAGAGAGGGGAGAAAGAGGGGGGAGAGAGGGAGGGTGTGAGAGTGGAAGGGGGTGAGAGAGGGACGGGATGAGAGAGGGAGGGTGGGAGAGAGAGGGGTGTGAGAGAGAGAGGTGAGAGAGAGGAGTGAGAGAGGGGGGAGAGAGAGGAGTGAGAGAGGGGGAGAGAGGGGTAGAGAGAGAGGGAGAGCAGGTAAGAGAGTTAGAGTGGTGAGAGAAAGAGAGGGGTGACAGAGAGAGGGGCTTGAGAGAGAGAGGAGGAGTAAGGGGGGTGAGAGAGGGGGGTGAGAGGGGTAGGTAGGTGAGGGAGTGTGGGGGGGATGGGGGTGGGAGGGTGAGGGAGGTGGGAGGGAGATAGAGGGGGTGTGAGAGGGGGTGGGAGAGAGAGGTGTGTGAGAGAGAGCTGGGTGAGAGGGAGTGAGGGGGGTTGAGAAAGAGAGGTGGGTGAGAGAGAGAGTGGGTGTGAGAGAGAGGTTAGTGAGAGATGGGGAATGAGAGAGAGTGGGGTTGAGAAAGAGAGAGATGGGAGTGAGAGAGAGAGGGTGTGAGAGAGAGGGGAAGAGAGAGAGAGGGGTGAGAGTGAAGGAGTGAGAAGGAGAGAGAGGGGATGAGAAAGAGATAAAGAGAGGGTGGGAGAGAGGGAGGGGGTGAGAGAGTGGGTGAGAGAGAGAGGGGTGAGAGAGAGCGGGGTTGAGAGAGATAAGGTGGTGAGAGAACGAAGGGTCGTGAGAGAAAGGGGAGTGGGTGAAAGGGGGTGAGAGAGCGTGGTTGAGAGAGAGGGGGAGAGAGAGATTGAGAGAGAGGGGTTGACAGAGAGGGGGTTGAGAGAGAGAGACGGGGGAAAGAGGGGGTGAGAGAGAGAGGGTTAGAGAGAGAGGGGAGAGAGAGGGGTTGAGAAAGATGGGTTGAGAGAGAGAGGAGGTGAGGGGGAGGACTGAGAGAGAGAGACGGAGAGAGAGAGCAACAGAACAGAGAGAACGATAGAGCAAGAGTGAGAGAGAAGAGGTGAGAGAGATAGGTGGACTGAGAGAAAGGGAGACAGAGAGTGAGAGTGACAGACAGGAGAAGGGGGAGAGAGGGGGTGAGCGAGAGGAGGAGAGAGGGGGGTGAGAGAGGTGTTGAGAGAGAGGGGGTGAGAGAGAGGAATTGAGAGAGAGGGGGTGAGAAACAGGGCTGTGAGAGAGAGAAGGCGTGTGAGAGAGAAAGGGTAGGAGATAGAGAGAGTGCGCGAAAGAGAGACGTGGGGGAGAGAGTGAAAGTGGGGTGAGACAGTGAGATGTGAGTGAGAGAGAGAGACGTGGGCTAAGAGAGAGAGAGTGGGGGAGAGAGTGAGACATGGGCTAAGAGAGAGAGAGTGGGGGAGAGAGTGAGAGTGGGGTGAGAGAGTAAGATGGGAGTGAGAGAGAGGGGGTGGAGTGGGGGGCAAGAGAGGGGGGAGAGAGAGGGGGAGAGAGGGAAGAGAGAGAGAGGGGGCGGGAGAGAGAGGAGTTGAGAGAGAAGGGGTGAGAGAGAGGGGGTGAGAAAGAGAGAGAGTGAGTGAAAAAGAGAGCGCGGGTGAGAGGGGGGGTGAGAGAGAGGGGGTAGGGTGAGAGGGGTGTGAGAGAGAAGGGGTGAGAGAGAGAGGTGTGGGGTGAGAGGGAGATGAGAGAGAAGGTGTGAGATGCAGAGGGGGTGGGACAGAGAGAGAAAGATTGTGGTGAGAGAGAGGGGTGAGAGAGTGAGATGGGAATGAGAGAGGGGGGAGTGAGAGAGAGGGAGTGTGTGAGAGAGAGGAGTAAGAGAGCGAGTGGTGAGAGAGAGGGGTTGAGAAAGATGGGTTGCGAGAGAGAAGAGGTGAGGGGGAGGACTGAGAGAGAGAGAGACGGAGAGAGAGAGAGCAACAGACAGAGAGAATGATAGAGCAAGAGTGAGAGAAGTAGGGTGGACTGAGAGAGAGGGAGACAGACAGACAGACAGAGAGCATGAGCGACAGAGAGAGAGAGAGAGAAAAAGAGCGAGAGAGAGCGAGCGAGAGAGACCGTGAGATGAGAGAGAGAGGGAGGCAAGAGAGAGGGAAATAGCCAGGGAGAAGAGAGAGTGTGAGAAGAGGGTGAGAGAGTGAGAGAGAGCAAGAGGAAGAGAGCGAGTGGAAGAGTGAGAGAGAGAGAGGATGCGAGAGAGAGAGAGGGCGGAGAGAGAGGGAGGCGAGAGAGGAGGGGAGAGAGGAGGAGAGAGAGGGGGAGAGGGGGGGAGAGAGATGGGAGAGGGGGTTGTGAGGAGGAGAGAGCGGAGGAGAGGGGGTGAGAGAGGAGGAGAGAGAGGGGGAGAGAGGGGGGAGAGAGATGGGAGAGGGGGTTCTGATGAGGAGAGAGCGGAGGAGAGGGGGTGAGGGAGGGGGCAGAGAGAGGGGGAGAGAAGTGTCAGAGAGAAGAGGAGAGAGAGGGGGAGAGAGAGGTGGGAGAGAGATGGGGAGGGGAGTGAGGGGGAAGGAGTGGAGGAGAGGAAGAGAGGGGGGTGAGAGAGAGGGGGTGAGAGAAAGGTGTTGAGAGAGAGGGGGTGAGAGAGAGGGGTGTGAGAGAGAAGGGGTGTGAGAGAGAAGGGGTGGGAAGGAGTGAAATGTGGGGTGAGAGAGAGAGAGAGTGGGGTGAGAGAGTGAGATGGGAGCGAGAGAAAGGGGATGTGAGAGACAGGGGGAGAGAGGGGTTCGAGATTGGGGGGCTAGCGAGGGGGTAGAGAGAGAGTGGAGAGAGAGAGGGGGAGAGGGGGGAGAGGGGATGAAAAAATTGGGCAGAGAGTGGGAGAGAGAAGGGGAGAAAGAGGGGGAAAGAGAGAGAGGGTTTGAGAGCGCGGGTGAGAGAGGGGTTGAGAAAGAGAGAGTGTGAGTAAAAAAGAGAGAGAGTGTAAGTGAGAAAGAGAGAGTGAGTGAGAAAGAGAGCGTGGGTGAGAGAGGGGGTTGAGAGAGAGGAGGTGGGGGTAAGGGGTGTGAGAGAGAAGGGGTGATTGAGAGAAAGAAAGTGGGGAGGGGATAAGAGAGAGTGGAGTGAGAAGGAGAGGGTGTGAGAGAGAATGGGCGAGAGAGAGGGGGTGAGGGAGAGGGGTGAGGGGGTGAGAGAGAGGGGTGAGAGAGAAGGGTTGAGATAGAGGGGTTGAGAGAGGGAGGGATGAGAGAGTAAGGGGTGGAGAGAGTGAGGGGATGAGAGAGTGAGCTGGGTTGAGAGAGGGGGTGGTGAGACAGAGTGGGGTGAGAGAGGGGGAGAGAAGGGTGAGAGAGAGGGGGAGGGGGTAGAGAGAGAGAGGGGTTGAGAGAGAGAGAGGGTTGAGGGAGAGAAGGGGGTGAGAGAGAGTGGGGGAGTGTGAGAGAGAAGGGGTAGAGAGAGGGGTTGAGAGAGTGAGAGAGGATGAGAGAGGGGGTTAGAGAGAGAGGGAGAGAGAGAGGAGTGGGAGAGAGAGGGGGGTGGGTGAGGGAGTGGGGTGAGTGAGAGAGGGCGATGTGAGGGGGGTGAGAGAGAAAGGGGGAGAGACAAAGGGGGAGTGAGAGTGGGTCAGAGAAAGACTGGAGGTGAGACAGAGAGGGGGTGGGAGAAAGGGCATGAGAAGAGAGAGAGGGCTTGAGAGAAATGGAGTGAGAATGAGATGGGGTGAGAAAGAGAGGGAGTGAGAAGGAGAGAGAGGGTATGAGAAAGAGACAGAGAGAGGGTGGGAGAGAGGGAGAGGGTTGGAGAGAGGGAGGGGGTGAAAGAGAGAGAGGGGGTGAAAGAGAGAGAGGGGTGTGAGAGAGAGTATGGGTGAGGATGTAAGAGAGAGAGAGTTTGGGAATGAGAGAGGAGTGAGAGAGTGGGATGTGAGAGAGAGAAGGGTAAGAGAGAGAGAGAGCAAGGGGTGAGAGAGAGGGGATTTAGAGAGGGGGGGTTTGAGAGAGCGAGAGAGAGCAGGTGAGAGAGAGAGAGGAGGATGAGGGGGTGAGAGAGAGAGGGTGAGAGAGAGGGGTTGAGAGAGAGGGTGTGAGAGAGAAAGGGGTGAGAGAGAGTGGGGTGAGAAAGGGAGAGAGGGCTGAGAAAGGGAGAGAGTGGAGAAAGAGAGAGGGGAGAGAGAGGGGGCTGAGAATGAGAGAGAGGGGAGAGAAAGAGAGGGGGTCAGAGAAAGAATAAATGTGTGGGAGGGGGTGAGAGAGAGGACATGGGAGAGAGAGTGGGAGAGAGAGGGGGTGAGAGAGAGGGATTGAGAGAAAGGGGGAGAGACAGAGAAGGGGTGAGAGAGAAAGGGGGGCAGCGAGCGAAAGAGGGATGAGAGAGATGGGACGTGAGACAGAGAGTGAAAGTGGTGAGAGAGGGGCTGAGATAGACAGTGAATGATGGGTTGAGAGAGAGACACACAGAGAGAGAGAGACAGAGAGAGAACGAGTGAATGGATGAGAGAGTTAGAGTGGTGTGAGGGAGATGGGCTGAGAGATTGGGCGCTAGAGAGTGACAGAATGAGAGCAAGGAGGAGGGAGGAAGAAAGGGGTGAAAAGAGAGAGAGAAATGGGGTGAACGAGAGAAAGAGGGCGCGAGAGAGGGGGTATACAGAGAGAGAGAGAGAGAGCGGGGGTGTAAGACAGAGCATGGGAGGGAAGGGGAATGAGAGAGAGAAAAAGGGAGCAAGAGACAGAAGACAATAGAGCGAGAGAGAGTGCGGGAGAGAGACAGGGGTGCGAGAGAGAGGGGTGCGAGAGAGAGGGGTGTGAGAGAGAGACACAGAGAGGTGGGTAAGAGACACGGTGTGGGCGGGGGAGATAGAGTGAAGGGGTGAGCGAGAGAGGGAGTGAGAGAGGGTATAAAGGGGAGAGAGGGTGAGGGGTGACAGAGAGAAAGGGGTGAGAGTGACAGAGGAGGGTGGAGAGAGAGGGGGTAAGATAGAGCGAGGGGGAGAGAGATAACAAGGTGAGAGAGAAAGGGGGTGTGAGAGAAAGTGGCTGAGAGAGAGAGAGGCTGAGAGAGGGTGTTGAGAGAGAGGCAGTGAGAGAGAGAGGGTGAGAGAGATAGTGAGTGGTGAGAGAGAGAGGGCGTGAGAAAGAGAGTGGGTAAGAGAGAGGGCGTGAGGGAGAGAGGGGTGAGAGAGGGGGAGAGAGGGGGGAGAGGTGGTGAAGAGGGGGGTGAAAGGTTGAGAGAGTTAGTAGGGTGTGAGAGAGAGGGTGTAATAGAAAGGGGGAGAGAGAGTGGAATGAGAGAGGGGGTGAGAGAGAGGGGGCAGTGAGAGAGAATGGCTGAGGGAGACAGGGGGTGCAAGAGAGGGTGGGTGAGAGCGGGAGGGGCTGAGAGAGAGGGGGGCTGAGAGAGGGAGGGGCTGAGAGAGGGAGGGGCTGAGAGAGAGATGGACTGAGAGACAGATGGGCTGAGAGAGAGGGGTGAGATAGGGAGAGTGTGAGAGAGGAGGGATGTCAGTGGGAGGGGGAAAGAGGGACGGGATGAGAGAGGGAGGGTGATAGAGAGGGGTGTGAGAGAGAGAGGGGTGAGAGAGAGGGGAGAGAGAGGGAGGAGAGAGGGAGAGTGTGAGAGTGGAAGGGTGTGAGAGAGGGATGGGATGAGAGAGGGAGGACGTGAGAGAGAGGGGTGTGTGTGAGAGAGAGAGAGAGGTGAGAGAGAGGGTGAGAGAGTAGTGAGAGACGGGGGAGAGAGAGGGGAGAGGGAAGGAGAGAAGGTAAGAAAGTTAGAGTGGTGAGAGAAAGAGAGGGGTGACAGAGAGGGGTTTGAGAGAGAGAGGGGGTGTAAGAGGGGGGTGAGAGGGGTAGGTGGGTGAGGGGGTGTGTGGGGGTTGGGGGTGGGAAAGGGGTTTGGAGAGGGGTGAGGGAGGTGGGGGGAAGATAGATGGGGTGTGAGGGGGTGGGAGAGAGAGAGGTGTGTGAGAGGGGGTGAGGGGGGCTGAGAGAGAGAGGTGGGTGAGAGAGAGGAGGGTTTGAGAGAGAGGTTGGTGAGAGATGGGGAATGAGAGAGGGGGGTTGAGAGAGGGAGGGGGTGAGAGAGAGGGTGAGAATGAGGGGGGTGAGATAGAGGGAGTGAGAAGGAGAGAGAGGGGATGAGAAAGAGATAGAGAGAGGGTGGGAGAGAGGGAGGGGGTGAGAGAGAGGGGATGAGAGAGAGAGAGAGAGAAGTGTGTGAGAGCGCGGGAGGGGTGCAAGAGAGGTGAGTAAGAGAGAAGGGTATGAGAGAGGAGATTTGAGAGAGAGAGGGGTGAGAAAGAGCGCGGGTGAGGGGGTAAGAGAGAAAGGGGTTGAGAGAGCGGGGGTGAGAAAGCGAGGGGCTGACAAAGAGAGAGGGGGTTTGAGAGAGCGAGAGAGAGCGGGTGAGAGAGGGAGGAGGATGAGGGGGGTGAGAGAGAGGGATTGAGGGAGAGAAGGGAGAGAGAGAGCGAGAGAGAGCGGGTGAGAGAGAGAGAGAAGGATGAGGGGGTGAGAGAGAGAGGGTGAGAGAGAGGGGTTTTAGAGAGAGAAGGGGTTTGAGAGAGCAAGAGAGAGTGGATGAGAGAGAGGGAGGAGGATGAGGGGGGTGAGAGAGAGAGGGTGAGAGAGAGGGGGTTTAGAGAGAGAGGGGGTTTGAGAGAGCAAGAGAGCGGGTGAGAGAGAGAGAGGAGGATGAGGGGGTGAGAGAGAGAGGGTGAGAGAGAGGGGGTTTAGAGAGAGAAGGGGTTTGAGAGAGCAAGAGAGAGCGGGTGAGAGAGAGGGAGGAGGATGAGGGGGGTGAGAGAGAGGGTGAGAGAGAGGTTGAGAGAGCGAGGGTGTTTACGAGGGCGAGAGAGCGCGGGTCAGAGAGAGAGAGAGGAGGATGAGGGAGGTGAGAGAGAGAGGGTGAGAGAGGAGGTTTGAGGGAGAGGGGGGTTTGAGAGAGCAAGAGAGAGCGGGTGAGAGAGAGGGAGGAGGATGAGGGGGGTGAGAGAGAGGGTGAGAGAGAGGTTGAGAGAGCGAGGGTGTTTAAGAGGGCGAGAGAGCGCGGGTCAGAGAGAGAGGAGGATGAGGGTGTGAGAGAGAGAGGGTGAGAGAGAGAGGGTGAGAGAGAGAGGTTGAGAGAGAGGGGGGTTTGAGCGAGAGGGGGATTGAGAAAGCGAGAGAGAGCGGGTGAGAGAGAGAGAGGAGTATGGGGGGGTGAGAGAGAGAGGGTGAGAGAGATTGTGGAGGATGGGCGGGGTGAGAGAGAGAGGGTGAGAGAGAGAGAGAGGAGGATGAGGGGTGTGAGAGAGAGAGGGGTTTTAGAGAGAGAGGGGTTTGAGAGAGCGAGAGAGCGGGTGAGAGAGGAGAATGAGGGGGGTGAGAGAGAGAGGGTGAGAGTGAGGGGTTTTAGAGAGAGAGGGGGTTTGAGAGAGCGAGAAAGAGTGGGTGAGAGAGAGAGGATGATGAGGGGGGTGAGAGAGGGATTGAGAGAGAGGGGGTTTGAGAGAGCGAGAGAGAGCGGGTAAGAGAGAGAGGAGGATGAGGGGGGTGAGAAAGAGAGGTTGAGACAGAGGGGTTGACAGAGAGAGGGGGTTTGAGAGAGCGAGAGAGCGCGGGTGAGAGAGAGAGGAGGATGAGAGGGTGAGAAAGAGACGGTGGGAGAGAGGGGTTGAGAGAGAAAGGGGGCTTGAGAGATTGAGAGAGAGTGGGTGAGAGAGAGAGGAGGATGAGGGAGGTGAGAAAGAGAGGTTGAGACAGAGGGGTTGACAGAGAGAGGGGGTTTGAGAGAGCGAGAGAGCGCGGGTGAGAGAGAGAGGAGGATGAGAGGGTGAGAAAGAGACGGTGGGAGAGAGGGGTTGAGAGAGAAAGGGGGCTTGAGAGCGCGAGAGAGAGCAGGTGAGAGAGAGAGAGGAGGATGAGGGGGGTGAGAGAGAGAGAGGCTGAGAGAGGGGGGTTTTAGAGAGAGGGGGGGTTTGAGAGAGCGAGAGAGAGCGGGTGAGAGAGAGAGAGGAGGATGAGGGGGGTGAGAGATAGAGAGAGGGTGAGAGAGAGGGGTTTTAGAGAGAGGGCGTTTGAGAGATCGGGTGAGAGAGAGAGGAGGATGAGGGGGGTGAGAGAGAGGTGTTGAGAGAGGGGGGTTTGAGAGAGCACGGGTGAGAGAGAGAGAGAGGAGGATGAGGGGGGTGAGAGACAGATGGTGAGAGAGAGGGGTTTTAGAGAGAGAGGGGATTGAGAGAGCGAGAGAGAGCGGGTGAGAGAGAGAGGAGGATGAGGAGAGAGGGTGAGAGAGAGGGATTGAGAGGGAGAGGGGGTTTGAGAGAGCGAGAGAGAGCGGGTGAGAGAGAGGAGGATGCGGGGGGGTGAGAGAGAGAGGGTGAGAGAGAGAGAGGAGGATGAGGGGGGTGAGAGAGAGGGGTTGAGAGAGAGGGGATTTAAGAGAGCGAGAGAGAGGGGTGAGAGACAGAGGGTGAGAGAGAGAGGAGGATGAGGAGAGAGGATGAAAGAGGGGGGTATAGAGAGAGAGGGGTTTGAGAGAGCGAGAGAGAGCGAGTGAGAGAGAGAGAGAGGAGGAGGAGGGGGTGAGAGAGCGAGCGGAAAGAGGGGTTGAGAGAGAGGGGGTTTGAGAGAGCGAGAGAGCTGTTGAGAGAGTGAGAGAGGAGGATGAGGCGTGTGAGAGAGAGAGGGTGAGAGAGGGGGTTTTTGAGAGAGAGGGTGTTTGAGAGAGTGAGAGAGAGAGGAGGATGAGGGGGTGAGAGAGAGAGGGTGAGAGAGGGGGTTGAGAGAGAGAGGGGGTTTGAGAGAGCGAGAGAGAGCGGGTGAGAGAGAGTGAGGAGAATGGGGGGTGAGAGAGAGAGGGTGAGAGCGAGGGGTTGTGATGGAGGGGGTTTGAGAGTACGAGAGAGTGGATGAGAGAGAGAGGAGAATGAGGGTGGTGAGAGAGAGAGAGTGAGAGAGAGAGGTGTTTTAGAGAGAGGGCGTTTGAGAGAGCGGGTGAGAGAGAGAGAGGAGGATGAGGGGAATGAGAGAGAGAGGGTGAGAGAGAGGGGGTTTGAGAGAGCGAGAGAGAGCGGGTGAGAGAGAGAGGAGGATGAGGGGAGTGAGAGAGAGAGGGTGAGGGAGAGGAGTTGAGAGAGAGGAGGTTTGAGATAGCGAGAGAGAGCTGTTGAGAGAGTGAGAGAGGAGGATGAGGCATGTGAGAGAGAGAGGGTAAGAGAGAGGGGTTTTTGAGAGAGGGGGGTTTGAGAGAGCGAGAGAGAGCGGGTGAGAGAGAGAGAGAGAGGAGGATGAGGGGGTGAGAGACAGAGGGTGAGAGAGAGGGGTTTTAGAGAGAGGGGGGTTTGAGAGAGCAAGAGAGAGTGGGTGTGAGAGAGAGAGGAGGATGAGGGGCGTGAGATAGAGAGGGTGAGAGAGAAAGGGTTTAGAGAGAGAGGGGGTTTGAGAGAGTGAGAGAGGATGGGTGAGAGAGAGAGGAGGATGAGGGGGGTGAGAGAGAGAGGGTGAGAGAGAGGAGTTTAGAGAGAGAGGGGGTTTGAGAGAGTGAGAGAGAGCGGGTGAGAGAGAGTGAGGAGGATGAGGGGGGTGAGAGAGAGAGGGTGAGAGCGAGGGGTTGTGAGAGAGGACGTTTGAGAGTACGAGAGAGTGGGTGAGAGAGAGAGAGGAGGATGAGGGCGGTGAGAGAGAGAGAGTGAGAGAGAGGGGTTTTAGAGAGAGAGGGGTTTGAGAGAGCGAGAGAGTGCTGGTGAGAGGGAGAGAGGAGCATGAGGGGGTGAGAGAGAGAGTGAGAGAGAGGGGGTTTAGAGAGAGAGGGGATTTGAGAGAGCGAGAGAGAGCAGGTGAGAGAGAGGGGGATGAGGGGGTGAGAGAGAGGGGTTGAGAGAGAGAGGGGTTTGAGAGAGCGAGAGAGAGCGGGTGAGAGAGAGAGAGTGGAGGATGAGGGGAGTGAGAGAGAGAGGGTGAGAGAGAGGGGTTGAGAGAGAGAGGGGGTTTGAGAGAGCGAGAGAGAGCGGGTGAGAGAGAGAGAGTGGAGGATGAGGCGGTGAGAGAGATAGGATGAGAAAGAGGGGTTGAGAGAGAGAGGGGGTTTGAGAGAGCGAGTTAGAGCGGGTGAGAGAGAGAGGAGGAATAGAGGGGTGAGAGAGGGTGTAAGCGAATGTATTTGAAAGAGCAAGAGAGAGCGGGTGAGAGAGAGGGAGGAGAATGAGGGGGGTGAGAGAGAGAGGGTGAGAGAGAGGGGTTGAGAGAGAGAGGGGGTTTGAGAGAGCGAGTTAGAGCGGGTGAGAGAGAGAGAGAAGCGGATGAGGGGGGTGAGAGAGGGTGTGAGCGAATGTATTTGAAAGAGCAAGAGAGAGCGGGTGAGAGACAGGGAGGAGAATGAGGGGGGTGAGAGAGAGAGGGTGAGAGAGAGGGGTTGAGAGAGAGAGGGGATTTGAGAGAGCGAGAGAGAGCAGGTGAGAGAGAGGAGGATGAGGGGGTGAGAGAGAGGGGTTAAGAGAGAGGGGTTTGAGAGAGCGAGAGAGAGTGGGTGGGAGAGAGGGAGGAGAATGAGGGGGTGAGAGAGAGAGGGTGAAAGAGATGGGTTTTAGAGAGCGAGGTGGTTTGAGAGAGCGAGAGAGAGCGGGTGAGAGAGAGAGAGGAGGATGAGGGGGTGAGAGAGAGAGAGGGGTAGAGAGAGGGGCTGAGAGAGAGAGGGGGTTTGAGAGAGCGAGAGAGAGCGTGTGAGAGAGAGAGAGAGGAGAATGAGGGGGGTGAGAGAGGGAGCGTGTGGGAGAGGAGTTGAGAGAGAGAGGGGGTTTCAGAGAGCGAGAGAGAGCGGGTGAGAGAGAGAGAGGAGGAGGAGGGGGTGAGAGAGAGAGTGAGAGAGAGGGGTTTAGAGAGAGAGGTGGTTTGAGAGAGCGGGTGAGAGAGAGTGCGTGGAGGATGAGGGGGATGAGAGAGAGAGGGTGAGAGAGAGGGGTTGAGAGGGAGAGGGGTTTTGAGAGAGCGGGTGAGAGAGAGAGAGAGAAGAGGATGAGGGGGTGAGAGAGAGGGTGAGAGAGAGGGGTTATAGAGAGAGACGGGGTTTGAGAGAGCGAGAGATGGCGTGAGAGAGAGAGAGAGAGGAGGATGAGACAGGTGTGAGAGAGAGAGGGTGAGAGAGGGGTTTTAGAGAGAGAGGGGGTTTGAGAGAGCGAGAGAGAGCGGGTGTGAGAGAGGAGGATGAGGGGGTGAGAGACAGAGGGTGAGAGATAGGGGTTTTAGAGAGAGAGGGGTTTGAGAGAGTGAGAGAGAGCGGGTGAGAGAGAGAGGAGGATGAGGGGGTGAGAGAGAGAGGGTGAGAGAGAGGAGGATGAGGGGTTTGAGAGAGAGGGTGAGAGAGGGGTTTTAGAGAGAGAGGGGGTTTGAGAGAGCGAGAGAGCGGGTGAGAGAGAGAGGAGGATGAGGGGGGTGAGAGAGAGAGCGTGAGAGAGTGGGGTTTTAGAGTGAGAGGGGTTTGAGGGAGCGAGAGAGAGCGGGTGAGAGAGAGTGAGAGGAGGATGAGGGGGGTGAGAGAGAGAGTGTGAGAGAGAGGGCTTTTAGAGTGAGGGGGGTTTGAGAGAGCGAGAGAGAGCGGGTGAGAGAGAGAGAGAAGAGGATGAGGGGGGTGAGAGAGAGGGTGAGAGAGGGGTTATAGAGAGAGACGGGGTTTGAGAGAGCGAGAGAGAGCGGGTGAGAGAGAGAGAGAGGAGGATGAAACGGGCGTGAGAGAGAGGATGTGAGAGAGGGGTTTTCGAGAGAGAGGGTTTTTGAGAGACTGAGAGAGAGCGGGTGAGAGAGATTGAGGAGGATGGGGGGTGAGACACAGAGGGTGAGAGATAGGGGTTTTAGAGAGAGAGGGTGTTTGAGAGAGTGAGAGCGAACGGGTGAGAGAGAGGGAGGAGGATGAGGGGGTGAGAGAGAGGGTGAGAGAGAGGGGTTGAGAGAGAGAGGGGGTTTGAGAGAGCGAGAGAGAGCAGGTGAGAGAGAGAGTGGAGGATGAGGGAGGTGAGAGAGAGAGGGTGAGAGAGAGGGGTTGAGAGGGAGAGGTGGTTTGAGAGAACGAGAGAGAGCGGGTGAGAGAGAGAGTGGAGGATGAGGCGGTGAGAGAGAGAGGGTGAGAAAGAGGGGTTGTGAGAGAGAGGGGGTTTGAGAGAGCGAGTTAGAGCGGGTGAGAGAGAGAGAGGAGGATGAGGGGGGTGAGAGAGGGTGTAAGCGAATGTTTTTGAAAGAGCAAGAGAGAGCGGGTGAGAGAGAGGGAGGAGAATGAGGGGGGTGAGAGAGAGAGGGTGAGAGAGAGGGGTTGAGAGAGAGAGGGGGTTTGAGAGAGTGAGTTAGAGCGGGTGAGAGAGAGAGAGGCGGATGAGGGGGTTGAGAGAGGGTGTGAGCGAAGGTGTTTGAGAGAGCAAGAGAGAGTGGGTGAGAGAGAGGGACGAGAATGTGGGGGGTGTGAGAGAGAGAGGGTGAGAGAGAGGGGTTTTAGAGAGCGAGAGAGAGCGGGTGAGAGAGAGAGAGGAGGATGAGGGGGTGAGAGAGAGAGAGGGTGAGAGAGAGGGGCTGAGAGAGAGAGGGGGTTTGAGGGAGCCAGAGAGAGCGTGTGAGAGAGAGAGGAGAATGAGGGGGGTGAGAGAGAGAGAGTGTGAGAGAGAGGGGTTTAGAGAGAGAGGTGGTTTGAGAGAGCGAGAGAGCGGGTGAGAGAGAGTGCGTGGAGGATGAGGGGGATGAGAGAGAGGGTGAGAGAGAGGGGTTGAGAGAGAGAGGGGTTTTGAGAGAGCGGATGAGAGAGAGAGAGAAGAGGATGAGGGGGTGAGAGAGAGGGGTTATAGAGAGAGACGGGGTTTGAGAGAGCGAGAGATGGCGTGTGAGAGAGAGAGAGGAGGATGAGACAGGTGTGAGAGAGAGGGTGAGAGAGGGGTTTTAGAGAGAGAGGGGTTTGAGAGAGTGAGAGAGAGCGGGTGAGAGAGAGAGAGGAGGATGAGGGGGTGAGAGAGAGAGGGTGAGAGAGAGAGGAGGATGAGGGGGTTGAGAGAGAGGGTGAGAGAGGGGTTTTAGAGAGAGAGGGGGTTTGAGAGAGTGAGAGAGAGCGGGTGAGAGAGAGAGAGGAGGATGAGGGGGTGAGAGAGAGAGGGTGAGAGAGAGAGGAGGATGAGGGGGTTGAGAGAGAGGATGAGAGAGGGGTTTTAGAGAGAGGGGGGTTTTGAGAGAGCGAGAGAGCGGGTGAGAGAGAGAGAGGAGGATGAGGGGGGTGAGAGAGAGAGGGTGAGAGAGAGGGGTTTTAGAGTGAGAGGGGTTTGAGGGAGCGAGAGAGAGCGGGTGCGAGAGTGAGAGGAGGATGAGGGGGGTGAGAGAGAGAGTGTGAGAGAGAGGGCTTTCAGAGTGAGGGGGGTTTGAGAGAGCGAGAGAGAGCGGGTGAGAGAGAGAGAGAAGAGGATGAGGGGTGTGAGAGAGAGGGTGAGAGAGGGGTTATAGAGAGAGACGGGGTTTGAGAGAGCGAGAGAGAGCGGGTGAGAGAGAGAGAGAGGAGGATGAAACGGGTGTGAGAGAGAGAGGATGTGAGAGAGGGGTTTTAGAGAGAGAGGGTTTTTGAGAGAGTGAGAGAGAGCGGGTGAGAGAGATTGAGGAGGATGGGGGGTGAGACACAGAGGGTGAGAGATAGGGGTTTTAGAGAGAGAGGGTGTTTGAGAGAGTGAGAGCGAACGGGTGAGAGAGAGGGAGGAGGATGAGGGGGTGAGAGAGAGGGTGAGAGAGAGGGGTTGAGAGAGAGAGAGGGGGTTTGAGAGAGCGAGAGAGCAGGTGAGAGAGAGAGTGGAGGATGAGGGAGGAGAGAGAGAGAGGGTGAGAGAGAGGGGTTGAGAGGGAGAGGTGGTTTGAGAGAGCGAGAGAGAGCGGGTGAGAGAGAGAGTGGAGGATGAGGCGGTGAGAGAGAGAGGGTGAGAAAGAGGGGTTGTGAGAGAGAGGGGGTTTGAGAGAGCGAGTTAGAGCGGGTGAGAGAGAGAGAGGAGGATGAGGGGGGTGAGAGAGAGAGGGTGAGAGAGAGGGGTTGAGAGGGAGAGGGGTTTTGAGAGAGCGGGTGAGAGAGAGAGAGAGAAGAGGATGAGGGGGTGAGAGAGAGGGTGAGAGAGAGGGGTTATAGAGAGAGACGGGGTTTGAGAGAGCGAGAGATGGCGTGAGAGAGAGAGAGAGGAGGATGAGACAGGTGTGAGAGAGAGAGTGTGAGAGAGGGGTTTTAGAGAGAGAGGGGGTTTGAGAGAGCGAGAGAGAGCGGGTGTGAGAGAGGAGGATGAGGGGGTGAGAGACAGAGGGTGAGAGATAGGGGTTTTAGAGAGAGAGGGGTTTGAGAGAGTGAGAGAGAGCGGGTGAGAGAGAGAGGAGGATGAGGGGGTGAGAGAGAGAGGGTGAGAGTGAGGAGGATGAGGGGGTTGAGAGAGAGGGTGAGAGAGGGGTTTTAGAGAGAGAGGGGGTTTGAGAGAGCGAGAGAGCGGGTGAGAGAGAGAGGAGGATGAGGGGGGTGAGAGAGAGAGCGTGAGAGAGTGGGGTTTTAGAGTGAGAGGGGTTTGAGGGAGCGAGAGAGAGCGGGTGAGAGAGAGTGAGAGGAGGATGAGGGGGGTGAGAGAGAGAGTGTGAGAGAGAGGGCTTTTAGAGTGAGGGGGGTTTGAGAGAGCGAGACAGAGCGGGTGAGAGAGAGAGAGAAGAGGATGAGGGGGGTGAGAGAGAGGGTGAGAGAGGGGTTATAGAGAGAGACGGGGTTTGAGAGAGCGAGAGAGAGCGGGTGAGAGAGAGAGAGAGGAGGATGAAACGGGCGAGAGAGAGAGGATGTGAGAGAGGGGTTTTCGAGAGAGAGGGTTTTTGAGAGACTGAGAGAGAGCGGGTGAGAGAGATTGAGGAGGATGGGGGGGTGAGACACAGAGGGTGAGAGATAGGGGTTTTAGAGAGAGAGGGTGTTTGAGAGAGTGAGAGCGAACGGGTGAGAGAGAGGGAGGAGGATGAGGGGGTGAGAGAGAGGGTGAGAGAGAGGGGTTGAGAGAGAGATGGGGTTTGAGAGAGCGAGAGAGAGCAGGTGAGAGAGAGAGTGGAGGATGAGGGAGGTGAGAGAGAGAGAGGGTGAGAGAGAGGGGTTGAGAGGGAGAGGTGGTTTGAGAGAGCGAGAGAGAGCGGGTGAGAGAGAGAGTGGAGGATGAGGCGGTGAGAGAGAGAGGGTGAGAAAGAGGGGTTGTGAGAGAGAGGGGGTTTGAGAGAGCGAGTTAGAGCGGGTGAGAGAGAGAGAGGAGGATGAGGGGGGTGAGAGAGGGTGTAAGCGAATGTTTTTGAAAGAGCAAGAGAGAGCGGGTGAGAGAGAGGGAGGAGAATGAGGGGGGTGAGAGAGAGAGGGTGAGAGAGAGGGGTTGAGAGAGAGAGGGGGTTTGAGAGAGTGAGTTCGATCGGGTGAGAGAGACAGAGGCGGATGAGGGGGTTGAGAGAGGGTGTGAGCGAAGGTGTTTGAGAGAGCAAGAGAGAGTGGGTGAGAGAGAGGGAGGAGAATGTGGGGGGTGTGAGAGAGAGAGGGTGAGAGAGAGGGGTTTTAGAGAGCGAGAGAGAGCGGGTGAGAGAGAGAGAGGAGGATGAGGGGGTGAGAGAGAGAGAGGGTGAGAGAGAGGGGCTGAGAGAGAGAGGGGGTTTGAGGGAGCGAGAGAGAGCGTGTGAGAGAGAGAGCAGAATGAGGGGGGTGAGAGAGAGAGAGTGTGAGAGAGAGGGGTTTAGAGAGAGAGGTGGTTTGAGAGAGCGAGAGAGCGGGTGAGAGAGAGTGCGTGGAGGATGAGGGGGATGAGAGAGAGGGTGAGAGAGAGGGGTTGAGAGAGAGAGGGGTTTTGAGAGAGCGGATGAGAGAGAGAGAGAAGAGGATGAGGGGGTGAGAGAGAGGGGTTATAGAGAGAGACGGGGTTTGAGAGAGCGAGAGATGGCGTGTGAGAGAGAGAGAGGAGGATGAGACAGGTGTGAGAGAGAGGGTGAGAGAGGGGTTTTAGAGAGAGAGGGGTTTGAGAGAGTGAGAGAGAGCGGGTGAGAGAGAGAGAGGACGATGAGGGGGTGAGAGAGAGAGGGTGAGAGAGAGAGGAGGATGAGGGGGTTGAGAGAGAGGGTGAGAGAGGGGTTTTAGAGAGAGAGGGGGTTTGAGAGAGTGAGAGAGAGCGGGTGAGAGAGAGAGAGGAGGATGAGGGGGTGAGAGAGAGAGGGTGAGAGAGAGAGGAGGATGAGGGGGTTGAGAGAGAGGATGAGAGAGGGGTTTTAGAGAGAGGGGGGTTTTGAGAGAGCGAGAGAGCGGGTGAGAGAGAGTGAGGAGGATGAGGGGGGTGAGAGAGAGAGGGTGAGAGAGAGGGGTTTTAGAGTGAGAGGGGTTTGAGGGAGCGAGAGAGAGCGGGTGCGAGAGTGAGAGGAGGATGAGGGGGGTGAGAGAGAGAGTGTGAGAGAGAGGGCTTTTAGAGTGAGGGGGGTTTGAGAGAGCGAGAGAGAGCGGGTGAGAGAGAGAGAGAAGAGGATGAGGGGGGTGAGAGAGAGGGTGAGAGAGGGGTTATAGAGAGAGACGGGGTTTGAGAGAGCGAGAGAGAGCGGGTGAGAGAGAGAGAGAGGAGGATGAAACGGGTGAGAGAGAGAGAGGATGTGAGAGAGGGGTTTTAGAGAGAGAGGGTTTTTGAGAGAGTGAGAGAGATCGGGTGAGAGAGATTGAGGAGGATGGGGGTGAGACACAGAGGGTGAGAGATAGGGGTTTTAGAGAGAGAGGGTGTTTGAGAGAGTGAGAGCGAACGGGTGAGAGAGAGGGAGGAGGATGAGGGGGTGAGAGAGAGGGTGAGAGAGAGGGGTTGAGAGAGAGAGGGGGTTTGAGAGAGCGAGAGAGAGCAGGTGAGAGAGAGAGTGGAGGATGAGGGAGGTGAGAGAGAGAGGGTGAGAGAGAGGGGTTGAGAGGGAGAGGTGGTTTGAGAGAGCGAGAGAGAGCGGGTGAGAGAGAGAGTGGAGGATGAGGCGGTGAGAGATAGAGGGTGAGAAAGAGGGGTTGTGAGAGAGAGGGGGTTTGAGAGAGCGAGTTAGAGCGGGTGAGAGAGAGAGAGGAGGATGAGGGGGGTGAGAGAGGGTGTAAGCGAATGTTTTTGAAAGAGCAAGAGAGAGCGGGTGAGAGAGAGGGAGGAGAATGAGGGGGGTGAGAGAGAGAGGGTGAGAGAGAGGGGTTGAGAGAGAGAGGGGGTTTGAGAGAGTGAGTTAGAGCGGGTGAGAGAGAGAGAGGCGGATGAGGGGGTTGAGAGAGGGTGTGAGCGAAGGTGTTTGAGAGAGCAAGAGAGAGTGGGTGAGAGAGAGGGAGGAGAATGTGGGGGGTGTGAGAGAGAGAGGGTGAGAGAGAGGGGTTTTAGAGAGCGAGAGAGAGCGGGTGAGAGAAAGAGAGAGGAGGATGAGGGGGTGAGAGAGAGAGAGGGTGAGAGAGAGGGGCTGAGAGAGAGAGGGGGTTTGCGGGAGCGAGAGAGAGCGTGTGAGAGAGAGAGGAGAATGAGGGGGGTGAGAGAGAGAGAGTGTGAGAGAGAGGGGTTTAGAGAGAGAGGTGGTTTGAGAGAGCGAGAGAGCGGGTGAGAGAGAGTGCGTGGAGGATGAGGGGGATGAGAGAGAGGGTGAGAGAGAGGGGTTGAGAGAGAGAGGGGTTTTGAGAGAGCGGATGAGAGAGAGAGAGAAGAGGATGAGGGGGTGAGAGAGAGGGGTTATAGAGAGAGACGGGGTTTGAGAGAGCGAGAGATGGCGTGTGAGAGAGAGAGAGGAGGATGAGACAGGTGTGAGAGAGAGGGTGAGAGAGGGGTTTTAGAGAGAGAGGGGTTTGAGAGAGTGAGAGAGAGCGGGTGAGAGAGAGAGAGGAGGATGAGGGGGTGAGAGAGAGAGGGTGAGAGAGAGAGGAGGATGAGGGGGTTGAGAGAGAGGGTGAGAGAGGGGTTTTAGAGAGAGAGGGGGTTTGAGAGAGTGAGAGAGAGCGGGTGAGAGAGAGAGAGAAGGATGAGGGGGTGAGAGAGAGAGGGTGAGAGAGAGAGGAGGATGAGGGGGTTGAGAGAGAGGATGAGAGAGGGGTTTTAGAGAGAGGGGGGTTTTGATAGAGCGAGAGAGCGGGTGAGAGAGAGAGAGGAGGATGAGGGGGGTGAGAGAGAGAGGGTGAGAGAGAGGGGTTTTAGAGTGAGAGGGGTTTGAGGGAGCGAGAGAGAGCGGGTGCGAGAGTGAGAGGAGGATGAGGGGGGTGAGAGAGAGAGTGTGAGAGAGAGGGCTTTTAGAGTGAGGGGGGTTTGAGAGAGCGAGAGAGAGCGGGTGAGAGAGAGAGAGAAGAGGATGAGGGGGGTGAGAGAGAGGGTGAGAGAGGGGTTATAGAGAGAGACGGGGTTTGAGAGAGCGAAAGAGAGCGGGTGAGAGAGAGAGAGAGGAGGATGAAACGGGTGTGAGAGAGAGAGGATGTGAGAGAGGGGTTTTAGAGAGAGAGGGTTTTTGAGAGAGTGAGAGAGAGCGGGTGAGAGAGATTGAGGAGGATGGGGGTGAGACACAGAGGGTGAGAGATAGGGGTTTTAGAGAGAGAGGGTGTTTGAGAGAGTGAGAGCGAACGGGTGAGAGAGAGAGAGGAGGATGAGGGGGGTGTGAGAGAGAGGTTGAGAGAGGGGGTTTGGGAGAGAGAGGGGGTGTGAGAGAGCGAGAGAGCGGGTGAGAGAGAGTGAGGAGGATGAGAGGGGTGAGAGAGAGAGAGGGTGAGAGAGGGGTTGAGAGAGAGAGGGGGTTTGAGAGAGCGAGAGAGCGGGTGAGAGAGAGAGGAGGATGAGGGGGGTGAGAGAGAGAGAGCGTGAGAGAGAGGGGTTTTAGAGTGAGAGGGGTTTGAGGGAGCGAGAGAGAGCGGGTGAGAGAGAGTGAGAGGAGGATGAGGGCGGTGAGAGAGAGAGTGTGAGAGAGAGGGCTTTTTGAGTGAGGGGGGTTTGAGAGAGCAAGAGAGAGCGGGTGAGAGAGAGAGAGAAGAGGATGAGGGGGGTGAGAGAGATGGTGAGAGAGGGGTTATAGAGAGAGACGGGGTTTGAGAGAGCGAGAGAGAGCGGGTGAGAGAGAGAGAGAGAGGAGGATGAAACGGGCGTGAGAGAGAGAGGATGTGAGAGAGGGGTTTTAGAGAGAGAGGGTTTTTGAGAGAGTGAGAGAGAGCGGGTGAGAGAGATTGAGGAGGATGGGGGGGTGAGACACAGAGGGTGAGAGATAGGGGTTTTAGAGAGAGAGGGTGTTTGAGAGAGAGAGAGAACGGGTGAGAGAGAGGGAGGAGGATGAGGGGGTGAGAGAGAGGGTGAGAGAGAGGGGTTGAGAGAGAGAGGGGGTTTGAGAGAGCGAGAGAGAGCGGGTGAGAGAGAGAGAGGAGGATGAGGGGGTGAGAGAGAGTGAGGGTGAGAGAGAGGGGTTGAGAGAGAGAGGGGGTTTGAGAGAGCGAGAGAGAGCGGGTGAGAGAGAGAGAGGAGGATGAGGGGGTGAGAGAGAGAGAGGGTGAGAGAGAGGGGTTTAGAGAGAGAGGTGGTTTGAGAGAGCGAGAGAGCGGGTGAGAGAGAGTGCCTGGAGGATGAGGGGGATGAGAGAGAGAGGGTGAGAGAGAGGGGTTGAGAGAGAGAGGGGTTTTGAGAGAGCGGATGAGACAGAGAGAGAAGAGGATGAGGGGGTGAGAGAGAGGGGTTATAGAGAGAGACGGGGTTTGAGAGAGCGAGAGATGGCGTGTGAGAGAGAGAGAGGAGGATGAGACAGGTGTGAGAGAGAGGGTGAGAGAGGGGTTTTAGAGAGAGAGGGGTTTGAGAGAGTGAGAGAGAGCGGGTGAGAGAGAGAGAGGAGGATGAAACGGGTGTGAGAGAGAGAGGATGTGAGAGAGGGGTTTTAGAGAGAGAGGGTTTTTGAGAGAGTGAGAGAGAGCGGGTGAGAGAGATTGAGGAGGATGGGGGGTGAGACACAGAGGGTGAGAGATAGGGGTTTTAGAGAGAGAGGGTGTTTGAGAGAGTGAGAGAGAACGGGTGAGAGAGAGAGAGGAGGATGAGGGGGGTGTGAGAGAGAGGTTGAGAGAGGGGGTTTGAGAGAGAGAGGGGGTTTGAGAGAGCGAGAGAGCGGGTGAGAGAGAGTGAGGAGGATGAGAGGGGTGAGAGAGAGGGTGAGAGAGAGGGGTTGAGAGAGAGAGGGGGTTTGAGAGAGCGAGAGAGAGCGGGTGAGAGAGAGTGAGAGGAGGATGAGGGGGGTGAGAGAGAGAGTGTGAGAGAGAGGGCTTTTAGAGTGAGGGGGGTTTGAGAGAGCGAGAGAGAGCGGGTGAGAGAGAGAGAGAAGAGGATGAGGGGGTGAGAGAGAGGGTGAGAGAGGGGTTATAGAGAGAGACGGGGTTTGAGAGAGCGAGAGAGAGCGGGTGAGAGAGGGAGAGAGGAGGATGAAACGGGTGTGAGAGAGAGAGGATGTGAGAGAGGGGTTTTAGAGAGAGAGGGTTTTTGAGAGAGTGAGAGAGAGCGGGTGAGAGAGATTGAGGAGGATGGGGGGTCAGACACAGAGGGTGAGAGATAGGGGTTTTAGAGAGAGAGGGTGTTTGAGAGAGTGAGAGAGAACGGGTGAGAGAGAGAGTGGAGGATGAGGGGGGTGTGAGAGAGAGGTTGAGAGAGGGGGTTTGAGAGAGAGAGGGGGTGTGAGAGAGCGAGAGCGAGCGAGTGAGAGAGAGTGAGGAGGATGAGAGGGGTGAGAGAGAGAGAGGGTGAGAGAGAGGGGTTGAGAGAGAGAGGGTTTGAGAGTATGAGAGAGAGTGGGTGAGAGAGAGAGAGGAGGATGAGGGTGGTGAGAGAGTGAGAGAGGGTGAGAGAGAGGGGTTTTAGAGAGAAAGGGGGTTTGAGAGAGCGGGTGAGAGAGAGGAGGATGAGGGGGATGAGATAGAGAGGGTGCGAGAGAGGGGTTGAAGAGAGGGGGTTTGAGAGAGCGAGAGAGCGCGAGTGAGACAGGGGGAGGAGGATGAGGGCGGTGAGAGAGAGAGTGTGAGAGAAAGAGAGGAGGATGAGGGGGGTGAGAGAGAGAGGGCCAGAGAGAGGGGTTTTGGAGAGAGAGAGGGGGTTTGAGAGAACGAGAGAGAGTGGGTGAGAGAGAGGAGGATGAGGGGCGTGAGAGAGAGGGGTGAGAGAGGGGTTGAGAGAGAGGGGTTTTAGAGAGAGGGGATTTGAGAGATCGAGAGAGCGCGGGTGAGAGAGATAGAGGAGGATGAGGGAGTGAGAGAGGGTGAGAGAGAGGGGTTTTAAAGAGAGAGGGGATTTGAGAGAGCGAGAGAGCGCGGGTGAGAGAGAGAGAGGAGAATGAGGGGGGTGAGAGAGAGAGGGTGAGAGAGAGGGGGTTTAGAGAGAGAAAGGGTTTGAGAGAGCAAGAGAGAGCGGGTGAGAGAGCTGGAGGAGGATGAGGGGTGTGAGAGAGAGAGAGAGGGTGAGAGAGAGGGGTTGAGAGAGAGAGGGAGTTTGAGAGAGTGAGTGAGAGCGGGTGAGAGAGAGACGAGGATGAGGGGGGTGAGAGAGGGTGTGAGAGTAGGTGTTTGAGAGAGCAAGAGAGAGCGGGTGAGAGAGAGGGAGGAGAATGATGGGGGTGAGCTAGGGTGTGAGAAAAGGTGTTTGAGAGAGCAAGAGAGAGCGGGTGAGAGAGAGGGAGAAGAATGAGAGGGGTGTGAGAGAGAGAGGGTGAGAGAGAGGGGTTGAGAGAGGGGGTTTGAGATAGCGAGTGAGAGCGGGTGAGAGAGAGACGAGGATGAGGGGGGTGAGAGAGGGTGTGAGAAAAGGTGTTTGAGAGAGCAAGAGAGAGTGGGTGAGAGAGAGGGAGAAGAATGAGAGGGGTGTGAGAGAGAGAGGGTGAGAGAGAGGGGTTGAGAGAGGGGGTTTGAGAGAGCGAGAGAGAGCGGGTGAGAGTGAGAGAGGAGGGTGAGGGGGGTGAGAGAGAGAGGGAGAGAGAGGGGTTTTAGAGAGAGAGGGTGTTTGAGAGAACGGGGGAGAGCGGGTGAGAGAGAGAGAGAGGAGGATGTGGGGGTGTGAGAGAGAGGTTGAGAGAGAGGGGTTGAGAGAGAGAGAGGGTGTTTGAGAGAACGGGGAGAGCGGGTGAAAGAGAGAGAGAGAGGAGGATGAGGGGGGTGAGAGAGAGAGGGTGAGAGAGATGGGTTTTAGAGAGAGATGGGGTTTGAGAGAGCGAGAGAGCACGGGTGAGAGAGAGAGAGGAGGATGAGGGGGGTGAGAGAGCGAGGGTGAGAGAGAGGGGTTTTAGAGAGAGAGATGGGGTTTGAAAGAGCGAGAGAGCACGGGTGAGAGAGAGAGAGGAGGATGAGGGGGATGAGAGAGAGGTTGAGAGAGGGGTTTTAGAGAGAGAGGGATTTGAGAGAGCGAGAGAGAGCGGGTGAGGGAGAGAGAGGAGGATGAGGGGGTGAGAGAGCGAGGGTGAGAGAGAGGGTTGAGAGAGAGATGGGGTTTGAGAGAGCGAGAGATCGCGGGTGAGAGAGAGAGAGAGGAGGATGAGGGGGGTGAGAGAGAGAGGGTGAGAGAGAGGGGGTTTAGAGAGAGAAAGGGTTTGAGAGAGCAAGAGAGAGCGGGTGAGAGAGCGGGAGGAGGATGAGGGGGGTGAGAGAGAGAGAGTGAGAGAGAGGGGTTGAGAGAGAGAGGGGGTTTGAGAGAGCGAGTGAGAGCGGGTGAGAGAGAGACGAGGATGAGGGGGGTGAGAGAGAGAGGGTGCGAGAGAGGGGTTGAGAGAGAGGCGGTTTGAGAGAGCGCGGGTGAGAGAGAGAGAGACGAGGATGAGAAGGTGAGAGAGGGTGTGAGAAAAGGTGTTTGAGAGAGCAAGAGAGAGCGGGTGAGAGAGAGGGATGAGAATTAGAGGGGTGAGAGAGAGGGTGAGAGAGAGGGGTTGAGAGAGAGGGGGTTTGAGAGAGCGAGAGAGAGCGGGTGAGGGTGAGAGAGGTGGAGGAGGGGGGTGAGAGAGAGAGGGTGAGAGAGGGGTTATAGAGAGAGACGGGGTTTGAGAGAGCGAGAGAGCGCGGGTGAGAGAGAGAGAGGAGGATGAGGGGGGTTAGAGAGAGGGGTTTTAAAGAGAGAGGGTATTTGAGAGAGCGAGAGAGCGCGGGTGAGAGAGAGGCGGATGAGGGGGGTGAGAGAGAGGGTGAGAGAGAGGGGGTTTAGAGAGAGAAAGGTTTTGAGAGAGCAAGAGAGAGAGAGGGTGAGAGAGCGGGAGGAGGATGAGGGGTGTGAGAGAGAGAGGGTGAGAGAGAGGGGTTGAGAGAGAGGGGGTTTGAGAGAGCGAGTGAGAGCAGGTGAGAGAGAGAGACGAGGATGAGGGGGGTGAGAGAGGGTGTGAGTAGGTGTTTGAAAGAGCAAGAGAGAGAGGGTGAGAGAGAGGGGTTGAGAGAGAGAGGCGGTTTGAGAGAGCGAGAGAGCGGGTGAGAGAGAGAGACGAGGATGAGTGGGGTGAGAGAGGGTGTGAGAAAAGGTGTTTGAGAGAGCAAGAGAGAGCGGGTGAGAGAGAGGGAGGAGAATGAGAGGGGTGAGAGAGAGAGGGTCAGAGAGAGGGGTTGAGAAAGAGGGGGTTTGAGAGAGCGAGAGAGCGCGGGTGAGAGTGGAGGAAGGGGTTGAGAGAGAGAGGGTGAGAGAGAGGGGTTATAGAGAGAGACGGGGTTTGAGAGAGTGAGAGAGAGCGGGTGAGAGAGACAGAGGAGGATGAGAGGGGTGAGAGAGAGAGGGTGCGAGAGAGGGGTTTTAGAGAGAGGGGGTTTGAGAGAGTGAGAGAGCGCGGGTGAGAGAGAGAGAGGAGGGTGAGGGGGGTGAGAGAGAGAGGGTGAGAGAGAGGGGTTTTAGAGAGAGAGTGTGTTTGAGAGAACGAGGGAGAGCGGGTGAGAGAGAGAGGAGGATGAGGGGGATGAGAGAGAGAGGGTGAGAGAAAGGGGTTTGAGAGAGCGGGTGAGAGAAAGAGAGGAGGATGAGGGGTGTGAGAGAGCGAGGGTCAGAGAGAGGGGTTTTAGAGAGAGATGGGGTTTGAGAGCGCGAGAGAGCACGGGTGAGAGAGAGAGAGGAGGATGAGGGGGGTGAGAGAGAGAGGTTGAGAGAGGGGTTTTAGAGAGAGGGGTTTGAGAGAGCGAGAGAGAGCGGGTGAGGGAGAGAGAGGAGGATGAGGGGGGTGAGAGAGCGAGGGTGAGAGAGGGTTGAGAGAGAGATGGGGTTTGAGAGAGCGAGAGATCGCGGGTGAGAGAGAGAGGAGGATGACGGGGTTGTGAGAGAGAGGGGTTGAGAGAGAGGGTTTTAGATAGAGAGGGGGTTTGAGAGTGCGAGAGAGCGCGAGTGAGAGAGAGGGAGGATGAGGGGGGTGAGATAGAGGGGTTTTAGAGAGAGGGGGGTTTGAAAGAGTGAGAGAGCGCGGGTGAGAGAGAGAGAGGAGGATGAGGGGGGTGAGAGCGATTGTGTGAGAGAGCGAGAGGATGATGAGGGGGGTGAGAGAGACGGTGAGAGAGAGGGGTTTAGAGAGAGAGGAGGTTTGAGAGAGCGAGAGAGAGTGGGTGAGAGAGAGAGGAGGTGGAGGGGGTGAGAGAGAGAGGAGGAGGAGGGGGTGAGAGAGAGAGGGGGTTTGAGAGAGCGAGAGAGAGCGGGTGAGAGAGAGAGAGGAGGATGACAGCGGTGAGAAAGAGAGGGTGAGAGAGAGAGGAGGATGATGGTGTGAGCGAGAGAGGGTGAGAGAGAGGGGTTTTAGAGAGAGGGGGCTTGAGAGAGCGGGTGAGCGAGAGGAGGATGAGGGGCGTGAGAGAGAGAGAGGGTGAGAGAGAGGGGTTGAGAGAGAGGGGGGTTTGAAAGAGCGAAAGAGCGCGGGTGAGATAGAGAGAGGAGGATGGGGGTTGAGAGAGAGAGGGTGAGAGAGAAGGGTTGAGAGAGAGAGGGTGTTTGAGAGAGCGAGAGAGAGCGGGTGAGAGAAAGAGAGGAGGAGGAGGGGGGTGAGAGAGAGGGGTTGCGAGAGAGAGGGTGTTTGAGAGAGCGAGTAAGAGCGGATGAGAGAGAGGAGGATGAGGGGAGTGAGAAAGAGAAAGTGAGAGAGAGGGGTTTTGGAGAGAGAGAGAGGGGGTGAGAAGGAGGGAGAGGGGATGTGAAAGAGAAAGTGAGAGAGAGGGGTTTTGGAGAGAGAGAGGGGGTGAGAAGGAGGGAGAGGGGACGAGGAAGAGACAGTGAGAGAGAGGGGGTTATGAGAGAGGGGTGAGGGAGAGCGAGTGAGAGTGAGAGGGGGTTAAAGCGAGCGGGGTGAGAAGGACAGAGACTGGATTAGAAAGAGACGGAAAGAGGGGTGGGAGAGAGAAGGATGTGTGTGAGTGTGTGTGAGAGAGAGAGTGAGAGAGCGAGGTGAGATAGAGGGGAATAAGAATAAGAGAGATTGGGGTGCGAGAGAGAGAGGGGGGTGACAGAGAGAGAGGGTGGGAGGGTGAGAGTGGGAATGAGGTGGGAGAGAGTGAGGGGGTTGAGAGATGGGGTTGTGAGATGGGGTTGAGAGAGGGGTATGAGAGAGAGGTGGTGAGACAGATGGGCTGAGACAGATGGGGTGAGAGAGGGGTTGCGAGAGAAAGCGGGTGAGACAGAAGGGCGGTGAGAGAGAGAGGGGGTGAGAGAGAGGGGGTGAGAGAGGGGAAGTGAGAGAGTGGTTTGGGAGAGAGAGAGGGGAGAGAGAGGGGTGAGTGGGGTGTTGAGAGAGAGGGGCAGTGAGAGAGAGTGGATGGAGAGAGGGAGTGAGTAAGAGAGGGGGTGAGAGAGGGGTGAGAGAGGGGTGAGAGAGAGAGTGAGAGAGAGCGTGGGGTGAGAGAGAGGGGATGAGAGAGAGAGGGGGGTGAGAGAAAGGGGAGTGTGGGGGGGTGGGGTGAGAGAGAGGCGCGGTGAGAGAGAGAGAGGGGAGAGAGAGAGTGACGGGTTGAGAGAGAGAAGAGAGTGAGGGAGAGGAGTGAGAGAGAGGGGTTGAGAGATAGGGATCGAGAGAGAGGGGGATGAGAGAGAGGGGGATGAGAGGGGGGGATGAGAGAGGGGGGGATGAGGGGGGGGGGTTGAGAGAGACGGTGTGAGAGAGAATGGGGTTCGAGAGAGACAGGGTGGGAGAGCGATGGGGATAGGAGAGAGAGGGGTGAGACAGAGAGAGAGAGAGAAGGATGAGAGAGAGAGAGGGTGAGAGAGTGGGTGGGAGAGAGGGGTGAGAGAGAGTGGGTGGGAGAGAGAGGGGTGGGAGAGAGAGTAGGGTGGGAGAGACAGCGGGTGAGTGAGAGAGGGTGAGAGAGAGAGAGGGCGATGAGAGGGGCATGAGAGAGAAAAGGGGAGAGACAAAGGGGGTGTGAGAGTGGGTCAGAGAAAGGGTGGAGGTGAGATAGAGAGGGGCTGGGAGAGAGGGCGTGGGAGAGAGAGGGGTTGAGAGAGAGAGACGGTGTGAGTGAGATGGGGTGAGAGAGAGACACTGAGTGGGAGAGAGGGAGGGAGTGAGAGAGAGAAGGGTAAGAGAGAGAGGAGGTTTGAGAGCGAGAGAGAATGTGGGTGAGGGGTTGAGAGGGGAGTGAGAAAGGGGGTTGAGAGAGAGAAGGGGGTGAGATAGAGATGCTGAGAAAGAGAGAGGGGTGAGAGTGAAAGAGAGAGGAATGAGAGAGAGGGGGTAAGAGAGAGATAGTTTGAGAGAGCGAGAGAGCAGGTGAGAGAGAGAGGGGATGAGAGGTGTGTGAGAGAGGGGTGAGATGAGAGGGTGAGGGAGAGAGAAGGGGGTGAGAGAGAGGGGGTGTGAGAGAGAGTGGGGTGAGAGAGAGCGTGCGGGTGAGTGAGAGAGAGGGGTGTGAGAGAGGGGGTCGAGAGAGAAAGAGGGAGAGACAAAGGGGGAGAGACAAAGGTGGACAGAACGAGTGGAGGTGAGACTGTGAGGGGATGGAAGAGAGGGCGTGAGAGAGAGAGGGGTTAAGAGAGAGAGGTGGTTTGAGAGAGCGAGAGAGCAGGTGAGAGAGTGGGGGTGAGGGGGTGGGAGAGAGAGGGTGAGAGAGAAGCGTGTGAGAGAGAGGGGGGCTGAGAGATGGGATGAGGGGGGTGAGGGAGAAGGCAGTGAGAGAGAGAGGGGGGGTGAGAGAGGGGAGAGAGAGGGGGGATTGAGGGGGGTGAGAGAGAGAGTGAGGGGGTGAGAGAGCGAGAGTGTGTGAGAGAGAGTGGAGAGATGAGAGAGGGAGTGGGGTGAGGGGGTTTGAGAGAGAAAGTGGGCTGAATGAGAGGGGGCTGAGAGAGAGGGGGTGAGAGAGAGGAGATGAGAGATAGAGCGGGGTGAGAGAGAGGTGGTTGAGAGAGAAAGGGGGTGAGAGAGAAAGGTGGGTGTGAGACAGAGGGGGTGTGAGAAATAGAGAGAGAGTGAGAGGTTAAGAGGGTGAGAGAGAGAGGGTATGAGAGAGGGGTGAGATGAGAGAGAGAGCATGGTGTGAGAGAGAAAGGGGGCTGAGAGAGAGGGGGTAGGGAGAGTGGGGTGAGAGAGTGAATGGACTGAGAGAGAAAGGGGGCTGAGACAGAGGGGGTAGGGAGAGAGGGGGTGAGGGAGAGTGGGGTGAGAGAGTGAACGGACTGAGAGAGAAAGGGGGCTGAGAGAGAGAGGGGGCTGAGAGAGAGGGGGTGAGAGAGAGGGGGGTAGGGAGAGAGGGGGTGAGAGAGAGCGGGGTGAGAGAGCGAGTGGGCTGAGAGAGAGAGGGGGCTGAGAGAGGGGGGTAGGGAGAGAGGGGGTGAGAGAGAGCGGGGTGAGAGAGCGAGTGGGCTGAGAGAGAATGGGGGCTGAGAGAGAGGGGGTAGGGAGAGAGGGGGTGAGAGAGAGCGGGGTGAGAGAGAAAGGGGGCTGAGAGAGGGGGGGCTGAGAGAGGGGGTGAGAGAGAGCGGGGTGAGAGAGTGAACGGGCTGAGAGAGAAAAGGGGGCTGAGAGAGAGAGGGGGCTGAGAGAGAGGGGGTAGGGAGAGAGGGGGTGAGAGAGAGAGGGGGTTGAGAGAGAGCGGGGTGAGAGAGCGAGTGGGCTGAGAGAGAAAGGGGGTTGAGAGAGAGGGGGTAGGGAGAGAGGGGGTGAGAGAGAGCGGGGTGAGAGAGAAAGGGGGCTGAGAGAGGGGGGGCTGAGAGAGGGGGTGAGAGAGAGCGGGGTGAGAGAGTGAACGGGCTGAGAGAGAAAAGGGGGCTGAGAGAGAGAGGGGGCTGAGAGAGAGGGGGTGAGAGAGTGAACGGGCTGAGAGAGAAAGGGGGCTGAGAGAGAGGGGGTAGGGAGAGAGGGGGTGAGAGAGAGAGGGGGTTGAGAGAGAGCGGGGTGAGAGAGCGAGTGGGCTGAGAGAGAAAGGGGGTTGAGAGAGAGGGGGTAGGGAGAGAGGGGGTGAGAGAGAGCGGGGTGAGAGAGCGAGTGGGCTGGGGGGGCTGAGAGAGGGGGTAGGGAGAGAGGGGGTGAGAGAGAGCGGGGTGAGAGAGCGAGTGGGCTGAGAGAGAGGGGGTGAGGGAGAGAGGGGATGAGAGAGAGCGGGGTGAGAGAGCGAGTGGGCTGAGAGAGAAAGGGGGCTGAGAGAGAGAGGGGGCTGAGAGAGAGGGGATAGGGAGAGAGGGGGTGAGAGAGTGGGGTGTGAGAGAGGGTGTCAGAGAGGTGGGGAGAGTAAAGGGTATGTAAGGGAGGGGGGAAAGAGAGAGGGGGGAGAGAGAGGGTGCAGAGAGAGTGTGGAAGAGGGGATGTGAGAGAGAGGGTGAGATGAGAGGGAGAGAGAGAAGGGGGTGAGAGAGAGAGAGGAGGGTGAAAAAGAGAGAGAGAGGGAGAAAGAGAGAGGGGAAAGTATGAGAGGGGGTCAGAGAAAGAGTGGAGGTGAGGGGGTGAGAGAGAGGGAGTGGGAGAGAGGGGTTGGAGAGAGATAGAGGGTGAGAGAGAGGGTAGAGAGAGAGAAGGGTGAGAGGGTGAGAGAGAGAGGGAGAATGAGAAAGATCAGGGTGGAGGAGAGAGCGGGTTCGAAAGAGAAAGGGGGTGAGTGAGAGAGGGGTAGAGATACGGGGTGAGAGAGACGTAAGAGAGAGAGGGGAGTGAAAGAGAGAGGGGTAACAGAGAGAGGGTGAGAGAGAGAGGTGTGTGAGAGAGATCAGTGTGGGAGAGACTGGGGAGAGAGAGAGGGCTGAGAGAGAGAGATGTGAGAGAGAAGGTGTGAGAGAGAATCAGGGTGGGAGAGACTGGGGTGAGAGAGAGGGGTGAGAGAGAAGCGGTGAGAGAGAGAGAGGTGTGTGAGAGAGAGGAGGGTAAGAGAGAAAGGGGGGTGAGAGAGACAGGCAGAGAAAGAGAGGGTGAGAGAGAGGCGTGAGAGAGACGGGGTAAGAGAGAGGGGAAAGAGAGACAAGGTTGAGAGAGAGAGGGGTGAGAGAGAGAGGAGGGGGTGAGAGGGGGGGTGAGAGAGAGGTGTGAGAGAGAGGGGATGAACGAGAGGGACTGACAGGAGGGGTGAGAGAGGCGGTGAGAGACAAGGGGTGTGAGAGGGAGGTGTGAGAGAAAGAGGGTGTGAGAGAGGGGGGTGAGAGAGACAGGGTGAGAGACAGGTGGGTGAGAGAGAGAGGGGTAAGAGAGAGGGAGAGAGAGAGGCGTGAGTGAGAGAGAGAGAGGGGTGAGAGGGAGAGAAGGGTGAGGGAGAGAGAGGGATGAGGCGATGGAGGGTGTGAGAGAGAGATCGGGGTGGAAGAGAGAGCGGGTGAGAAAGAGACGGGGGGTGAGAGAGAGAGACAGACTGAGTTAGAGAGACAGGGGTGAGAGAGAGAGGGTGAGAGGGAGGTAAGAGAGAGAGATAGAGATGGGGTGAAAGAGAGAGAGGGGCTGAGAGAGAGAGGGTGTGAGAGAGAGGGGGTGAGATAGAGAGAGGGGAAGAGAGAGAGAGGTGGGAGAGAGAGAGGGTGAGAGAGAGACGCTTGTGAGATAGATCAGGGTGGGAGAGACTGGGGAGAGAGGGAGGGGTGCTGAGAGAGAGAGAGGGCTGAGAGAGAGGGGTGAGAGAGAGAGGGGTGAGAGAGAGAGAGAGGGATGAGAGAGAGGGGGGTGAGAGAGACGGCAGAGAGAGAGAATGTGAGAGAGAGGTGTGAGAGAGAGGGGGTAAGAGAGAGAGGGGGAAAGAAGGAGAAGGGTGAGAGGGTGAGACAGAGGGAGGATGAGAAAGATTGGGGTGGGGGAGAGAGTGGGGTGAGAAAGAGAAAGGGGGTGAGTGAGAGTGGGGAATAGAGAGGGGGTGTGAGAGAGGCGTAAGAGAGAGAAAGGGGTGAGAGAGAGCAATAAGAGAGAGAGGGGTGAGATAGAAAGGGTGGGCGAGATGGGTGTGAGAGAAAAAGGGGGTGAGAAAGAGAGAGAGTGAGTGAAAGAGAGAGAGTGTGTAAGTGAGAAAGAGAGAGTGTGAGTAATAAAGAGAGAGCGGGTGAGAGAGAGGGGTTGAGAGTCAAGGGGTGTTTGGGAGAGAGAAAGTGTGGAGGGGGTAAGAGAGAGAGTGGAGTTAGAAGGAGAGGGTGTGATTGAGAGAGTGAGTGAGAGAGAGGGTTTGGAGAGAGATAGAGGGTGAGAGAGGGTAGAGAGAGAGAAGGGTGAGATGGTGAGAGAGAGAGGGAGAAGAGAAAGATCGGGGTGGAGGAGAGAGCGGGTGCGAAAGAGAAAGGGGGTGAGTGAGAGAGGGGTAGAGAGACGGGGTGAGAGAGACGTAAGAGAGAGAGGGGAGTGAAAGAGAGAGGGGTAACAGAGAGAGGGTGAGAGAGAGAGGTGTGTGAGAGAGATCAGTGTGGGAGAGACTGGGGAGAGAGAGAGGGCTGAGAGAGAGAGATGTAAGAGAGAAGGGTTGAGAGAGAGATCAGGGTGGGAGAGACTGGGGTGAGAGAGTGGGGTGAGAGAGAAGCGGTGAGAGAGAGAGAGGTGTGTGAGAGAGAGGGGGGTAAGAGAGAAAGGGGGGGTGAGAGAGAGACAGGCAGAGAAAGAGAGGGTGAGAGAGAGGTGTGAGAGAGACGGGGTAAGAGAGAGGGGAAAGAGAGACAAGGTTGAGAGAGAGAGGGGTGAGAGAGAGAGGAGGTGTGAGAGAGAGGGTGTAAGAGTGAGAGGGGGTGAGAGAGGGGGGCTGAGAGAGAGGTGTGAGAGAGAGGGGATGAACGAGAGGGACTGAGAGGAGGGGTGAGAGAGGCGGTGAGAGACAAGGGGTGTGAGAGGGAGGTGTGAGAGAAAGAGGGTGTGAGAGAGGGGGGTGAGAGAGACAGGGTGAGAGACAGGTGGGTGAGAGAGAGAGGGGTAAGAGAGAGGGAGAGAGAGAGGCGTGAGTGAGAGAGAGATCGGGGTGGAAGAGAGAGCGGGTGAGAAAGAGACGGGGGTTGAGAGAGAGAGACAGACTGAGTTAGAGAGACAGGAGTGAGAGAGAGAGGGTGAGAGGGAGGTAAGAGAGAGAGATAGAGATGGGGTGAAAGAGAGAGAGGGGCTGAGAGAGAGAGGGTGTGAGAGAGAGGGGGTGAGATAGAGAGAGGGGAAAGAGAGAGAGAGGTGGAAGAGAGAGAGGGTGAGAGAGAGACGCTTGTGAGATAGATCAGGGTGGGAGAGACTGGGGAGAGAGGGAGGGGTGCTGAGAGAGAGAGAGGGCTGTGAGAGATGGGTGAGAGAGAGAGGGGTGAGAGAAAGAGAGAGGGATGAGAGAGAGGAGGGTGAGAGAGACGGCAGAGAAAGAGAGGGTGAGAGAGAGAAGGTGAGAGAGAGGAATGAGAGAGAGAGGGTAAGAGAGAGAGGGGGAAAGAAGGAGAAGGGTGAGAGGGTGAGACAGAGAGGGAGGATGAGAAAGATTGGGGTGGGGGAGAGAGTGGGGTGAGAAAGAGAAAGGGGGTGAGTGAGAGGGGGGAATAGAGAGGGGGTGTGAGAGAGGCGTAAGAGAGAGAAAGGGGTGAGAGGGAGCAGTAAGAGAGAGAGGGGTGAGATAGAAAGGGTGAGCGAGAGGGGTGTGAGAGAGAAAGGGGGTGAGAAAGAGAGAGAGTGAGTGAAAGAGAGAGAGTGTGTAAGTGAGAAAGAGAGAGTGTGAGTAATAAAGAGAGAGCAGGTGAGAGAGGGGTGAGAGAGAGGGGTTGAGAGTCAAGGGGTGATTGGGAGAGAGAAAGTGTGGAGGGGGTAAGAGAGAGAGTGGAGTGAGAAGGAGAGGGTGTGATTGAGACAGTGAGTGAGAGAGAGGGGGGAGCGAGAGGGGTGAGAGGTGGAGGGGTTAGAGAGAGCACGGGGTAAGAGAGAAAGGGTGTGAGAGGGGGTGAGAGAGAGGGGTGAGGGAAAGGGGGAGAGAGAGGGTTTGAGAAAGAGAGAGGGCATGAGAGATTGAGGGTGTGAGAGACTGAGGGGATGAGAGAGTGAGGGGGGTTGAGAGAGGGGTTGGTGAGAGAGAGGGGTGAGAGCGGGAGGGGTGAGAGAGAGGGGTTGAGAGAGAGGGGGTGAGAGAATGAGGGAGGGAGAGAGAGGGGGGTGAGAGAGGGGGGTGAGAGGGGGGGTTTGAGAGCGAGAGATAGGTTAGAGAGAGGGAGGTGGGAGAGAGAGAGGGGTGAGAGAGAGGGGGGTTGAGAGAGAGAGAGGGGTGGGGATGAGAGAGAGAGATAGGTTAGAGAGAGGGAGGTGGGAGAGAGAGAGGGGTGAGAGAGAGGGGTGAGAGAGAGGGGTGAGAGAGTGAGGGGGGTTGAGAGAGGGGGCGGTGAGAGAGAGGGGGTGAGAGATAGGTGGAGAGAGAGAGGGGTGAGAGAGAGGGGGGTGAGAAAGAGGGATTGAGAGAGAGGAGGTGAGAGAGTGTGGGTGCGAGAGAGTGAGGGGATGAGAGAGTGAGGGGGTTTGAGAGAGGGGGTGGTGAGACAGAAAGGGAGTGAGAGAGAGAGGGGTGAGAGCGCGAGGGGTGAGAGACAGGGGTTGAGAGAGAGGGGGGGTGAGAGAGAGAGGGTGAGAGAGAGAAGCGGTGTGAGAGAGAGGAGCGGTGTGAGAGAGAGAGGGGTAAGAGAGAGGGATAAGATAGAGACGGGGTGAGAGAGAGTGTGGTAAGAGAGAGAGGAGTGAGAGACAGAGGATGAGAGAGAGGTGTGTGAGAGGGAAGGGAGAGTGAGAGAGAGGGGCTGAAAGAGTGGGAGTGAGAGAGAAGGGGTGAGAGAGAAGGGCTGAGAGAGAGAGAGGTGAGAGAGAGAGGGGTAAGAAATGGATGGGTAGGAGAGAGAGAGGGTGAGAGAGGATGTGAGAGAGAGGGGGTGAGAGAGAGGGTGAGAGAGAGATGTGAGAGAGAGAGGGCGAAGAGAGAGAGCCGTAGTAGTGAGAGAGGGCGAGAGAGAGGGGGATGTGAGAAAGAGGGGGAGAGAGAGAAGGGTGAGAGAGAGGGGGTCAGAGAGAGAGGGGTGAGTGAGAGAGAGAGGGGTGAGTTAGAGAGCTTGTGTGAGAGAAATCGGGGTGGAAGAGAGAGCGGGTATGAAAGAGAGAGGGGGTGAGAGAGAGACAGGCTGAGAGAAAGAGGGTGAAAGAGAGGGGTGAAAGAGAAGGGGTGAGAGAGAGGGGATGAGAGAGAGGAGATGAGAGAGAGGGGGTGAGAGAGAGGGGTTGAGAGAGAGGGGATGAGAGAGAGAGAGAGACGGGCAAGAGAGAGAGAGGGGTGAGAGGGAGAGAAGGGTGATGGAGAGAGGGGTGAGGGAGAGAGAGAGGGTGTGAGAGAGAGATCGGGGTGGAAGAGAGAGTGGGTGAGAAAGAGACGGGGTGAGAGAGAGAGACAGGCTGAGTTTGAGAGACAAAGATGAGAGACAGAGGGTGAGAGAGAGAGGGTGAGAGGGAGGTAAGAGAGAGAGAGGGTGAAAGAGAGAGAGGGGCTGAGAGAGAGAGGGCCTGAGAGAGAGGGGGTGAGATAGAGATAGGGGAAAGAGAGAGAGAGGGGTGGGAGAGAGAGAGGGTGAGAGAGAGATGCATGTGAGAAGGTGTGTGAGAGAGATCAGGGTGGGAGAGACTGGGGAGAGAGGGAGGGGGCTGAGAGAGAGAGCGGGCTGAGAGAGGGGGGTGAGAGAGAGAGGGGAGTGAGAGAGAGGGGGGTGTGAGAGAGAGAGGAGTGAGAGAGAGAGGAGTGTGAGAGAGAGGGGTGTGAAAGAGAGGGGGTGTGAGAGAGAGAGGGGTGAGAGAGAGGGGTGTGAGAGAGAGGGGGTGTGAGAGAGAGAGGGGTGTGTGAGAGAGAGAGGGGTGTGAGAGAGAGGGGTGAGAGAGAGAGAGGTGAGAGAGAGGGGTGAGAGAGAGGGGGGTGTGAGAGAGATCGGAGTGGAAGGGAGAGCGGGTGAGGAAGAGAGAGGGGTGAGAGAGAGACAGGCAGAGAAAGAGAGGGTGAGAGAGAGAAGGTGAGAGAGAGGTGTGAGAGAGAGGGGGTAAGAGAGAGGGGGAAAGAGGGATAAGGGTGAGAGGGTGAGACAGAGAGGGAGGATGAGAAAGATTGGGGTGGGGGAGAGAGCGGGTGAGAAAGAGAAAGGGGGTGAGTGACAGTGGGGGAGAGAGGGGAGAGAGAGGGCGGGAGAGAGAGAGGAGTTGAGAGAGAAGGGGTGAGCGAGAGAGAGGGAGTGAGAAAGAGAGAGAGTGAGTGAAAAAGATAGAGAGTGTAAGTGAGAAAGAGAGAGAGTGAGTGTAAAGAGAGAGCAGGTGAGAGAGATGGGGTGTAACAGAGAGGGGGTGAGAGAGAGGGGTTGGGAGAGGGGGATGAGAGAGAGATGTGAGAGAGTGAGAGGGGTGAGAGAGGGGGTGTGACAGAGAGAGGGGTGTAAGAGAGGGAGGGGTGAGAGAGAGAGTGGTAAGAGAGAGAGGAGTGAGAGACAGAGGATGAGAGAGAGGTGTGTGAGAGGGAAGGGAGAGTGAGAGAGGGGCTGAAAGTTTGGGCGTGAGAGAGAGGGAGTGAGAGAGAAGGAGTGAGAGAGAAGGGTGGGAGAGAGAGGGTGTGAGAGAGAGGTGAGAGAGAGAGGGGTAAGAAATGGACGGGTAGGAGAGAGAGAGGATGTGAGAGAGAGGGGGTGAGAGAGAAGGAGGGGTGAGTGAGAGAGAGAGGGGTGAGTTAGAGAGTTTGTGTGAGAGAAATCGGGGTGGAAGAGAGAGCGGGTGTGAAAGACACAGGGGGTGAGAGAGAGACAGGCTGAGAGAGAGACAGGTTGAAAGCGAGGGGTGAGAGAGAAGGGTTGAGAGAGAGGGGATGAGAGAGAGGAGGTGAGAAAGAGGGGGTGAGAGAGAGGGTTAAGAGAGAGAGAGAGAGAAGGGCAAGAGAGAGAGAGGGTGAGAGGGAGAGAAGGTTGAGGGAGAGAGAGGGATGAGGAGAGAGAGGGTGTGAGACAGAGATCGGGGTGGAAGAGAGAGTGGGTGAGAAAGAGACAGGGGTGAGAGAGAGACAGGCTGAGTTAGAGAGACAAAGATGAGAGACAGAGGGTGAGAGAGAGGGTGAGAGGGAGGTAAGAGAGAGAGAGGTGAAAGAGAGAGAGGGGCTGAGAGAGAGAGGGGTTGAGAGAGAGGGGTTGAGATAGAGATAGGGGAAAGAGAGAGAGAGCGGTGGGAGAGAGAGAGAGTGAGAGAGAGAAGCATGTGAGAGAAGGTGTGTGTGAGAGATCAGTGTGGGAGAGACTGGGGAGAGAGGGAGGGGGCTGAGAGAGGGGGGTGAGAGAGAGGAGTGAGAGAGAGAGGGGTGTGAGAGAGAGGGGTGTGAGAGAGAGGGGTGAGAGAGAGGGGGGTGTGAGTGAGAGGGGGTGTGAGAGAGAGGGGGTGTGAGAGAGAGAGGGGTGAGAGAGAGGGGGTGTGAGAGAGAGGGGTGTGAGAGAGAGGGGTGTGATAGAGAGGGGGTGTGAGAGAGAGGGGGTGTGAGAGAGAGAGAGGTGAGAGAGAGAGTGGGTGGGAGAGAGGGGGTGTGTGAGAGAGAGTGGTGAGAGAGAGTGGTGAGAGAGAGTGGTGAGAGAGAGAGGGGGTGTGAGAGAGATCGGAGTGGAAGGGAGAGGGGGTGAGGAAGAGAGAGGGTGTGAGAGAGAGACAGGCAGAGAAAGAGAGGGTGAGAGAGAGAAGGTGAGAGAGAGTTGTGAGAGAGAGGGGGGTAAGAGAGAGAGGGGGAAAGAGGGATAAGGGTGAGAGGGTGAGACAGAGAGGGAGGATGGGAAAGATTGGGGTGGGGGAGAGAGCGGGTGAGAAAGAGAAAGGGGGTGAGTGACAGTGGGGGAGAGAGGGGAGAGAGAAGGCGGGAGAGAGAGAGGAGTTGAGAGAGAAGGGGTGAGAGAGAGAGGGGGTGAGAAAGAGAGAGTGAGTGAAAAAGATAGAGACTGTAAGTGAGAAAGAGAGAGAGTGAGTGACAAAGAGAGAGAAGGTGAGAGAGATGGGGTGTAACAGAGAGGGGGTGAGAGAGAGGGGTTGGGAGAGGGGGATGAGAGAGAGAGGTGTGAGAGAGTGAGAGGGGTGAGAGAGAGGGGTGTGACAGAGAGAGGGGTGTAAGAGAGAGAGGGGTGAGAGAGAGAGGGGAGTGAGAGAGAAGGGGTGAGAGAGGGGGGTTGAGAGAGAGGGGGTGTGACAGAGAGAGGGGTGTAAGAGAGAGGGGGGATGAGAGAGAGAGGGCCTGAGAGAGGGGGTGAGAGAGAATGGGTGAGATAGGGAGAGAGATGTGAGAGAGAGCGGAGGTTGAGAGACAGGGTGAGAGAGAGGTGTGTAAGAGAGAGGGGTAAGAGAGACAGGGGTGAGAGAGAGGGGTTGAGAGAGACAGTGGGTTGAGAGAGAGGTGTGAGAGAGAGAGGGGGGTGTGAGGGAGAGGGGCTGAAAGAGAGGGTGGGAGAGAAGGAGTGAGAGACAGAGGGTGAGAGACAGAGGTGAGAGACAGAGAGAGGTGTAAGAGAGAGGGGTAGGAGAGAGAGAGGTGTGAGAGGGAGGGGTAATGAGAGAGAGGGTTGAGAGAGAAAGGGTGAGAAAGAGGGGTGAGAGAGTGGCGGGGTGTGAGAGAGAGACAGGCAGAGAAAGAGAGGGTGAGAGTGAGAAGGTAAGAGAGAGTCGTGAGAGAGGGGGTAAGAGAGAGAGAGGGGAAAGAGAGAGAAGGCTGAGAGAGTGAGAGAGAGAGGGGGGATGGGAAAGATCGGGGTGAGAAAGAGAAAGGGGGTGAGTGAGAGTGCGGGAGAGAAAGGGGGAGAGAATGGGGGAGAGAGAGGGGGTGAGAGAGGGGGTGAGATAGAGGGGTAAGACAGAGAGGGGGTGAAAGAGAGAGAGGGGTAAGAGAGAATGAGAGTGGTGAGAGTGGGAGGGGTGAGAGAGTGAGAGGGCTAAGAAAGAGAGGGTGTGAGAGTGAGGGGGTGAGAGAGAGGGGAGAGAGGGAGGGGATGACAGATAGAGCGGGGTGAGGGAGAGAGGGGGTGAGAGAGAGAGAAGGGTGAGAGAGACAGGGGTGTGAGAGTGAGGGGGTGAGAGAGGGGGTGTGTGAGAAAGAGGGGTGAAAGAGAGGGGTGTGTGATAGAGAGGGGATGAGAGAGAGGGAGTGAGAGGGAGTAGAGAGAGAGGGGTGAGAGAGAGGGGGTGAGGGAGAGGGGTGTGTGAGGGAGAGGGGTGTGTGAGGGAGAGGGGTGTGTGAGAGAGAGGGGTATGTGAGAGAGAAAGGGGTGTGAAGAGAGAGGGGTGTGAGAGAGAGAGGGTGAGAGAGAGAGGGTGAGAGAGATAGAGGGGTGAGAGAGTGAAAGGGGCTGGAAGAGATAGCCTGAGAGAGGGCGATGAGAGAGGCAGTGAGAGAGAAGTGGTGAGAGAGAGAGTGTGTGAGAGAGAGGGGGGTAAGAGAGAGGGGTGAGAGAGAAAGGGTGAGAGAGATGTGTGTGAGAGAGAGAGGGTTAAGAGGGAGAGGGGTTAGAGAGAGAGGGGTTAGAGAGAGAGAGGGTTAAGAGGGAGAGGGGTTAGTGAGAGAGGGGTTAGAGAGAGAGAGAGGGTGAGAGAGAGAGAAGGTTGTGAGAGAGAGAAGGGGGTGAGACAGAGGGTGAGAGAGAGAGGTGTGTGAGAGAGACAGAGGGTAGAGAGAGGTCTGTGAGGGGGGGTGTGAGAGAGAGAAGGGCTGAAAGAGAGAGAGACGTGTGAGAGAGAGGGGGTGAGAGGGAGAGGTAAGAGAGAGAGAGGGGTGAAAGACAGTGAGAGGGTGAGAGAGAGAGGGTCTGAGAGAGAGGGGGGGGTGAGATAGAGAGAGGTGTAAGAGAGAGAGGCGTGAGAGAGAAGGTGAGTGAGAGAGATCAGGTTGGGAGAGACTGGGTAGAGCAAGAGGGTTCTGAGGGAGAGTGGTGTGTGTGTGTGAGAGAGAGAGGTAATAGAGAGAGGGGTGAGAGAGAGAGGGGTGAGAGAGAACGTTTGTGAGAGAGATTGGAGTGGAAGAGAGCAGGTGAGAAAGAGAGAGGGGGTGAGAGAGAGAGAGGGGGTGAGATAGAGAGGGGTGTAAGAGAGAGAGGCGTGAGAGAGAAGGTGAGTGAAAGAGATCAGGTTGGGAGAGACTGGGTAGAGCAAGAGGGTTCTGAGAGAGAGAGAGTGGTGTGTGTGTGAGAGAGGTAATAGAGAGAGGGGTGAGAGAGAGAGGGGTGAGAGAGAGCGTGTGTGAGAGAGATCGGAGTGGAAGAGGGCAGGTGAGAAAGAGAGAGGGGGTGAGAGAGAGACAGGCAGAGAAAGAATAGGTGAGAGAGAGGAGAGAGAGAGGCATGAGAGAGAGGGGGTAAGAGAGTGAGAGGGCTAAGAAAGAGAGGGTATGGGAGAATGAGAGAGGGGAGATAGATAGAGCGAGGTGAGGGAGAGAGGGGTGAGAGAGAGGGGGTAAGAGAGAGGGCGTGAGAGAGAGAGAGGTGTGAGAGTGAGGGTGGTGGGAGAGAGGGGGTGTGAGAAAGAGGGGTGAAAGAGAGGGGTGAGAGAGAGGGATGAGAGAGAAAGATGTGAGGGAGAGCGGGATGAGAGAGGGGTGAGAGAGAGGGAGGTGTGAGAGAGAGGGGGTGTAAGAGAGAGGGGGTGAGAGAGAGGTGTGAGAGAGAGAGAGAGAGGGTGAGAGAGAGGAGGGAGAGAGAGAGGGGTGAGAGGGAGAGGGTGTGAGAGAGAGAGAGAGGGGTGAGAGAGTGAGAGGGGCTGAAAGAGAGGGCCTGAGAGAGGGGTGAGAGAGAGGGGTGAGAGAGAAGGGGTGAGAGAGAGGTATGAGAGAGACAGCGTGTGAGAGAGAGGGGTTGATAGAGAGGGTGTGAGAGAGAGGTGTGTGAGAGAGAGGGGTAAGAGAGAGAGGGTGTGTGTGTGAGAGAGAGAGGTGAGAGAGAAAGGGTGAGAGAGAGGTGTGTGAGAGAGAGAGGGGTAAGAGAGAGGGGATGAGAGAGATAGAGGGTGAGAGAGAGCGAAGGGTGTGTGAGAGAGAGGAGGGCTGAAAGAGAAGGCCAGAGAGAGAGGGGGGTGAGAGAGAGGGTTGAGAGAGAGGGTGAGAGAGAGAGAGAGAGGAGTGTGAAAGCGACAGAGGGTTGAGAGAGAGGTGTGTGTGGGGGGGGGGGGGTGAGAGAGCAATGGGCTGAAAGAGAGGGCTTGAGAGAGAGGGGCTGAGAGAGAGTGAGAGATAGTGGGATGAGAGAGGGAGAAAGGGGTGAGAGTGAGAGACGGGTGAGAGAGAGAGAAGCGGTGTGAGAGAGAGAGGGGTAAGAGAGTTTGAGGGTGTGAGAGAGAGGGTGAGAGAGAGGAGGTGAGAGAGAGGTGTGAGAGAGAGTGGGATGAGAGAGAAAGGCATGAGAGAGAGAAGAGCTGAGAGAGAGGGGCTGTGAAAGAGAGGGTGAGAGAGAAGGCGTGAGAGAGGTGTGTAAGAGAGAGATGGGTAAGAGTGAGAGAGAGAGGAGTGAAAGAGAGAGGGGTGTGAGAGAGAGAGAGGGGTGAGGGAGAGAGAGGGGTGGAAGGGAGAGCAGGTGAGAAAGAGACAGGGGGTGACAGAGAGACAGGCTGAGAGAGACAGGGGGTGAGAGAGGGGGTGAGACAGAGGGGTGAAACAGAGCGAGAGGGGTGAAACAGAGAGAGAGAGGGCCTGAGAGAGGGGGGTGCGAGAGAGGGGCTAACAGAGTAGGGGTGAGAGAGAGAGGGAGTGAGAGAGAGAGGTGTGAGAGAGGGTTAAGAGAGAGAGGGTTGAGAGAGAGGGGTTGAGGGAGAGAGAGTGGTGGAAGAGAGAGCGGGTGAGAAAGAGACGGGCTGACAGAGAGACAGGATGAGAGAGTGAAGGGGTGAGAGAGAGATGGTGAGAGAGAGTGTGTGAGAGAGATCAGGGTGGGAAAGACTGGAGTGACTAGGTGGGCTGAGAGAGAGAGGGCTGAGAGAGAAGGGATAACAGAGGGGTTGAGAGAGAGGGGTAAGAGAGAGGGGTGAGAGAGAGAGAGGATGAGAGAGATGTGTGTGAGAGAGAGAGAGGGATCAGAGAGAGAGGGATGAGAGAGAGCGAGGGGTGAGAGAGAGAGGGACTGTGAGAGAAATCAGGGTGGGAGAGACTGGGGAGAGAGAGAGGGGCTGAGAGAGAGAAGGGCTGCCAAAGAGAGGGAGAGAGAAGGCGTGAGAGAGAGAGAGAGGCTGAGAGAGAGAGGTGTGAGAGAGGAAGAGACGGGTTAGAGAGAGAAGGTTGAGAGAGAGGGGTGACAGATAGAGGGGTGAAAGAGAGAGAGGAGTGAGGGAGTGAGGGGGTGTGAGACAGATAAGGGGTGAGAGAGAGAGACAGGCTGACAGAGAGAGAGGGTGAGAGAGAGAAGCGGTGTGAGAGAGAGAGGGGTAAGAGAGAGAGAGGGTGAGAGAGAGAGAAGGGTGTGACACAAAGAGAGGTTGAGAGAGAGGGTGCAAGAGAGAGAGAGAGGGCCTGAGATAGAGGGTGTGAGAGAGAGTAGGTGAGAGAGAAGGGGTGAGAGAGAAAGGGGTGAGCGAGAGGTTGAGAGAGAGAGAGGGGGGTGTGAGAGAAAGGGGGTTGAGAGAGAGGTGTGTGAGAGAGAGGGGTGAGAGAGAGGGGGGCTGAAGGAGAGGGCCTGAGAGAGAGGGTGTGAAAGAAAGTAGGAGAGAGAAGGGGTGAGAGAGAGGGTGTGAGAGAGAGAGGGGTGTGAGAGAGGGGTCTGAGAGAGACGGGGGCTGAAAGAGAGGGCCTGAGAGAGAGGGGGTGAGAGAGGGTGCAAGAGAGATGGGGTGAGAGAGAGAGAGGGTGAGAGAGAGGGGTGAGAGAGGGGGGTGAGAGTGAGGGGGGGCTGAAAGAGAGGGCCTGAGAGAGAGGGAGTGAGAGAGAGGGGTGTGAGAGAGGGGGGTGAGAGAGAGGGGGGGCTGAAAGAGAGGGCCTGAGAGAGAGGGGTGAGAGAGGGTGCAAGAGAGATGGGGTGAGAGAGAGTGAGGGTGAGAGAGAGGTGAGAGAGAGGGGGGTGAGAGAGAGAGGGGTGTGAGAGAGGGGGGTGAGAGAGAGGGGGGGCTGAAAGAGAGGGCCTGAGAGAGAGGGGTGAGAGAGGGTGCAAGAGAGATGGGGTGAGAGAGAGTGAGGGTGAGAGAGAGGTGAGAGAGAGGGGGGTGAGAGAGAGAGGGGTGAGAGAGAGAGAAGTGGTGTGAGAGAGAAGCGCTGAGGGAGAGTGAGAGAGACGTGTGAGAAAAGAGAGGGGTAAGAGAGAGAGGGTGAGAGGGGGTGTGTGTGAGAGAGAAGGGGTAAGAGAGAGGGGTGTGAGAGAGAGGGGGTGTGTGTGAGAGAGAAGGGGTAAGAGAGAGAGGGGTGAGAGAGAGGGGTGAGAGTGAGAGAGAAGGGGTAAGAGAGAGAGGGTGAGAGAGAGGGGTGAGAGTGAGAGAGGGCTGAGAGAGAGAGAAGCGGTGTGAGAGAGAAGGGCTGAGGGAGAGAGAGATAGAGAGGAGTGAGAGAGAGAGAGGACCATATTGGCTGCGTCCCTAACCGCACTCACCATGATATATCTCGGGATACTGGTGGTTAGGATTGTAGGCTGTAACAGATGGGTACGATCATGGTGAATAATACATGGACACACCCCCAGGGGCTGGATGGTAGATGGAACACCCGGGTGATCACCTTTAGTTTCATTCATTTGCAGCGTTTGAGTGTTCCTGGCTGGGCCCAGTATTGATTGCCTGTCCGTAGCTGCTCGGGAGCTGGTTTTGGTGGTGAGCTGCCTCCTTGAACTGTTGCAGGTGGTGGACCCACAAAGTCCTGAGGGAGGGAATTCCAGGAGTTTGAGCGAGCAGGTCTCATTCCCTTGCATTTATTCTGCTCACTGGATGTTGGCTATGCATCCCAATTCTGTATGGATTCTCAGAACGGAATATGTTTTGTCGAAACAGTTAGGAGTGCCACAGTCACTCAGTGGTTAGCACTGTTACCTCACAGCACCAGAGACCTGGGTTTGATTCCACTCCTGAGCGGCTGTCTGTATGGTGTTAGTACATTCTCCCTGCATCTGCATGGGTTTTCTCCCACTGTTCAATGGTGCACATTTTTGACAGATTGCCCGTAGTGTCGAGGGATATTCAGGTTAGCTGGAATAGCCATGGGAAATGCAGGGTTTCAGGGATATCATCAGGGGATGGATCTGAGTTGGGTTCTCTTCAGAGGGTCATTGTGGACTCGATGGGCTGAAGGGCCTGTTTCTGCTCTGTAGGTATTCTATGATATCACTTATCAGCTATATGACAATCGGTTTGACCAATGTACAAAGTGTATTTCGCTCAAACCGCAGGCTACTCTGACAACAAACATAACCAGCTTTTAAAATTAGGTTTGTAATTCATTGTATAAGCTTCTTTCCATTCAAAAGACTGGGTGGTGGATGGGGAATGGGTGAAGTGTTGCGGCCTCCTTGCTAAAACACAGATAGACAGCCAAGAGATGCTGGGTATATTGGACAAGTTATACTCCCAAATCACAAAAGCCAGACAGCAGCCAGATGGTTATCCCATCAGCATAAGGCAACAGTTCCCCTGGGCAGGCATATCCCTAACAACGTCTCCACCAAACAAAGGAGGGCCGAGATAGGAAGGCACCGGGTCCTGATACACAAAGAAACTAACAGGAACAAGCCATCCAAATGATCAGCAACGCTTCAAACTATTAACTGATTCTCCTGACTGGCCAGAAGTATAGAAAGTTCTGGGAAACCATCCAGAAATGAACAAAACCAGGGTTCACCTGCAGACTGATCTCTTGAATTTTCTGGAGGCTTTCTGAGATTACCAACATGGCAAGGGACAGAGACCAGCTCACCATCCAGAGAGAGGGAGAGAGAGGGAGAGAGACAAGCTGAAGGAAACCCCAGGAGCATGGGAGAGAGGGAATGTGAAAACCCATTGAGAGAGAGGGAGCTGGAACCAACTGGAATACTGAGTGTCCCCCCTTCAGTCTGTCCATGCTTCAACGCCTGTTTGTCTCAGTCTGACTTCCCCTTCTCTCTTTATCCTTCTCTCTCCCTGTCTGTCACTTTCTCTCAATCTGCCTTTCTCTCACACCCTCCCTCTCACTGTCTCCTGTTCCTATTTCGGATGGTCTTATGTTCTTAACACTACCTCCCAGCTCTTGGCCCCCACACTGGAGGTTATAACTACATAAGGGCCTGATCTGTAGAGTGCTGCCCCCTTCCGTGAGTCTCGGAGGGAACCAGCCTGATTTGGATTGGAGTTGCAGCCTCTCAGTGAGAAGTGAAATCTCCTTGAGGTTCCCCTCAGTGTCTCACTGTAAGGTGGAGCAGGCCAGACTCGGGGAAGCAAACAGCAGGCCAGGTCTGCCATGTCCTCCAGCTCCATTTCAGACGGCCAGATGGGAGGGGCTTGTTTCCTTCATCAGCTTCCCGTGCTCTCCCTTCTGGGTTAGGGTGGGGCCGAATGGCCTTACTCGTGACTCCTATTGAGGTGCAGGCTGGCTATGATTGGGTTATACAGGGCATGCCCCTGGAGTGAAGTCAGTTAGCTCAGTTGGCTGGGCAGTTGGTTTATAATGCAGAGTAAAACCAATAGCGTGTGTTCAATTCCCACACTAGCTGGGGTGACCCTGAAGGACTCTCCTTCCCAACCTCTCCCCTCAGCCGGGCCATGGTGACCCTCTGATTAAAACACCACCAGACACCGCTCTCTAATGAGGAGCTGTCCCATGCTCTGGTAAGACAGTACATTGGTTTGTACCTGGGGCACTGTGTGCAGGACTAGTCACTGCATTGCCAGAGGGATGTTAGTGTGTGGGGAAGGTTTACTGATTAAATGCCCATGGGAATGAACAGCACTCTCTTTCCCCCAGTTAAGGCACCCTGACAGATTTTGTGTCTATGGAGACACAAGGACCAATTCACCTGAAACAGCAGCTGGATTTTATATTCATGAGCACCCAATAAGATTGGCTAGTTTACATGCACACACACACGCACACACACACACACACATACACTCTCCCTCAAACACACATAGACACATTCTCATACACACATACACAAAGGACCCCGCCACACACAGGCTCTCTCACACACACAGACACACGCTCCCTCAAACACAAACACAGACACACTCACACACACATACACACAGGCACAACTCTCTCACACACATACACACACAAGCACACACTATATCGCTCACACACATACACGCACAGACATACGCTCCCTCAAATACACACAGACACACTCTCTCACACATACATGCAGACACACTCTCTCTCACACAGACACACTCTCTCTCACACACACACACTCTCTCTCATTCACACACTCTCACACACACTCTCTCACACACACTCACTCTCACACACACAGACATTCTCTCTCACACACATACAAACAGACAAACACACGATCCCTCAAACACACACAGACACACTCACACACACACATAAACGCACAGTTACTCTCTCTCATACACACATACACACGCAGACACACGCTCCCTCAAACACATATAGACACACTCTCTATCACACACACACACATGGACACACACACTCTCTCTCACGCACACACACTTACACACTCTCTCACACACACAGACGCTCTCTCTCACACACACATAAACACACAGTTACACTCTCTCTCACACACATACACACGTAGACACACGCTCCCTCAAATATGCATAGACACACTCTCTCAAACACACACACGGACACCCACACTCTCTCTCACACACACTGACACACACACTCTCACACACAGATACACTCACTCTCACACACACATGCACACAGACACACACTCTCTCTCACACACATACACACTCTTTCTCACACAAGACACATTGTCATACACACACAGACACACACACATATAGACACACAGACACACAAACACATAGACACACAAACACATAGACACACAGACACATTCTCTCACGCACACAGCGACACTCTCACACACACATACACACAGACACACTATCTCTCACACACATACACACTCTCTCACACACACTCTCACTCATACTCTTTCACACACACAAACACGGACAGTCTCTCTCTCTCTCTCTCTCTCTCACACACACACACACAGCTGTAAAGGCATTGTCGGGGTGTTGCTGGAGAAATGATTTCTCCGAGGACTGAGCCATGATCTCACATGATGACTGCTCCAGGGGGAGAGACAGCAGCTACAGAGACTTGTTGGATCTTCCTGTGCACCAGCTCTTGCATCGACAGCATTAGTCTGTTTGGGTGCTGCTTTTCTAAAATGTCTCCAAGCAACAAGTAACAATAGATTGATGAATGTTTTCCCCCAAACCATGTTTCAGACACATGCTGCTGTTATTTTTCACTGATTGTTTAAAATGATCTGGATCTTCTGAAATGGGGAGTGGCTTCCATTTCAAATTACGACACCAGTGTGCCTCGGGGACCCTGAGGAAATGATCAGGAAATTACATCTGTTCCTTTCTACCCTCTGCACTCTGTACCACCAGATAGTGCACCCTCAGTACCTCAGATAGTGTTCCCTCAATACCAGAGAAAGTTCTCCATCAGTACCCCAGATAGTTCTCCCTCAATACATCAGATAGTTCTCCCTCATACCTCAGAAAGTTCTCCCACAATACCTCAGAAAGTGCTCCCTCAGTACCTCAGAAAGTGCTCCCTCAGTACCTCAGAAAGTGCTCCCTCAGTACCTCAGAAAGTGCTCCCTCAGTCCCTCAGATAGTGCTCCCTCAATACCTCAGAAACTGCTCCCTCAATACCTCAGAGAGTGCTCCCTCAATACCTCAGATAGTGCTCCCTCAGTACCTCAGATAGTGCTCCCTCAGTACCTCAGAAAGTGCTCCCTCAGTACCTCAGATAGTGCTCCCTCAATACCTCAGAAAGTGCTCCCTCAATACCTCAGAAAGTGCTCCCTCAATATCTCAGATAGTTCTCACTCAATATCTCAGATCGTTCTCCCTCAATACCTCAGATAGCCCTCCCTCAGTACCACAGAATGTCCTCCCTCAATACATCAGATAATGCTCCCACAATACATCAGAAAGTTCTCCCACAATACCTCAGAAAGTGCTCCCTCAGTACCTCAGAATGTGCTCCCTCAATATCTCAGATAGTTCTCCTTCAATACCTCAGAAAGTCCTCCCTCAATACCTCAGAAGGTGCCCCTCAAATAGCTCACATAGTTCGCCCTCAGTACCTCAGATAATGCTCCCTCAATTCCTCTGTCAGTGCTCTCTCAATACCTCAGAAAGTGCTCCCTCAGTACCTCAGATAGTGCTCCCTCAATACCTTAGATAGTTCTCCCTCACTACCTCAGACAGTGCTCCCTCAACACCTCAGAAAGTGCTCCCTCAAAACCTCAGAAAGTGCTCCCTCAATACATCAGAAAGAGCTCCCTCAGTACCTCAGAAAGTGCTCCCTCAGTACCTCAGATAGTGCACACTCATATCTCAGAAAGTGCTCCCTCAATGCATCTGAAATTGATCCCTCAATAGCTTATAGTTCTCCCTCAATATTTCAGATAGTTCTCCCTCCTTACCTCAGATAGTGCTCCCACAATACCTCTGAAAGTCCACCCTCAATATCTCAAAAAGTGCTCCATCAATACCTCTGAAAGTGCTCACTCAATACCTCAGAAAGTGCTCCCTCAGTACCTCAAAAAGTGATCCCTCAATACCTCAGATAGTTCTCCCTCAGTATCTCAGATAGTGCTCCCGCAGTACCTCAGAAAGTGCTCCCTCAATACCTCAGATAGTGCTCCCTCAATACCTCCGAAAGTGCTCCCTCAATACCTCAGAAAGTGCTCCCTCAATTCCTCAGATAGTTCTCCCTCAATACCTCAGAAAGTCCTCCCTCAATACCTCAGAAAGTGCCCCTCCAATAGCTCACATAGTTCGCCCTCAGTACCTCAGATAATGCTCCCTCAATTCCTCAGACAGTGCTCTCTCAATACCTCAGAAAGTGCTCCCTCAGTACCTCAGATAGTGCTCCCTCAATACCTCAGAAAGTGCTCCCTCAGTACCTCAGAAAGTACTCCCTCAGTATCTCAGAAAGTGCTTCCTCAATACCTAAGAAAATGCTCCCTCAGGACCTCAGAAAGTGCTCCCTCAGCACCTCAGGAAGTGCTCCCTCAGTACCTTAGATAGTTCTCCCTCAATACCTCAGAAAGTGCCCCTCCAATAGCTCACAGAGTTTGCCCTCAGTACCTCAGATAATGCTCCCTCAATTCCTCAGACAGTGCTCTCTCAATACCTCAGAAAGTGCTCCCTCAACACCTCAGAAAGTGCTCCTTCAAAACCTCAGAAAGTGCTCCCTCAATACATCAGAAAGAGCTCCCTCAGTACCTCAGAAAGTGCTCCCTCAGTACCTCAGATAGTGCACACTCATATCTCAGAAAGTGCTCCCTCAATGCATCTGAAATTGCTCCCTCAATAGTTCTCCCTCAATATTTCAGATAGTGCTCCCTCAATACCTCAAAAAGTGCTCCGTCAGTACCTCGGAAAGTGCTCCCTCAATATTTCAGATAGTTCTCCCTCCTTACCTCAGATAGTGCTCCCACAATACCTCTGAAAGTCCACCCTCAATATCTCAAAAAGTGCTCCCTCAATACCTCTGAAAGTGCTCACTCAATACCTCAGAAAGTGCTCCCTCAGTACCTCAAAAAGTGATCCCTCAATACCTCAGATAGTTCTCCCTCAGTACCTCAGATAGTGCTCCCGCAGTACCTCAGATAGTGCTCCCGCAGTACCTCAGAAAGTGCTCCCTCAATACCTCAGATAGTTCTCCCTCAGTACCTCAGATAGTGCTCCCTCAATACCTCCGAAAGTGCTCCCTCAATACCTCAGAAAGTGCTCCCTCAATTCCTCAGATAGTTCTCCCTCAGTACCTCAGACAGTGCTCCCCAATACCTCAGAAAGTGCTCCCTCAGTACCTCAAAAAGTGATCCCTCAATACCTCAGATTGTTCTCCCTCAGTACCTCAGATAGTGCTCCCGCAGTACCTCAGAAAGTGCTCCCTCAATACCTCAGATAGTTCTCTCTCAGTACCTCAGATAGTGCTCCCTCAATACCTCCGAAAGTGCTCCCTCAATACCTCAGAAAGTGCTCCCTCAATTCCTCAGATAGTTCTCCCTCAGTACCTCAGACAGTGCTCCCCAATACCTCAGAAAGTACTCCCTCAGTACCTCAGAAAGTGCTCCCTCAATACATCAGATAGTTCTCCCTCAGTACCTCCGAAAGTGCTCCCTCATTACCTCAGACAGTGCTCCCTCAATACCTCAGAAAGTGCTCCCTCAGTACCTCAGAAAGTGCTCCCTCAATACCTCAGACAGTGCTCCCTCAATACCTCAGAAAGTGCTCCCTCAGTACCTCAGAAAGTGCTCCCTCAATATCTCAGATAATTCTGCCTCGATATCTCAGATAGTTCTCCCTCAATACTTCAGATAGTGCTTCCTCAGTACCTCAGATAGTTTTCCCTCAGTACCTCAGATAGTGATTCCTCAGTACCTCAGAATGTGCTCCCTCAGTACCTCAGACAGTGCTCCCTCAATACCTCAGAAATTGCTCTCTCAGTTCCTCAGAAATGGTTCTCTCAGTACCTCAGACAGTGCTCCCCCAATACCTCAGAAAGTGCTCTCTCAGTACCTCAGACAGTGCTCCCTCAATAGCTCAGAAGTTGCTTCCTCAATACCTCAGAAAGTGCTTCCTCAATACCTCAGATAGTTTTCCCTAATTACCTCAGATAGTGATTCCTCAGTACCTCAGAATGTGCTCCCTCAGTACCTCAGAAAGTGCTCCCTCAATACCTCAGAAAGTGCTCCCTCAGTACTTCAGAAAGTACTCGCTCAATACCTCAGAAAGTGCTCCCTCAATACCTCAGATAGTTCTCCCTCAGTACCTCAGATAGTGCACACTCATATCTCAGAAAGTGCTCCCTCAATGCATCTGAAATTGCTCCCTCAATACCGAAGAAATCATCACTTTGTTGTGTTTAAGCCCAAAACCCCTCAGACAGTAGCTCCACAAAACATTCATATCCTCAACACTTCAGGGCTCAGGGCGCAGCCCCCCCTCAGATTGTGTTCAAACCCCTTCAGACTGTAAGGACCCACATCCACCCCTGTCCAAGATTGGAGCCCAGGTCCCCAGAACAGTACTTGTCTCTCTGGATTAAGTTTAGAATTCCTACAGTGTAGAAGCAAGCCATTCCGTCCATTGGCTCCACACTGACTGTCTGAACAGCATCGCACCCAGACTCACATCCTCTACTCTATCCCTGTAATGCTGCATTTCCCATGGCATCTTTGGGCGGTGGGAGGAAACTGGATCACCCGGAGGGAACCCGCACAGATACAGAGAGAATGTGTAAACTCCACACAGACAGTCACCGGGAGTTAGAATCAAACCACTGAGGCACCGTGCTGTCCTCTCTCCTTGGATGCCATCTTATCTAACCTTTTACTAAGCAATCTCCCATGTGAAACCTTCTCATCTGTCTCCATCGTCATCCCTTCAAAAGCTCTATCAAGTTGGACACATCATTTCCACAAACAAAGCCAAGCTGACCATTCCTAATCAATCCTTACTTTTCCAAATGCATTGTCATTGTCTCTCAGAATGCCCACCAACAGCTTACCCACCACTGCTACCAGGCTCACAGCTCCATAGTTCAATGGCTGTTCCTTGCAGCCTTACTTCAATAATGGCCCATCATTAATCACCCTCCAGTCTTCAGGCACCTCACCCGTTGTCACTGATCGGTCCATCTGACAAGGCCATCTCCATCCTTCTGTAACCTAAGGCTATCCTCCTCAGTATTTATCACCCCACCAATCTTCATATCATTCATGAACCCAATGATTAACCCTCCACCATTCAAATCTAAATCTTTTCTAACAACCACATCAGCAAGACCCCAGCAGTGAGACATGAACAGACAGAGATTTCTAACTGGGCCATCACTGTCTGCTTCCTGCCACTCAGCATTCTGCGCCAAATTCCTTGGATCTTGAGTTTTTATGTTCACTATCAGTTTCCAGTATGGGTCCTGATAAAAGCCTGACTGACCTCCAAGCAGACGACAGGAAAGCATTGCCCTTATTTACACATCTGGTCACATCCTTAAAAAGTGCAATCCCTTTGGTCAGACCTGAGCTCCCCTTAACACAACCATTCTGACTGTTCATCATGAACTCCAGTCTCTGTAAACGTTGATTAATTCTATCTCCCCAAAATTGCTTCCAACAGACGTCCCACCCACGACATTAGCCTGACTGGCCTGGAGCTGCCTGGTATATCCCATGTTCCTACTTGAATAACAGTACCACATGGTCAGTCCGACGGCACCTCTCCTGTGGCCAGAGCGGATTTGAAAATGTTTGCAAGTGTCCCTGTTACTTCCTCCATCACCTCATTCGGTAAATTGAGATACATTTCCACGGTCTTTGGAGATTTATTGGGTTGTAAGAAGGCCAGACCACTCAGAACCATCTCTCTCTATATATATGCTAATTCATTTAATTGTATCACAGAGCATCTCCACGATTTCATACCGTCCCTGTCCCAATGAGCATTGACAAAATGCATCCATTCACTGTAGCCTCTGGGTCCATGCACACATTCTCACTGTGTTCCACAACCTACTCTTTCTCTCATTATCAATTCACCCTTAATGTCACTGTAAAGTACTTTCAGATTTTCATTTCCTCTCTTAGCACTCCTCGTTCCCAGACAAATAGCCTGCGATACGATTTGGAGGAGTGTGGGATGTCATTCTGGATGTGATTAGCATTGGGAAGCTCAGAAATAAGGAACACACGACTGTGCTGAGTGTGGGGCAGTGGGATTCATTTGGGATGAGCACATGGAAGCTGAGGAATAAACCTCAGCCCTGCAGCATGGAAATATCCCTTTGAGCTGGCAGGTCAGTCACGTGAAACGAAAACTCGATCCCTGGGAAAAGTGGGTGGTAACCAAATGAAGACTGTCTGTCAGAACACAGTCTCTGGAACCTGGACGTGGGAATCATTACTGAGCAGGGTCTGTAGGAAGCAGAGGCAGAAATGGACTGAACAATTTCAGATATTCCTCTTCGACCACAAGACATGGGAGCAGATATTAGGCCATTCAGCACATCTGATAGTGTGGCAATCACTCAGTACTGACTCTCTTACAATGCAGGTATCCCCCAGACTGAGGTGCTGACAGTGCAGCACTCCCTCAGTCATGATACTCTGACAGTGTGGCACTCCCTCAGTACTGACCCTCTGACAGTGCAGCGCTCCCTCAGTACAGACCCTCTAACAGTGCAGCGCTCCCTCAGTACTGACCCTCTGACTGTGCGGCACTCCCTCAGTACTGACCCTCTGACAGTGCAGCGCTCCCTCAGTACTGACCCTCTGACAGTGCAGCGCTCCCTCAGTACTGACCCTCTGACAGTGCAGCACTCCCTCAGTACTGACCCTCTGACAGTGCAGCACTCCCTCATTACTGATCCTCTGACAGTGCAGCACTCCCTCCGTACAGATCCTCTGACAGTGCAGCACTCCCTCCGTACAGATCCTCTGAAACAACACTCCCTCAGAACTGACACACAGACCGTGTAGCGCTCCCTCAGTCATGTCCCTTTGAGTGTTCATCACTCTCTCAGTACTGACCCTCTGGCAATGCAGCAATCACTCAGTACTGACTGTCCGACACATAGTGTGGTGCTTCCTCAGTACTGAACCCCTCACAGCGCGGAGATCCCTCAGTACTAATACCCTCAGAGTGCCGTGCTCCCTCAGTTCTAACCCATTCACAGTTCAGCGCTCCCTCAGTAGTAACTCTCTCACAGTGCGACACTCTGACGGCATGGCCATCCATTAGCACTGACCGTCAGTGAGTGCGCACTTCATCATTACTGACTCTCTCACTGGACAGCAATCCCTCCATCCTGACTTTCTGACAATGCTGCACTCCGTCCACACTGATCCTCTGACAATGCTGCACTCCCTCCACACTGATCCTTTGACAATGCTGCACTCCCTCCACACTGATCCTCTGACAATGCTGCACTCCCTCCACACTGACCCTCTGACAATGCTGCACTCCCTCCACACTGACCCTCTGAAAATGCTGCACTACCTCCACACTGACCCTCTGACAATGCTGCACTCCCTCCACACTGATCATCTGACAATGCTGCACTCCTTCCATACTGACCCCTGACAATGCTGCACTCCCTCCACACTGATACACTGACAATGCTGCACTCCCTCCACACTGACCCTCTGACAATGCTGCACTCCTTCCATACTGACCCCTGACAATGCTGCACTCCCTCCACACTGATCCTCTGACAATGCTGCACTCCCATCACACTGACCCTCTGATAATGCTGCACTCCCTCCACACTGACCCTCTGACAATGCTGCACTCCCTCCACACTGACCCCCTGACAATGCTGCACTCCCTCCACACTGACCCCCTGACAATGCTGCACTCCCTCCACACTGACCCTCTGACAATGCTGCACTCCCTCCACACTGATCCTCTGACAATGCTACACTCCCTCTATTCTGACCCTCTGACAATGCTGCACTCCCTACGCACTGACCCTCTGACAATGCTGCACTCCCTCCACACTGACCCTCTGACAATGTTGCACTCCCTCCACACTGACCCTCTGACAATGCTGCACTCCCTCCACACTGACCTCCTAACAATGCTGCACTCCCTCCACACTGACCCTCTGACAATGCTGCACTCACTCCACACTGACCCTCTGACAATGCTGCACTCCCTCCACACTGACCTTCTGACAATGCTGCACTCCCTCCGTACTGACCCTCTGACAATGCTGCACTCCCATCACACTGACGCTCTGACAATGCTGCACTCCCTCCACACTGACCCTCTGACAATGCTGCAATCCCTCCACACTGACCCTCTGACAATGCTGCACTCCCTCCACACTGACCCTCTGACAATGCTGCACTCCCTCCACACTGATCCTCTGACAATGCTGCACTCCCTCCACACTGACCCTCTGACAATGCTGCACTCCCTCCACACTGACCCTCTGACAATGCTGCAGTCCCTCCACACTGACCCTCCGACAATGCT